>NW_006204133.1:1158556-1161408 GCF_000334495.1 Tupaia belangeri chinensis
CAGGGACCTCTGAACGGCTCTGAGGGAGCGGCTGCCCAGCCTGAGGCTGGTGGGACAGGGGGCCACCGTGAGCACGGGCTGTTTGCCATCCAGAGAATTTCTAAACTAGGCTCATTGCCCCTCTTTTTAAATATCATTTGGGGAAGGGAAGACAGGGTTAACGAACTTTATTTAAATAATTTTTTTTTTTTTTTTTGCAAAAACATTTAAAGGGGAAGGTCCAGCCTGGGAAGCAATAGCCATAATCTGCTCCCAGCATGCCCTTCCAGCTGCATCCCTGACTTGGGGCGCTCACCCCTCCTCCTGCTCCACTGAGGGCGGGCTCCCAGAGCTTGCTGGGGAAGGACTGTCTCTTGGGAGAAAGACAGCTTTTTCCAGGAAGCAAAGAACCAAGCGGCACTGAGATCAGCTGTCTGGACACACGCACCGAGGCTCGTCTGAGGCCGAGGGCTGCCGGGACTGTGACGAGGGACACGATCCAGCTATGGAGAGGAGCACGTCTACTCCTGTCAGCTGCCGGACCCAGGAACCTCCCAGAACTCTGCCGACAGGCTCTCCTGGTGAGTCGAGGCTCAGCTGATGGCTCTCCTTCCACCTCGCATCTGCCCCTCTGGACACCTTCCCCGGTAAGGGGACTGACTCGGAGTGTTAGGCAGGGTCTCAGACCTTTAGAGTCTCTCAGCCCTGCTCCCTAGGCCCTGCCCACACTTTTACCAAAGGTTTCCCCCGAGCGGGAAGGTGACTTGTCTGGGTTATTCCTTTTGGTTCCAGGAGTGAATCTGGTCACAGGCATCCGTGTTGTTGGTCTGTAGGTTCATGCCACCTCCCCACCCCACACGGAGAGTCAAGGCTGTTGGTGACCCACAAAGCCCTTCCTTCCACTCCCTTATTTCTGATCCCCAAGCCTCAATCCCTCTTGGAGGTTGGGGACAAGAGGACATGTTGGAAGCCACTTAAAGCAGGTGCATACCCTTTGCTCTGTGGCTGGCTGAGGGTCACCTGACCTTGTTCACCCACTTCTGGAGCCCCAGAAAAGGAGAGTTCCTGCGAAAGCATGCAGCTGGCAGCCCCGTTCCCCTGCGCGTGTGGTCCCAGCGCGAGAGGTCCTTCTGACCCTTGCTGAAGCTGGTGGTACTGTACCCTGAGAGCTCTACCCTGTGAAACCCCGCTCCAGCGCCTTTCACCTGGACCTCAATCACGCCCTGTCCCTGAGCCCTCGGCTTCCCATCGTGGGGAAGGCTGTGGGACCAAGGTCCACGCTGGCCCCTCCGTTGGGTGGAACAGGCCAGGGAGATTCTGCAGACCTTCCGCCTGGGCGTTCTGTAGTCACTCCTTTCCTCAGCCAGTGGAGTCCTGTTTTCCCAAGTGCTCTGCTCTCCGGGGGCCTAGAGAATCCTAATTCTCAGGACCTGGAATGCCTTGCACCAACTCTGCCTTCCCCGGCCCATCTGAGGTCTTCCCCAGAAACAGAACTGACTCTCGGAAGCCAGGTGGTGACACCCATGGGTTCTCAGCCATAAGGAATCAGATACCAGACCCGTGTTCCCTGCTTGGGAAATTCCTTCATTTTCTAGAGGAGCAACTTGCTCCTGAATCCTGGGAGCTGGCAAGGTCATGTTCCTTTCGAGAGTGAAGCCGGCCACAGGCATCTGCATTGTGAGACCCACGTGCCAGGTGGAGCAGAGTGCATTGGCCTGAACTAAGTGGGTATGTGTGTGCAAAAGGAGCAGGTGCACACACTTCACAGCTACCTCTTTGCACACATGGTTACTACCAACAGATGTCCCACCGCCCCACCCTCCCCCGTTTATAATCACTTCTTTCAGAGGGTCATAATTCTTCC
This sequence comes from Tupaia belangeri chinensis, assembly GCF_000334495.1. NCBI lineage: Eukaryota > Metazoa > Chordata > Mammalia > Scandentia > Tupaiidae > Tupaia > Tupaia belangeri. Next base: position 1,160,400 of record NW_006204133.1, read on the forward strand.
CAAATATTACTGGTCCGATGACTTCCTCTTCCCAGTGCAATTTTTCACTTCCTATTCCAACCTCTGGTTCTTGGGCTGAGCCCTACCCTGGGACTGGCCCACCCCTTGCATCTTCCTGCAAGGGGGACCTTCACAAATGGCATCCACATGGGTAGGCAGATGACAGCCACCGTAGCAAATAACTCATATTTATTTTGCATAAGATTTTAATTTGTATATTTTTGTGATTTATTTTGGCATTGTTATGAGTTTGACTCTCGGGGAGTTTTGTTGTTATGACTCTTGTGTCTTTTGTCACAAAACAATGATAATATTTGCTAAACAATATATGGAATTTATTTTTGATTGGTAATAAAAAAATGAAATATGTACAAATGTTGGTTATCTACAACTTGCCTGTTTGGGTTTAGTCAGTGTTCAGCATCTGTCATGGAGACAGAAGAGGTTGTGTCTAGCTGTCCCCATGACAGCACAAGGGACAAGAAAGTCGTCTGGGATCACTTGGCACTGAAATGCAAGCAGAAATGTCATCAATGAAATACGTATGAGGGTTGGGCCAGCTAGGTGACATGGTGGTTAAGGTGGCTGGATCCCACAGAGAGGACTCTGCAGTTGGCATGAAGACATGCTAGGCTCATGCGTGGTACGTGTGTACCCCAAATCTATAGAGAATGGAAAAGGGATTATGGTGTGGCCACGTCCCCACCAGGGGGTGATTTTTCATTTCCCTTCTCTGTGTGTGTCTCTCATATGAGTACATGGCACCCTATAGCAAAAACTAAAAAAGAAATGTGTGTATATATGTGTGTGTGTGTAGTATATATGTATAGTATACCTATATAGTATATATAGAGTCTTAAACATTCATGGAAAATAAAGAAAAAAAATTCGTGGAAAGGGGCAGGCAGGTGGTGATGTGGCTAAGACAGCTGGACTCCCACTTGGCTGACTGCAGTTTTTTTTTTTTTTTTTTTTTGGGGGGGGTTTTTTTTTAAGGGGCCAGGCACTT
>NW_006204133.1:1161432-1166744 GCF_000334495.1 Tupaia belangeri chinensis
AGAAATCACCCCCCAGGGGGATGGCCACGCCGCAATCCCTTCTCCTCCATTCTCTGGGGATCTTGGGCATGCACGTACACGTGCCCAGCGTGAGTTTTAAGCCACCGGGTCCGGGACGTGAACCACGGTCAACTATGTGGGAGTCCAGTGACATAGCCATTATGCTAACTGCTGGTCCCAGCTGACTGCAGTTTGAGTCCTGGACCTGGCAGCTTGTTTTCTCACTTTCCTTTCTCTGTCTCTCTCTGGTCAACTTTAAAAATAAAATAAAATAAAATAAAATAATGACAATGAATAAAATTAAGTAAAATAAAATTTGAAAAAATTTATGGAAAAGTAAAATTAAAAGTACAAGTTTATTTTGGTGCAAGAAAAAAATGGAATTCAACATATAGTTTTTGATAATATGAATTTTCCATCAACTTGTTGAAGGCCTCTCATATAATCAAGGCTGTTGTCACAGAAGTTAGAGTGGCAGCTGCTGGTGAAGCTACAGGGCAGATGTCCCTTATTGCCACAAGCATGAATCCTGTAAAGCAGACGCAGGTACTGGGCCGCTGGAGTGAGCACACTGCTCCATGTCCTCCCCAGGGGGCTGAAGGGTAAAGGGAGCTTGACCCAAAGGTACGATCATATCATTTTGTATCACGCAGCCGTCCACGGCTGTGGCCTCGGAGTGTTCATCTCCCGAAGAGTCCAACTGAAAGTTACCTCATTACATCCACTCCTGAACTCGCAGCCATTAGACTCGCACAGTGAGCACGGGTGCTGTGGGCTGGTGGGCGCAATTGAGAGTGCTGAGGGCAGGGCCCACGCAGGACTTCACGGCACACAACTCGGGCCCACGCGGGACTTCACGGCACACAACTCGGGCGCACGCGGGACTTCACGGCACACAACTCGGGCTCACGCGGGACTTCACGGCACACAACTTGGGAGGGATGTTTCAAGAAAAGGAGGCCCTTGGGTGGTCAGCAAAGGAAAGAAGGTGCCCGATAACAGGAGTAACAGATGTGAAAGTCGGTGTGCACATTCATCTGTGCCACGTTGAAGCTTCTGCTGTGTGCCAGATGTGTTTCTTGGTGCGCTGAGTGAGGTAGAGAGTCACACAGGTCCTTTGCACTTGCCATCTCTTCCAACGGGGACACATCTCCCAAGTCTTTGTGAGGCTTACCCCTCATTTCATTAAAGCCTCTGTTCCAACACCACCTACTTGGAGAAACCATCCTCATTACCATATCTCAACATCATCCCCCAGTTCCGTTGTCTTTTTGTCTTGTTTTTCTCCGTAGCATTTTTTTTCATTATTTATTTAATTTTATTTATTATATTTTGAATTTGATCAGAGAGAGAAAAGGAGAGCGAGAAAGCAAGCTACCATGTCTGGGACTAGAACCGTGGTCAGCCATGTGGTAATCCAGCACCTCCATGCTACCTGTCAGCCCCTATAGCATTTATTACCAGATGTTAAAATACAGACTTTTGCCTTTCCTTCTGTCCCTGCAATAGAATATTTATTTTCAAATAACAGATTTTTGCTATAGGGGCAGTGTTCTCATTGGAAAGACAGAAAAAGAAAGGAGAAATCACCCCACAGGGGGAGTGGCCACACCGCAGTCTCCTCCTTTATTCTCCTCTTGGGATCTTGGGCACGCATGCACACGTGCCGGGTATGAGTTTAAGCCACAGTCAACTACGTGGGAGTCCAGCGACATAGCCATTACACCATCTGCTGGTCCCCTGTCCCTGCAATAGAAGCTGAGCTCCACGAATGTAGGGACTTTACCATATCCCAACTGTAGTCCACGAGAACTGCACCCAGTACGCCGCAGGCACACCATGCAGGGGGAAACTGGGAACAAATGAATGATCGAATCTCACAATAGCACATAGCTCCTATAATCCTTTCTCTCTTTTTTATTTGAACAAGTAATATTCATTGGTTTATTAGATTGAACCATACGAGATCATTGTTTGTTTTTGTTTTTGTTTTTTTTGCTATAGGGCCCGTGCACTCACCAGAAAGACAGAGACAGAGAGACAGAAAGTAAGAAATCACCCCCCCCCAGGGGGGCCACACCGCAATCCCTTCTCCATTCTCCTCTTGGGATCTTGGGCATGCACGCACACACACCCAGCATGAGTTTAAGCCACTGGGTCCGGGACTCAAACCGCAGTCGACTACATGGAAGTCCAGTGACATAGCCATTACATCAACTGCTGGTCCCTGTTTTTTGTCCCAGGTCTGGGACTCGAACTGCAGTCAGTCATGTGGGAATCCAGTGCTCTTAACCACCATGCCACCTACTGTTCCCCATAGCTCCTATAATCCTGAACCAACCTAGTCAGGATGGTCAAGGAAAATCACTTGAAGGAAGAGCTAAGACTTGACAGACAAATGGGAGTTAGGCAACGAGATCATTCCCAATAGTTACACTTTGAAACACAAAAATAAGGACCAGCCGATGGCATAATGGTTACATCACTGGACTCCCACATGGCCAACTGCAGTTCAAGTCCTGGACATGGCAGCTTGAAACTCGCGGTGGGTGTGTGTGCATGTGTGCCCCAAATCCCGAGAGACTAGAGAAGGGACTGTGGTGTGGACATCCCTCCCCCCCCCGGGGGGGGCTTCTCCCTTTTTGTCTCCCCAGTGAGTACACTCATCCAGCAGCAAAAATCTCTCTCTTAAACAAAAAAAGAAAAGCCAACAAAACTACTTAGATAAAGCATGGAAATGGCTTGACCCAAATAACCAATAAGGAAAATGACCCAGAGAGGGCCGACAAAGGACCTGAAGGCCAAGTGGCAAGTGTCTCCACTGAGAGTGACTAACCCAGAGTTGGGGAAAGAATGACACAGAGCCGAGGAAAAAGCTGATGGAGTACTGTGGAGGGCTCCATTGTTGTACACAGAAAACCACCCTGTGAGCAGTTTTTTTTTTCTTTTTTGGAGAGGTTTTTGCTATAGGGCGCATGCGCTCGCCAGACAGACAGAGAGACAGAGAGACAGAAAGCGAGAAATCACCCCCAGGGGGGATGGTCACGCCGCAATCCCTTCTCCTCCATTCTCCTCTCGGGATCTTGGGCACGCATGCACACGCGCCCGGCGTGAGTTTTAAGGGGACTTCACGGCACACAACTCGGGCCCACGCGGGACTTCACGGCACACAACTCGGGCCCACGCGGGACTTCACGGCACACAACTCGGGCCCACGCGGGACTTCACGGCACACAACTCGGGCCCACGCGGGACTTCACGGCACACAACTCGGGCCCACGCGGGACTTCACGGCACACAACTCGGGCCCACGCGGGACTTCACGGCACACAACTCGGGCCCACGCGGGACTTCACGGCACACAACTCGGGCCCACGCGGGACTTCACGGCACACAACTCGGGCCCACGCGGGACTTCACGGCACACAACTCGGGCCCACGCGGGACTTCACGGCACACAACTCGGGCCCACGCGGGACTTCACGGCACACAACTCGGGCCCACGCGGGACTTCACGGCACACAACTCGGGCCCACGCGGGACTTCACGGCACACAACTCGGGCCCACGCGGGACTTCACGGCACACAACTCGGGCCCACGCGGGACTTCACGGCACACAACTCGGGCCCACGCGGGACTTCACGGCACACAACTCGGGCCCACGCGGGACTTCACGGCACACAACTCGGGCGCACGCGGGACTTCACGGCACACAACTCGGGCCCACGCGGGACTTCACGGCACACAACTCGGGCGCACGCGGGACTTCACGGCACACAACTCGGGCCCACGCGGGACTTCACGGCACACAACTCGGGCGCACGCGGGACTTCACGGCACACAACTCGGGCCCACGCGGGACTTCACGGCACACAACTCGGGCCCACGCGGGACTTCACGGCACACAACTCGGGCCCACGCGGGACTTCACGGCACACAACTCGGGCCCACGCGGGACTTCACGGCACACAACTCGGGCCCACGCGGGACTTCACGGCACACAACTCGGGCCCACGCGGGACTTCACGGCACACAACTCGGGCTCACGCGGGACTTCACGGCACACAACTTGGGAGGGATGTTTCAAGAAAAGGAGGCCCTTGGGTGGTCAGCAAAGGAAAGAAGGTGCCCGATAACAGGAGTAACAGATGTGAAAGTCGGTGTGCACATTCATCTGTGCCACGTTGAAGCTTCTGCTGTGTGCCAGATGTGTTTCTTGGTGCGCTGAGTGAGGTAGAGAGTCACACAGGTCCTTTGCACTTGCCATCTCTTCCAACGGGGACACATCTCCCAAGTCTTTGTGAGGCTTACCCCTCATTTCATTAAAGCCTCTGTTCCAACACCACCTACTTGGAGAAACCATCCTCATTACCATATCTCAACATCATCCCCCAGTTCCGTTGTCTTTTTGTCTTGTTTTTCTCCGTAGCATTTTTTTTCATTATTTATTTAATTTTATTTATTATATTTTGAATTTGATCAGAGAGAGAAAAGGAGAGCGAGAAAGCAAGCTACCATGTCTGGGACTAGAACCGTGGTCAGCCATGTGGTAGTCCAGCACCTTAACCTCCACGCTACCTGTCAGCCCCTATAGCATTTATTACCAGATGTTAAAATACAGACTTTTGCCTTTCCTTCTGTCCCTGCAATAGAATATTTATTTTCAAATAACAGATTTTTGCTATAGGGGCAGTGTTCTCATTGGAAAGACAGAAAAAGAAAGGAGAAATCACCCCACAGGGGGAGTGGCCACACCGCAGTCTCCTCCTTTATTCTCCTCTTGGGATCTTGGGCACGCATGCACACGTGCCGGGTATGAGTTTAAGCCACAGTCAACTACGTGGGAGTCCAGCGACATAGCCATTACACCATCTGCTGGTCCCCTGTCCCTGCAATAGAAGCTGAGCTCCACGAATGTAGGGACTTTACCATATCCCAACTGTAGTCCACGAGAACTGCACCCAGTACGCCGCAGGCACACCATGCAGGGGGAAACTGGGAACAAATGAATGATCGAATCTCACAATAGCACATAGCTCCTATAATCCTTTCTCTCTTTTTTATTTGAACAAGTAATATTCATTGGTTTATTAGATTGAACCATACGAGATCATTGTTTGTTTTTGTTTTTGTTTTTTTTGCTATAGGGCCCGTGCACTCACCAGAAAGACAGAGACAGAGAGACAGAAAGTAAGAAATCACCCCCCCCCAGGGGGGCCACACCGCAATCCCTTCTCCATTCTCCTCTTGGGATCTTGGGCATGCACGCACACACACCCAGCATGAGTTTAAGCCACTGGGTCCGGGACTC
>NW_006204133.1:1167110-1170152 GCF_000334495.1 Tupaia belangeri chinensis
TGAAACTCGCGGGTGGGGTGTGTGCATGTGTGCCCCAAATCCCGAGAGACTAGAGAAGGGACTGTGGTGTGGACATCCCTCCCCCCCCCGGGGGGGGCTTCTCCCTTTTTGTCTCCCCAGTGAGTACACTCATCCAGCAGCAAAAATCTCTCTCTTAAACAAAAAAAGAAAAGCCAACAAAACTACTTAGATAAAGCATGGAAATGGCTTGACCCAAATAACCAATAAGGAAAATGACCCAGAGAGGGCCGACAAAGGACCTGAAGGCCAAGTGGCAAGTGTCTCCACTGAGAGTGACTAACCCAGAGTTGGGGAAAGAATGACACAGAGCCGAGGAAAAAGCTGATGGAGTACTGTGGAGGGCTCCATTGTTGTACACAGAAAACCACCCTGTGAGCAGTTTTTTTTTTCTTTTTTGGAGAGGTTTTTGCTATAGGGCGCATGCGCTCGCCAGACAGACAGAGAGACAGAGAGACAGAAAGCGAGAAATCACCCCCAGGGGGGATGGTCACGCCGCAATCCCTTCTCCTCCATTCTCCTCTCGGGATCTTGGGCACGCATGCACACGCGCCCGGCGTGAGTTTTAAGCCACTGGGTCCGGGATGCGAACCACGGTCGACTACGTGGGAGTCCAGCGACATAGCCATTACGCTAACTGCTGGTTCCCAGCAGGGTAGTTTTCCCTGCACTGAATGCTTCATATCTTTGGGTATTGACAGTTTTTTGTTTTGTTTTGTTTTTAATTACCAGAGGGTACATGTGTGGTATGTGTGTTTGCCAAAGAAAGGGAGAAAGGACTTCCTAATGGGGTGTGGTCACGCTGTAATCCCTTCTCTTCCATTTCTCTTGTCCAGGAGTAGGCATGTACACACACACACCTGGTGGGTTGGTTTTTTTTTTGAGTTATTTAATTTTATTATTGTTATTTTTTATTTGATGAGAGAGAAAGCAAGCCACCAAGTCTGGGACTCAAACCATGGTCAACCATGTGGGAGTCCAACACCTTAACCACTATGCCACCTGCTGGTCCCTTTTTCAAGTTGCCAGGGCTGAAGTCTGAACTGTGGCTAGCCATGTGAGACCCAATACCCTTAACCATTAGGCCATCGGGCTGACTTGGGTATTGACATTTTTATGGCTCCTCAGTCTTTTGGCTAAGAGCAAGTGTAAATAACCATCTGTATTTTCCAAGTTCAATTGTCCTTTTATCCAAAGGTTTGCCAAAAATAATGATCATTTTCCAAGAGAGCTTGAGATCAAAGAAAAAAGTAACTTGTCAAAGGTGAGAGCCCTGTCTAAGTCCATAGGGAGTTTTCTCTGTCTTTCCTCTGGAGTTGTTTGCTAGTCAATGACATTTCAGGCACAAGACTCACTTTAAGACTGTTCTGTCCCAATGTGAGTATTTATCTTGACTTGAAAACAGAAAAGTGAGGAACTAAAGGGGCTGAATCCGTTATAATGTTTACATTATTTTCTTCTTCAAAGGAGGAACGTTGACCCAGTGGGAAGGCTCAGTAAAATCATTATTGCTCCTGTTGGTGGCTTAGTCTATCATTTCCAAGAGAGGCAGACTATGCAGGGCACAAAGCACCATCCAGGTAATTAAAACTAGACAACACAGAGATGCCTTTGACCTAATCTTGACTCTGAACCCTACAAGAGACAGTTACTTTTTCTTTTTTTTTTTAAGGTTTCTGCTATAGGGCATGTGTGCTCCTAGGAGACAGTGAGAAATCACTCCTGGGGAGGATGGACGTGTGCTCCTAGGAGACAGTGAGAAATCACCCCCCAGGAGGAGGACATAACACAACTCTCCCCTCTCTCTTCCCGGGACTCTGGACCCACCCACACACCTCCCCATGAGTCTCAAGCCATCAGGTCTGGGACTTGAACTGGGGTCTCTCACACAGGAGTCCATCACCCTAACTACTACACCACATACAGCCCTCTTCCCCCAGTACCATCTTTTAAGAGTTCTTCAAGCAATGTTTTTCCCATGGTCATTCACCACACTGACTCATTTCTGCACGTGACCTCCCGCACACACATTTTATTTGACTGGGAGCAGCATGTGGATTTTTTAGATTGTTATTTTCATGGAGTAGCAGTTTCTATAGAACCCTCGTCAAGATTTTAAATGACATGGATTTTACTCTTATCAAACTACTTGTGCTAGGAAATTTGAAAACAAACAAAAGTGCAGAGAAAAATACAACAATCACTTAAAGCAGATGCCCATAGAGAAGGCTCCGCCACAGTTGGTCTGTTTCCTTCCAGTCATCCAAAAATCATCAATGGGTAAAGAACATTCCAGCGTGTCAACGGAACGCGCTCTCTTCTGAACAGTTCTCGGTCCTGAGGAACTACTCTCCCACGAGTGAACTGTGTGAGAAGTGGGTTCCCAGGCCGTTGCTGCCTTGCCTGGCGAGCAGGTGACCAGGGCGTTCGCCAGGTGGAGTTGGAGCCAACATCCACGCTGCGCCTCCCTTTCCTCCTACCAAAGAGCTGTGAGCATCCAGTGCGATGCAGGTTTCAGGATGTGTGCATGTCTGCCGAGTGGGACTGTGTGTGAAGTCCCCAGACCTACATCAGAGTCCGGCGACCAACATCTTCAGGAAACCTCAGTTTCCCAAGGCCCAGTCGCTGGTTCAGTGTCGGCCCTAAGCCTTGAAGGCCAGCGGGTTAAAAACCTGGTCCCGGGGCCCCTTCCTAAGAAAACGGCACGTCTTCCGCACTTTCCCGTCTCTGCTGCAGCTTCAGGGACTCTAGGATCACCTCGGCGGCCGCTCAGCGACACGCCCCAAGTCTCCAGCTTGGACCTTCCCAAGAGCACTAGCCCAGTGGCCGGACGCGCAGGGCGGCCTCGGGGCCCGAGTTCGGGAGGCTCTGCCCGAGGCTCCGCGTCCTCCGGGTCGGCCACCCCTTGCCCTCGGAGGCGCGGCCGGGACCGGAGCGACGGGCACCGGCGCGGCCGAAAGCCCCACGCCCCCGGCCCGCCCCGCGCGTCCGCTTGTTTACTCCCCGGCGCAGCCTAGTTCGACC
>NW_006204133.1:1171206-1174206 GCF_000334495.1 Tupaia belangeri chinensis
CGCGAGCGTGTACTGGAGCTGGCGCGCGGCGGCGGCGACCCTTACAGCGACCTGAGCAAGGGCGTGCTGCGCTGCCGGACCGTGGAGGACGTGCTCACACCGCTCGAAGACTGCTTCATGCTGGACGCCAGCGCCGTGCTGGACTTTGGCGTTCTGGCCAGCATCATGCAGAGCGGCCACACGCGCATCCCTGTATACGAGGAGGAGCGCTCCAACATCGTGGACATGCTCTACCTCAAAGACTTGGCCTTCGTGGATCCCGAGGACTGTACGCCGCTTAGCACCATCACCCGCTTCTACAACCACCCTCTCCACTTCGTCTTCAATGACACCAAGCTAGACGCTGTCCTGGAGGAGTTCAAGCGAGGTATGGCCAGAGCATCGCGGAGAGGATGTCCATGCCAGTGCCATCCCCTGGGAAAAGGCAGGCGGGCGTGGGGTGGGGGGTGCTCTGGGAACTAAAAAAAAAAGAGTCCCACCCCTGTGGAGAGCTCTGCGACCTCTAATGGCTTTTCAGAAGGTGATGGTCTTACTGAACAGAATGACCTTTCAAACATTCCAAGGCTGGTGTTGGAAGAGGGACAGAGTACTGTGGAAAGCAGCCACCTTAAACACACCCCCTTTAGGGGGAGATATGCCCACTTAGCTGCTGCCCTCCAGCTCTTGGCTTCTCCCCGGTGGCTTCTGTGTACTTGGGCTTTGTAGCAGGACTGTACTCTTGGATAGAACTGAAGAACGCAGAAACGGTAGTTTGCAGGTACCGAGTGTTAGGTGTACACAAGCTGGACCCGCGTCCTTGCAGCCCAGCCTGCTCATCGCTGACCAGCGGATGACTCCTGAATTCCCATGGGTGTGGAGGACTTTCACTTCCATTCCACCTTAAGCAGCTTCATGGATGCTGATTCAGTCTCCCCTTTCGCTTTTTTCTTCCTTTTTTTTTTTTTTTTAACTTCCCCTTTTCTTAGACTGTTACCTAAGTCCTTAATTCCACATTTCACCCCCTCCTTTGACCGTGGTCTATCCAAGCAACTCTAAGGTTGAAGGTTAAAAACAGACTTCCTTTATAGTCCTCTCCATTGTTAGCCACCAGCCATGTTCCTCACCCCTGAACTGCAGGATGGGAGCCAGACCCTGGGGCTCTGGATGGGTTTGGCCTGAAAGACTGGGTGATGTGAGGGTCAGAAGGGAGAAAAGCACCCTCACCTTCTTGGCAACTGCTGAGAAGTCTCGCAGCCCCAGGTCCACATGGGAGCTGCTCTGTCACACACCACCCCCCATAGTAGTCAGGGTTGGAAGGCACGGCTTGCAGTAATGGCTGAGTGGAGCATTGCTGCCGTATGCCGGGTTCCAGTAGGCGCTTGCCATGCGTCATGTCCCTTGCCCAGCCGTCTTGGTTTTCTTGACACTAGAGGTCGTGGGTGCTTGCCAGAGACAGGAAGAAGGGAAAGCATGGAAACAGTGGTCATGCTACAATCCCTTCTCCATCTCTCTCTCTCTTTGGGATTTTGGGTGCGAATGCCCATGGACCTGGCTTGTTCTTTTTCTTTTTTAAGAATTACTTATATAATTTTATTTATTATCATTTTTTAAAGAAAGATTTTTGCTATAGGGCACATGTGCTTGCCAGAGAGATAGAAAGCAAGAAATCACCCCCCTCCCCTCAGGAGGCATGGCCAGGATGCAATCCCTTCTCCTCCAGTCCCCTCTTGGGATCTTGGGCACACACGCACGTGTGCCCAGTGTGAGTGGGTTTTTTTTTTTTTTTGAAGAGGTTTTTGCTATAGGGCACATGTGCTTGCCAGAGAGATAGAAAGCAAGAAATCACCCCGCTCCCCCCAGCAGGCATGGCCAGGATGCAATCCCTTCTCCTCTCAGGATCTTGGGCACTCACGCATATGCACCTGGCATGAGTTTAAGCCACTAGGTCTGGGACTTGAACCGTGGTCGACTACATGAGAGTCCAGCGACACTGCCATTACGCCATCTGCTGGTCCTTTTTTTTAAAAATAATTTGCTGTAAAGGCACATGTACTCTAGAGAGAGCAAGCGAAACTGAGAGAAAGTTACCAGGTCCGGGACTTGAACTGCACTCAGCCCTGTAGGAATCCATACCTTAACCACCACACCACCTACTGGCTTCACCTGGCCTGTGTCTTAAGCTGCTGCATCTTGGCCCCAAACTATGCAGTTGGCTATGTGGGATCCACTTGTCTAAACCACCAGCCACAGAGCCAGCCCTTATAATCCCTCTTAATCCTTGCAGGAGGCCTGGGTGCTAAGTTACTGTTCTGTTGTAGCCCCCGAGTGAGTGGGAGATGTGGATGGGCAGCTCCGACTGGTCCCCGGGGGCTCCTGGTTCTTTCCCTGGAATGTAGTCATGCAACCCCTATCTGGGAGGAGGCCCATGGTGGGCAGATCCTTCTAGTGGTATGCACTCTGTCTAGGCTGCTGTGGCCCTTACCCCGGTCAGTGGTGGTCTTGGGCCCATCTTACTTGCCCCTTGCTTCTAACTCCTACACCCTGGGGCGGCTGCTCAGCCTCTCCTGGTTCAAAGCCTTCAGTTGCTAGTAATGAGTGGGTGAAGGAACCAGAGGGAGGAGACAGTGGAGCCCTGCTGCTAGTTAGCGAGGTGATGAGCACTCCTGGCAAGGTCTACTTGGGGTGGTATTTGCTAACTCAGGAGCAGGGGGTGAATCAGTGCAGCTTTCATTCCAGGCAGGTCACCCGCTGCCGTCTTTATCTGGAAGTAGTAGACCGTGTGCTGGGCACTCATGTTTCTAGGTTCCTTGAGAAAATGCACACTCGGTGCCTGAACTTGTGCTTTCTGCATCTTGTGAACTGCCCCTGGGTGGAGATTTGGGGCAGCGGGAGTGGAAGGATTGCCCCAACTGGACCTAAAACTTAAGGGAAAAGCTTCAGGAGTTGTGCAAGGTTGGTGAAAGCTGTTTTTTTTCTGTTTGTTCGTTTTTTTTTTTTTTTTTTTTTTTTCTCTCGGGGGCG
>NW_006204133.1:1174481-1199102 GCF_000334495.1 Tupaia belangeri chinensis
GGTTTGGCAAGTTTGGGTAAAGCTGTTTTTTTTCTGTTTGTTTGTTTTTTTTTTTTTTTTTTTTTTTTGCTATAGGGTGCGTGTGCTCGCCAGACAGACACAGAGAGACAGAGAGACAGAAAGCGAGAAATCAGCCCCCAGGGGGGATAGCCACACCACAGTCCCTTCTCCTTCATTCTCCTCTCGGGATCTTGGGCATGCACGTACACGCGCCCAGAAAGCCGTTTTAAAATTTTTCATACCGTAAGTGTCAGGATCGCCACTGCTGTGGCCTTGCCCTTCGTATGTGGTAGATGAAATTGGCCTGGGGCTTTTGGGGCCCAGTCTGGAAGAACCGGAATGTTCTTGTTGATTGGGAAGGATCCTGGAGGCAGGGCAGGCTCATGGCGACTTGTGGGCTCAGAGTGGCACTGAGTTGTCCATACAGACCAGCAGCTGGCGTGGAGGCTAGCAGTTAAGAGGGACCCCGATAAGAGGTGCAGAGGTGGAAGGAGTTGCACCCGGGGCTTGCAGAGGAGCCCCAGCGGGCGTTGGCAGCAGGGGGAATTAAGAGGATCCAGGGTTGGCTGAGGGGCTGTGGAGCAAGGAGGCTCTGAGAAGGTCCACGTGGCTGTTCACGTGGTGCTCTAACCTGAGGGCTGGGTCAGGCAGCCGGTGAGTTCAGTGTGACGTTGGAATTTGTGTCTGTGCAGTGCCTGGAGAGGGACACTCCTAGCAGACACAGCTGACAGCTGATGTGATGCAGGTGAGAGACCTGAGGGATGGTGCAGATTGACGCTGGCACAGAAGCGGTCCTCAAGCCACAGGAATGGGGCTGAGGGCTTAAACCCTTGAGTAGCACACGCATGCGTGGTTCCATTCGGGCCTGCAGCCTCCTGTTTGCAGGCTCGGGCCCAACAGCTGAGGGGCAGGGGAAGCCCAGGAGCAATGCTAAAAGAGGCAAGACTGCCAAGGGAGGAGAGCCAGAGACGTGGGATGTCCTGGAAGCCAAAGAAAGAGACCACCTTCTGAGAAAAGCGAGCGCCGCGAGGAGGCCAGTGGCCTTTGCAAGGGTGGATTTGGTCCATCCCAGAGGGATGGTTGGGGATGGAGAGGTGGGAGAGCTGCAGCGGGCGAGCTGTCTACCCCGAGCACCGTCGGGTGGGGGGAGGTCGCTTTCTCCTCCTTGGGTTTAAGGTGGGTGAGTGGAACAGGTTTAGGTTAAAACATTGGTAGGAAAGAAATGTGGAGAGGGACGGCCACAGTACAGGCTGCTCCAGTCCTGGGTGGGTGGCTCTGGGCAGCTCCGGAGAACTACGCAGGCTTCGGGCAGCCCGATGCTGGATGACTTGTGCCTTTCTGCTGTGACCCTACTGCTCCAGAAGCAGCTTGACATGCCGAAGGGCCAGTGGGCGAGATTTTTGGAACCTGGAGATCGAATGGGAATTGAACTCCCCTTCAGTCCCCCTTGACTTTATCACTCTTGGGGTGCGTGAGGGCCATTCTCTGGACAGAGTAATGCCCTGGAGCAGTCGTTGGCAGCTAGCTATCTTTCTTTTTCTTTGATAAAAGTTCTTTAGTCCTAACTCTCTTATGCGTTCCTCTGCTTATACATAAAGGGTATATTGCAGCCTTTGTGGCACTTGAGGTTTAAAACTTGATTCCTGGGCTAGCTGGTGGTGTGGTGGTTAAGACGGCTGGATCCTACATGGCTGACTGCTTGGTTCAAGTCCTGGACCTGGCAGCTTAAAAGTCATGCCAGGAGCATGTGTGCACATACCCAAAGTCCCAAGAGGAGAATGGAGGAGAAGGGATTGCAGTGTGGCCATTCTCCCTGGGAAGTGCTTTCTCTCTTTCCTTATCTCTCCATGTGTCTCTGTGTCTCCCCATCCAGTGAGTGCATGTACCTTATAGCAAATTTAAAAAAAAAGAAAGTCAATTCCTTTCCTGTCTCTGCCAAGCATATGAGGTGGTGGTCCCCTCTGAATTTCCTGGAGCTGGAGCCCATGGCATCCTGGCAGCTACCATTCTAAGCCCTCTTCCTTAGCTCTTCCAGAGCACCGTGTGTCTGGGAACTTGGTAGTTTAAGGGAGCGGCACCTTGCCTGGCGAGGTGTCCCTCAGTCAGGGCAGACTTGAGGGGACACACGTTATTTTATGCAGTTATCACCAGGAAGAGTGGATGCCCTGTGTGACCTTTGTCAGCTCCCAAGGGTGCTACTCAGGGACATTCCACCAAAGAAAGGATTAGGATGGGTGAGCTTTTCAGAGTCTCATTTAAAGTGAGCTCTGGTCTCCTGTCTGTCAAAGCCAAATGATTGCCACAACCTGATCAAGAGCCAGAGATGTAGGAACAGCTGTGAGCAGTGTTAGGTTTCTTAGTCTACAGTCACGTGACGGCTTTAGGAAACCAAGGGAAGGCCGAGAAGGTTGAATTCCAACTGCATTATTAAGAGTATCCTGGTAATTAGGCATTATGAAAGGGTCCCCCAGGGTCCAAATCATTGGAGCACCCTGGAGCCTGCTAACAAAGTAAAACTCTACAGAGCTTTCCAGAGCTTTCTGGCTGGTGTCGGCCTGTCCTGGTGTGCTGTCTGTGCTTGGCTCATGTCTCTGCAGCTTGCCCATTGAGCACCTGGGTGAGTGGTGCCAGTGGTTCCGGGCCTTCCCTGAAGAGTAGACTTGGTCATTCCAGCCACCCTCTGTCTGCCCCTCCGCTTTGTCGTGGTTGCTCTCTGGACCCTCACATCTTGAAATTAAGTCACATGGGTATCTTTTAGGAGCCCTGCTTTCTCCCATTCATTACTGGGTCATCTCAGTGTGGCATGTCACAGAGGAACATGCCTGTTTTGCAGAAGTTTGAAAGCAAGAGAGAAGAGAAGTTAGTTGCTCCCTTCCTGTAGGTAGCCCGGCCACAGGCTTCCTGGAAGAAGGAGCCAAGGTGTGGTCCCTCTGCTCTGAGGTGGCCATTGAGAACCTGGGTTCTGGTTCCTGGGCTCCAGAGACGACTGCCCAAACTTTGTTTTGTGTCCTTGGCCTTCCTGGTCTGGCCTTTGAACTTTGTATTTCTGTGGCAAGAAACCAATGGCCCTTGTAGACGCGGTGTCCAACAGGGCTGCCCTGTGGCCTGTTGATTAAGGGAGCCAGATTCCATATGGCTGACTGCACAGCTCAGGTCCCTAGCCCCGCAGCTCCAAAAGCAAGCCAGCTGCATGTGTGTGCCCTAAGTCTGGGCAGGATGGAAAAATGGGGAAGGGACTGCTGCATGGCCCCTTCTGTTGGAGGGGGTGACTTCCCCCTCCCCTCTCTCTCTGGTGAGCACATGATCTCTCTGGCAGTGATTTTAAGAAAAGAAATGGGGAACCAGCAGTTAGCGTAATGGCTATGTCACTGGACTCCCATGTAGTTGATTGCGATTCGAGTCCCTGACCTGGTGGCTTAAAGTCACGCCGGGCGGGTGTGCATGCATGCCCAATATCCCAAGAGGAAAATGGAGGGGAAGCGATTGCCGCATGGCTATCCCCCCTAGGGGGTGATTTCTCGCCTTCTGTCTCTCTTTCTCTCTCTGTCTCTCTTTCTCTCTCTGTCTGGCGAGCACATGCGCCCTATAGCAAAACAAAACAAAACAAAACAAAAAAACAACCACCAAAAAAAAAAGAGAAGGTGCCTAATTCAAACACCGAGGGTGGGAAGGCTTCTAGAAATGCAGCAGGCAGCTAGCAGAGTGGAATCCTGGAGTGCCTGGCCTTCCCCGCTGGAAAGCAGGGCCCCGACATGATGCCGTTGCCATGGGCGTTAGAGCGTCCTGGAAGGACAGTGCGTTACTTGTTAGGCGCGCAGCGTGTGAAGTGTGACTCACAAAGACGGGAGCTCGCCTTTCTGATTTCTCAAGAGATTCTTGAAGCAAGTACCGCCTTCACATGCAGGTCCAGGTGAGCTTCGCCCTCCGCTTTCTTTACTAGTGACAGAGAGGGCTTGGGTGGAATCCGTTCTTTCCGTCCCCTGGGCCTGCACAGCCTACTCCAGACACTCCCCACCTGTGGCCGCGCAGCACTCGAAAGGTGACTGGTCTGACTGGAGCTGTGCTTGGACACACACCGGGTTTCGGAGACATAGTACACAATGAGTAAAACAGCCATTACTTTTTTTTTTTTTTTTTTTATGAGCGCGTTTTTTTTTTTTATGAGAGAGAGATTTTCACTATAGGGTACATGCACTCACCAGAGAGAAAGAGACAAAAAGCGAAACCCCCCCCGAGGGGATGGCCACTCCACAATCCCTTCTCCACCGTTTTCTTCTCGGTATCTTGGACAGGCATATGAACACTCCTGGTGTCCTGGGTTGGGGCTCACACTACGGTCAATGAGTCCAGCAACATAACTGTTAGCGCCATCTGCTGGTCCCATCCATTACTGTGTTTCTATTTATTATATATTGAAACGATATTTTGACTATATTGAGTTACTTGGGATATACAGTCATTGCTTGGTATCCACAGGAGAACTCCCCTCACTCCCAGACCAAATTCCACAGACGCTCGAGTCTTACATAAAATGCTTTAGTATTTGCATATAACCTATATACATCCTCCTATATACTGTATTTTTTTGAGACAGAGAGGGTCCTTTTTTTTTTTTGCTATAGGGTGCATGCACTCACTGGAGAGACGGAGAAAATGAGAAATCACCTCCCAGGGGGATGACCATGCCGCAGTCCCTTCTTCCTTCTCCTCTTGGGATTTTGGGCATGCACGCACATATACTTAGTGTGAGTCTTTTTGTTTGGTTTTGTTTTTGTTTTTGTTTTGTTTTTGTTTTTGTTTTAGAAGTTTTTGCTGTAGGGTATGTGTGCTTGCCAGAAAGCCAGAGAGAGACGGAGAGACAGAAAGCGAGAAATCATCCCCCCGGGGGGGGGGGGGGGGCTTCAGGTCTTCTCCATTCTCCTCCCGGGATCTTGGGCGCACACGTGCCCAGCATGAGTTTAAGCCACTGGGTCTGGGACTCGAACCGTGGTCGACTACATGGGAGTCCAGCGACATAGCCATTACACTAACTGCTGGTCCCCCTAGCGTGAGTTTTAAGCTGGTGGGTCCAGGACTCAAACTGCGGTTGATTACATGGGAGTCCAGCAGCGTAACCATTACACCATCTGCTGGTTCCTGTGTACTGTGAATCGACTGGAGACTACTTATACCTTGTACGGTGTAAGTGCTCCGTAGACAGTTGTGATGCCGTGTTGTTTAGAGAGTGAGGACAAGGAGAAAAGCCTGCGCTTGTCTAGTACAGATGCGAGCATCGTAGTCCCAGCTACCAGCACACGCTACGAGCGACAGGATGTTTCCCAGCCAAAGGCACAGACTCTGCCAGCTGTATTAAACTCGATTTCACCTGTTTCTTTCTCTAAGCACTTATTTATTGTGATTTTTTTTTTCTGATCATTTAACTTTATTTTAATTTGAACAGAAAGGAACAGAGTAAGAGAGAGACAGAGAGAAAATGAGAAAGCGTGAGAGCAAACCGCCAGTTCTGGGACCCAAACCGTGGTCAGCCAAGTGGGAGTCCAGTGCCCTTAATCACTACCTGCCGGCCCCTATTGTGATTTTCATTCAAGCTACCAAGTCTAGGACTTGAACTGCTGTCAGCTGTGTGGGATTCCAGTGCCTTAACTACCATGCTACCTGCTGGTCTTGTTCTTTCTTTTAACTGCCAGAGGACGCTCACCAAAGAGAGCGAGCAGGAGCCCCTTCAGCAGGGCATGCTCACACCACTGCCCTTTTCCCTCCTTTCTCCATCCTGTGGTATCTGGTTCCCAGTGCACAGCGCTTAACCCTGTGCTACAGGGCCGGCCCTCACCTGTTTCTTTGTTTTTGTTTTTAAAATTTTTATTTATTATTTATTTTTTGGAGGGGTTTTTGCTATAGGGTGTGTGCGCTCGCCAGAGAGACAGAGAGAGATAGAGAGACAGAAAGTGAGAAATCACCCCCGAGGGTGAATGCCCACACCACAGTCCCTTCTCCTCCATTCTGCTCTCGGGATCTTGGGGCCGCACGCACACGCGCCCGGTGTGAATTTTAAACCACCAGGTCCGGGACGCGAACTGCGGTCAACTATGTGGGAGTCCAGCGACATAGCCATTACGCTAACTACTGATCCCAAGACTGCAGCTTTTTTAAGCTTGTTTCCTCACTAAACAGATAAACTAAGCAAATAGGAAACTAACAAAAAACACTTAGGAGCAAGGTGGAACTTTCCAGCCTGCTGCTCTTCCTCGGGCACTGTTCTGAAGAAGAGTCCATTACTGTTTATCTTCATCTTCTGGGGAAGCCCTGAGGGATAGCTTTAAGACAGGCAGGACTGGTCTAGCAGTTATGAGCTGTTCAGGAGAAGCTGGATCCCACACGTAACGCAGTTCAAAGCCCCAATCGGCCTGAGACACACCTGGCACACGTAAGTGACCAAGATCCGTTGGACTGGAGGAAGAGGACTAGGAGTGTGACCAGACCCTGTGGGAAGTGTCCCCCCCATGTGTGCCTGTGCATACCATCACGAATAGAGACAAGGGCAAGGGCTGGCCCCATGGCTTGGTGGTTTAGGAGTCTGGATCCAAGCAAGGGCTGGCTTGCTGCGGTTTGATCCAGCCTGAGCCAAGGAACGCTAGGTACATGCGTGTGCCTAAAATCCCGACAGGATGGAGAGGTGACGGGAGATTGTAGCTTGACTATACCCAATTGGGGGGCTGGGGTTGCGCTCTGCTCTTCCCTCACTCTGGCAAGTTTGTGTGGGCTCTGGCAAAAAAAAAAACAAAACACCTTCCCACAGAGAGGCCAGCTGGGCAGCCCTGTTGGGTTCCCCCATTTAGACTTGTCCAAGACGGCCGGGATTCTGGAGTTGGTGCCCTGGTTAGCCTGGCTGTGGCCTGGCTGTCCTGTGAGGCGTTTCTGCTGTGGACCGGATGCATTCTGTCTACGCCCTGTGGCTGGGCCTAGGACTGATCCCAGCTCTGCTACTCTGCC
Organism: Tupaia belangeri chinensis; assembly: GCF_000334495.1. Lineage (NCBI taxonomy): Eukaryota > Metazoa > Chordata > Mammalia > Scandentia > Tupaiidae > Tupaia > Tupaia belangeri. Next base: position 1,181,472 of record NW_006204133.1, read on the forward strand.
TCAGGCTGTTGTGATGATGGAGGCGGTCTCTGAGATTTCTTTTCTTTGTTTGTGGACCGTGGCTAATCCTCATAAGCGTCTTGAGAGACTTCAGGAGGAAGAATGTCTGGCAGAGGCCGGAACATCCCTGGAATAGGCGTTGGCTTCTGTTTTTTAGCTGGGCTTGGACCGGGAGATGAAAACTGGGAGGTCCCTGTCGTGCTGTTATACGAATGTCCCCTTCTCGCAGGAAAGTCCCACCTGGCCATCGTGCAGAGGGTGAACAACGAGGGCGAAGGGGACCCCTTCTACGAGGTGCTGGGCCTGGTCACCCTGGAGGACGTCATCGAGGAGATCATCAAGTCCGAGATCCTGGACGAGTCTGAAGACTACCGTGCGTGTTGCCTCCTGGCGGTTTTCTGTCTGCGTGGGGCTCCGGCTGCGGAGCCTGGCTGGAGCCCACTCACCCCTGCTCAGGGTGTGCTCGGCGTGGGGCTCACGCTTGTACTTTGTGCGGTGTAGCCCATTGTATCGGTGGCCTCGCGGTGCCTGGGCTTGCTTGCGGCCCATCAGCAGGTGGACCCGATGCTCTCCATCCGGGAGCAAGTTCCTCGCCCTTCGTGGGCCTTTCCCATCTGCCTTCCCTGGGGCCGTTGCTTCTGCAAGGTCTTTTGCATGGTCCAGACACATCTCCATCCTTGACTACCGAGAGGGTCTGGTAGCAGCAGTGAGTCCTGGCCCTGGGGGGCGGCCCCAGTCTGCAGTGCAGATACAGCCCGTGCTCGCCGGCTGAGGCCTCCCACCTGAGCCGCCCACCCTGGTGTGTTACGAGTCACCACACCTGCACCTCTGTCCCCAAGTGCAGCATCTGGGCTTTGATCGCTGAGACCACTGTGGGCACGGGGTTGCCAGGCTAGCTGCTGCTGCCCCACCGTAATGACCAGATGCACACTCTCCAGCCAGGCCTCTTAATGGCCAGGGAGGCGTGTTCTCTAAAGATCACCGTTTTCTTCACCCAGTTCCAAGGCAGGCAAGGCCCTTCGGCACTTCTCGGGGCGTGTCTGGAATGTGGGCCACTGTGGTACCAGGACAGAGGTGGTGGGAATGACAGCCGGGGCCGTCAAGGGAGTGCTGCCAGGGATGTGTCCTCGGGGGCTCGGGTGCTGTCTCCCCCCGAGAACCCCCAGGCCTTGAGGAAGGAGCACGGAGCATGGCCCTTGGTTTGGTCGTGATGGTTGGGCAGTGGCTGCAGCCTAAGCACGCCATCTCCTCACCTCAGGAGACGCCATGGTGAGGAAGAAGCCTGCTTCCCTGAGCGCCCCTCCCAAGCGCAAGGAGGAATTCTCCTTGTTCAAGGTGTCGGACGATGAATATAAAGTGAAACTCTCGCCTCAGCTGCTCTTGGCCACCCAGCGCTTCCTTTCCCGAGGTGAGGTGTGGGCCGTCCTTGCTCACTGTTCAGTGGGTCCGGGGTCACCTGAGACTGGCTCTGCTGTGCCAGGTGGCCGAGAGAGGCCCCGGCCAGGCAGGCATGGCCCGCACCACCCAGCCCCCCGGTGCTGGCTGTGGAGGCTCGGCAGCTCCCGGCCCTGGGGAGAGCACGGTGGGCAGCAGCATCCGTTTTTGTTACCCACGCCGTCCTGGCCTTGGTGGACACTCTCCCTTTTCCCCTAAACTGCGGGGCAGAGGTGGATGTCTTCAGCCCGCTGCGGATCTCCGAGAAGGTGCTGCTGCACCTGCTGAAGCACCCCAGCGTCAACCAGGAAGTGAGGTTTGACGAGCGCGACCGCCTGGCAGCGCACCACTACCTGTACCAGCGCAGCCAGCCTGCCGACTACTTCATCCTCGTCCTGCAGGTGCCTGCGGGGCCCCGGCCTGGGAGAAGAGGCAGGCCAGGCACATGCAGATAGCCTCTCCCCTTGAGTCATTGGGTTGCTGGTTTCTTCTTGAGCTTTCTTCGGAAGGAAAGATAATTCATCCACACCTCTCTCCCTGCCCCTCGTCCCTCCCAGGGCAGGGTCGAGGTGGAGATCGGGAAGGAGGGCCTGAAGTTCGAGAACGGGGCCTTCACCTACTATGGAGTGTCTGCCCTGACGGCGCCGTCTTCAGGTAAGCCGCGGCCTCTGCTGGAGCTGCCACTCCTCTCAGGTGGCTTCTCGGGCTGGGGCTGTGGGAGTTGGGGGGACTTCTTGCTCTGCTCCGTCATTCAGTCCTGTCTGCACAGTCTTCCCCAGGTGTGTCCGCCATCCTCCTCCAGGTTCTACCCACATGCTGTCAGGAGCGGTTGTGGGGTGGATCTCAGAGTCCGTGCCGTGGTCCCCCCAGGGCGGGGCTCCCGGCCCCTGGTGCTGATTTCTGCCATCACTGTTGTTGCTTTTGACAGTTCACCAGTCCCCAGTGTCCTCGCTCCAGCCCACCCGCCACGACCTGCAGCCCGAGCCAGCCGATGGCACCCGCTCGTCCACGTACTGTCCTGACTACACCGTGAGGGCCCTCTCTGACCTGCAGCTCATTAAGGTGACCGCCTGGGCTGACCGTTGATGCTGGCTCTAACTGGCTTTGTGTCCTCAAGGGGCTCCATGCGCTGGTTGCAAGTTTGCTTAGACGGAGAGCAGACCCTGGTGGATGCTCTCCAAGGCCGGCCAGTGTAAGGCCCTCTGCTTGCCCTGGAGGATGGCGGCCCCAGCTCCTGGGTGGTCCCTGACCACTGGTGGTCTGGTCCTGTCTCCAGGCCTCCACACCAGTGTCTACTTGAGGTCTTAGAAACACTTGGTTCTGTTGCTTTCCTCTGCCCTCAGCTAGCGTAGCGTTGCTCCTTGGTCCCCTCTAGTTCAGGTGTGGGCCGGCAGAAGGGCGTGGGCCTGACCTCTCCTGCCTCAGCTGCATCTCACTCCCAGATGCATTGCTGGGTAATGCTGTCTGTCCTGCAGGTCACACGGCTGCAGTACCTCAATGCACTCCTGGCCACCCGGGCCCAGAACCTGCCGCAGTCCCCTGAGAGCATCGATCTCCAGGTCATCCCAGGCAGCCAGACCAGGCTCCTCGGGGAGAAGACTGCTGGGGCAGCAGGTGAGCCCGCATGGACGTCCTGTGGGGTCTGGACTCGGAGGACGTGTGAGCTCCTTCAGGCCTCGTCTCCTGTCCCTGCCTGCCCTCATTCTTTCTCCGTCCTGCCTGTCCTTTTCCCTCCTTGATGTTCTCAGTGGGTTGGATGACATCCGGCTATTGACGGACTGGCATTGAAAGCACATTGACCCAGCCGTGGTAGCGTGCTGGTGAGGCCGTGCGGGAGCCCCAGCTCGTTTTCCCCACCCTGAAAGCCAGGTGGGTGGCACATGCTGATAGTCACAGCTACTCTGGAGGCAGAGGCAGGAGGGTCACAGTGTAGTGAGATCCTGTCTAAAAACAATTAATTTTAGCAATTATTTTATTTACTTTATTTATTATCATTTTTTAATTTGACCAGAGAGAGAGAAAGTACTGCCAGGTCTGGGACATGAACTTCAGTCAGCCATGTAGGAGTCCAGCACCTTAAGTATCACAGCACCTCCCAGGCCTGTAAAATTGTTTTAGAATTATTTTTAATTTAATTTAACTAACTTATTTATTTACTTACTTACTTAGAACCAGAGAGGCATAGAGAGGGGTGGGGGCGGAAAAAAGCAAGCCACCAGGTCCAGGACTTGAACCATGGTCAGCCATGTGGGGAATCCAGTGCCCTTAATCACCACGCCACCTGCCAGCCCTCCAAATTTTTAAATAGAGTATATTAAGTCATCATTTTCTCTCCAGGGCTTCTTAGAATGGGTTGACTTGATTAGGTGATAGTTCATGAAAATAAGTTCTAGTTGAGACCGTCTTCTGGCCATTTAGGATTCGGGCTAGGTCACTTGGAAAGCGAAGATTTGGGTCACCAGCAGGCCCAGCTCAGATGGTAGATGGCTGGCGGGCACCATCCCCGAAACTGAAGGGTGCTTGCTGAGAGTTTGGTCTGTTCACGTGGTTAGTTAATCAGGTGGTAGTTAGTTTTGCTCTAGGGCGTGCATACTTGCCGGAGAAAGAAAGAGGAAGTGAGAAATGACCCTGAGCCCCCTGATGGCCATGCTACGGTGCTTTCTCCTCTGTTCTCCTGGGATCTTGGGCACACACGTGGGCTCAGTGTGTTTCTCAAGCTGCTGGGTCCAGGATTCGAACTACTTAGCCCCATGGGATCCGGCCACCTTAACTGCTGTGCCACCTGCTGGCTCCGTGTTGATGTTTAAGGCATATCCTGTCAAAGGGCTCCATTGGCAGGAAGATCATGCTGGAAGAGACTGGCTATGCTGTGGGCGGGGAGCCAGGGGAGGCGGCTGGCATACCTGTCCCTGTGGTATGTGAAGTCCAAGTGCAGACTGGGGGTTGGAGCGGGGAGTCAGGACACGCTCTTGTTTTTCAAGAAGGTGCTTTTATTCTGTTGAGCTCTTTGGTTGAGGTCAGATGCCAGGGCTTGAGATTCCTGGAGGAGCCAGGGGGGCTTCCGGAGAGGCTGCAGCCATACCTGCAGCTGCCTGCCCTGTTCCTCCCTCTCCACCTCGCAGGGAGGAAGATGCGCTCTTACTGAACGATCACTCTGCCAGGCAGTGCGCTTAGGGCCTTCCTGAACTCGGCTACCCTCCCACTGGTTATAGGAGAGGGCAGTTTACAGGTGATGCCGGGGAGTCACAGAAGGCCTGGCACTTTTTTTGTTTTTAATTTAATTTACTTATGATGATGGTTATTTAATTCGCTACAGGCCGTGTGCACTCATCGGGAGGGGTAGGAGAAAGTGAGAAAGCAAGCCACCAGGTCTGGGACTCAAACTGCAGATTGGCCATATGGGAGTCCAGCCCCTTAACCACAACACCACCTGCTGGCCATGGGCCCAGCACTTTGTTTTGTTTTGTTTTGTTTTTTTAATATATGAGCAGTTATTTAATTAGGTTCTTGGCAAAAAATTTAGAACACCAATTTGTGAGAATAGACTCCATTTGTGAGGGCAAACACGGATCGCAGGTAGCCCTGGAGCTGAGGAACAGTTTTGGTTTCTGGTAAAATGTGCGAGTCCACAGCTTCCTGATCAATCTCGCACTGCTCTGAAATCTCGTATTTCTCCTTCTCTGTGTCGAAGATCTCACCTTCCTGGTATCTGGGCTTCCGCCATTTTTCTTGAAGTAAGCGTCGGTAAGGGGCTTTGGGATTTTTCCTTTGCTAATATCAATTTTCGTGGAGGTGGCAATGACAAGTTTCTGGTGTGTTCTACGCAGTGGAACTCGATTGAGAACCAGCAGTCAGGTCACAAGTAGCAGCCACTGCTCAGCTGCTTCAGGAAAACCACCCTCTTGCCTCTGTGGCATCCAGTGAGGATGATCGGAATGGTCCCAGGAGTGATGCTGCTCACAGCTCTCTCACATGCTGACTGGAGGGTTTTTTGCTGTGGTTCAACAGCTTCCAAGGCACACCTTCAGGAGGATAATACCTAGGCAATTTGTGCAGTTTAACCACCCGGGTACCACCACTCTTGTCTCCACCAACTGGTTTCGTGACAGTCCCAAGAACCTTCTCCTCCTTTTCCTTTTCGATCCTGGATTTAGGGGCCGAGTATTTCCTCTTGTACGCGGCCTTCCTGGAATACATGGCCGACCAGGAGTGTCTGCCGATGCCCCGGACTAGGATGGGGTTTTGGCTGCAATGGGGCTTCCCCTCCTTGGGCCTTTTAACCTTGGGGTCACCCTTTTTAACCTGGCCACTGGCATCAGCCTTCTTGGCTTCAGGTTTCTTCTCCTTAGTATCCTGCTTTGCAGCTTTTCTACCCGCCATCTTGTATGGTGGGGAAGAAATGGCCCAGCACTTTGACTTGGTGCCCCGGAGCCTCACAGGGAACAGCTGTGTTTCCTCAAACCCACACTTGATAGCGCAAACATATTTTCATAATTGAAGAGTCCTTTCTGAATTGAAAGGTGACGGTCAGGTGCAAGGAACAGAGAACCCTCCCCCCAGGCATGTTAATGGCCCTGCGCCTGTGGGCTCCAGCTCTGGGTGCTGGTCAAAGGGCACAGCAGCTGCGTCTCTCGAGTCCTGGGTGCGGGCGTGGCTGCATACACCCCACAGGAGTGACGCTGTGCTGGTGGCACTGTAGCTCTTGGGTGGTTAAGCCTGTGTTCCCTCACTGTGACGTGTGATTTTATGGGGTGCCCCCCCACACACCCCATACAGAAGTTCACACTGTCTCATTAGACGTGGCTCTCAGAGCCAGGATGTTTTAGTTTGTTAAAATAAGAGTCTTTTGGGACCAGCAGATGGAGTAATGGTTACGCCACTAGACTCCCACATGGTCGACTGTGGTTCAAGTCCCAGACCCGGCAGCTTAAAACTCACTCTGGGTTTCTATGTGTGTGTGCCAAAAATCCTGAGGGGAGAATGGAGGAGAAGGGATTGTGGTGTAGCCATCCTTACCGGGGGAGGTGATTTCTCATTTTCTGTCTCTTTGTCTCTCGCTGTGGTGAGTGCACACACCCTATAGCACAAATCTCTTAGGGAAAAAAATGCACACACACACACACACACACACACACACACATCTTTCAGTCTTAGTTCTCCCACCTGAGGGCCTTTTCTTGCTCTGTATGCTGCTCTTACTACACCTGTTATGCCCAAGGCGTGGACCTAGTCCAGAATGATGGTCCTGCCTCCACTGCGTCTTTTATCTCGTGCCAAGATTTTGAAAATCCTCTCTTGGCTTCAGCCAGTCACTGGGCTGTCCTGTGAGAGGGTGAATGATGGGGGCTTCAAGGTCATTTTCTCTTTGTAATGGGTGGTTAACTAGTCTGTGGACATAATGTTGGTTAGTTGCACCCACGTGCAGTCTGACACTTGCCCCCAGGGAGGTTTGTCTTTCAAGCTTCTTGCCTAAACTCTCTGGGGCCTTCTTGGGGTTGCCCTGTCAGCCCCTTCACCATCCACAAGAGCTAGTGTCGCTGCACACAGGGAGATTTCAGTGGAGTGGGAGCTGCTGAAGTAGGGCAGGTGAGACCGACTCCCTGGAGATAAGGTTCTCAATCCCCAGCAGAGAAGAGCCTTGATTGAAATTCCAGAGGCATGAGCATTTAAAAAAATTTTTTTAGAATTATTTTATTTAACTTTATTTATTTATTTAAATTTGACCAGAGAAAGGGAGAGAGGGAAAGTGAGAAAAGCAAGCCACCAGCTCCAGGACTCTAACCATGGTTGGCAATGTGGGAGTCCAGCGCCTTTAACCATCATGCCACCTGCCAGCCCCGGCATGAGCATTTCCAACTGGTACAAGGGCCATATCTGGCTGGTTGCCTGTTTTTGTAAATAAAGTTTTATTGACACTCACCCATTTGTTTATGATTGGATCGGGCTGCCTTTGAGCTGTGCCAGCAGGGTTGAGTTGTGGCAGAGGCAGAATGAATTGTAACACCGACAGATACCGGCCCTCGACAGAAAGCTTCCTGACCCTGGCCTACCAGTTCCAATTCTGGGGTCCGAATCTGAACGTCAGGTGCACAGAGCTGCATTTCCAAGCCAGTCTGTGCTGCCTGCCTGCCTGCCTGCCTGCCTGCCTGCCTCGGGTGCTGAGCTGCGGGACACAAAGGGCCGGGCCTGTGCAGGGCCCACTCAGCTCAGTAGCGCATCTCCTCTCTCTCTCTCTCTCTCTGTCTCTCTCTGTCTCTCCTCTCTAGCCTTCCCAGTAAACTTTTCCCTCTTTGGCACATTTGGAAACTGCAGTTGATAAATGACTGTGGACTAGTGAGCATTTTTGTTTTAAAAAAACGCCAAGGTAAATACCTTCCTTTTCCTTCTCCTCGGCTTCCCTCTCCCAGCCCTTCAGCTCCCCAGACGGGGAGGTGTTCCTCGCGGTGTGGGAGTGGCACCGAGCTCTCCCTGGAGGTGGGTTGTGCCGTACGTGGCCTTGGACAGAAGGCTGCCTCCCAGCATGGGGCACTCTTGTCCAGGGCAGGTACCTCTTGACTGCCCTCATGACTGGGCCCTCCAGGCTCAGAAATCCACAGTCCCTGCTGTTCCTGTCTCTCAGGGATGGCATCTGTCCTCAGAGGTACGCACTCTTGGGAGGCTGAGCTAGGCTGGCCGTTGTCCGGCTCATCACTGCCAGCTCTGCCCTGCCGCCTCCTGAAGTCTCCAGAGGCCCTCCTGCTTCACCCCGTCCCTGCCGAGGGGGGTTCATGCTGGGCTTTGATGGGACCGCCGCCTTTCCAGCCCTGGTAATTCTCCTTTCCCTCTCTCCTCTAGGGTCCAGCCACAGCAGGCCCGGCTTCCCAGTGGAAGAGAGCCCGGGGCGAAACCCAGGAGTTTGACTCTTGCGAGGCAGCTCCAGATCTGGGGATCGGACAAGTACGTGGGGAGCCGGAGCAAGCCAAGCAGTCCCCGCCCCTCCAGACCACGTTTTAGATGGTCTTACAGATGTGGGTCCTGGGCTGCCTCCGACCCAGGCGGCAGTGCCAGGGGTCTGCAGCAGGCCCTGCCCTCCTTTAGGAAATGGGGGTCAGCCAGGACACAGCCCTCCAGGCCTGCTTCGGGAAGGCACGAGAGGAGTGTCATCATCCGTCGTCCCCTTCCCCCCTCCCAAGGCAGTGACAGTGCAGGGTCCTATACCTCTCTGGGCCTCGCCAGGATGTGAGTGCTCAGTCACTGCCTTCTGCAGCCATGACCTGTCCTCACTCTGCTTCGAATTTGCCAGCCTCTTGCTGCTGGCAGCACTTTGAGCAAGCCAAGAGCACTAGTCTGGGCCTCGTCCCTGGTGTCGAGGTGACACTTTCTGGCTTCCCTTTCAATGCCGTATTTAACGCATGTGCCCTGGCCTTCCCCAGGTGCCAAACCCCAGGGCACTGTGGCCCGTGCGTCTGTCCCTCCAGTCCCGCTCCCTCCTATGGAGGCTGCTCTTTGGAGCCCTGGGCCGGTGAGCTGGCTCCTGCCAGCACCGCCCAGGGAACCCACGCTCTGCTTCTCTGCCCGCCGCACCGACTTGCCACGAACAGTACTGCCTCTTCCCATGTTAAGAGGCCACGCGTGGGAGGAAGGGGCCCGTATGCTGCATCTGCTCCTTTACTCTGCTCTCGGGGCAGGTCTGCCGTCTGCTCTGCCCCGTCCTGCCTTCCCACGGGCCCTGGAGGTGGTGTGCAGCTGCAGCATGCTTGGGGAACAGCAGGGGGAGAGGACGCGCACCAGCTGGGTGGATCCTTCCTCTTCTTTAAAAAAACAAAAACAAAAGAAATCAGCGTTTTCCTTATATCCCTGAAACATTTCAAGTTCTTTGCTTATTTTCTGTTCCTAGCCATGGGATTTTAGAGAAGGGGGAATGAGAATGCATCGGTGTTTTTTAATTCACCTGTATTTCCTCAGCTGGGGCATCCCAGGGACAGGATCACAGATTAGGGAGAGAGGAGGGCTTCTGGAGCCTTTCTCAAAAGAGTCTAGGTCCTTATAGATAGGACTGGTGGCCAAAAGAACAGTGGTGCGCTTGCTCAGAAACTGTTCTCAGGGCAAACCCGGGTGGGAAACAGTGAAAATCATCTCACCCTCCAGAACAGCTGTCTTCCCCTCAGCTGCACACACAGCGCCCCTGGTTAATTATCAGTCCGGCAGCCGGGCCACCCCCGGGGTGTCTGGTGTAGTCTGGGCATTGGGGTTTTCTTTTTGAGGTATTTTACAATTCCCCGAAGAGTTCCATATGCCCCTCTCCCAGCTTTCCGAATGCCAACATCTCATGTAGCTTTGGTACCTTCATCAAAACGAGAACATTAATGTTGGTGCAGTACTATTAAATACCGACTCAGACTTTCCCGTTGTTTCCATGAATCCTTTTTGCTTCAGGATCCGGATCCAATCCAGGATACCAAGTTGCACTTAGAGCTATTGCTCCCCCCCCCCTGTATTTTGAAATAATTACAGATTCATAGGAAGTTACAGAGAGGCCCTACACCTTCCCTCTGTCACAGTGGTGACAGCCTACATAGTTACAGTGTAGCATCAGAACAGTGCGGAGCTCTCATTCTGTGTTGCCCCTGTAACCACCTCTGCGGTCCAGATGCCAAACGATCCCACCACAAGGACCTCTCTCGGCCTGTCCCCCCACCATCCCTTGCCACTAATCTGTGCATCTGTGTTACTTTGTCATTTCGAGGATGCTGTATAAATGGAATCGTGGGGCATGTAACTCTTTGGGATTGGCCTTTTTCCCTCCTTGTAACTCTCTGGAGATTCATCGGGCTGTTGCGCAGCCGTAGTTGTTCCTTTCTGTTGCTAAGTGGTATTCCATGGTATACTCAGTGTCCCTTTGAAGGACATCTGGGCTGTTCCCAGTTTTTGGCTATTCCAAATAAAGCTGCCACGAACATCTGTGTACGGATTTCATACGATGGCAGGTTTCTGTGCAAAGAATTTTTTCCTCTAGGGTAAATGCCAGGAGTGCAATTCCTAGGTCATACGGTCATTGCATGTTTGGTTTTTAAAGAAAAGTGTCACACTTTTTCTGAGTGACTTACAGTTTTACGTTTTCACTCGCAAAGTAGGGGTGATCTAATTTCTCCAAGAACTCACCAGCATTTGGTGGTGTCACTTATTTTTTAATTCATCCTTTTTTTTTTTAATTTTTTTTTTGTTTTTAGAATTACTTTATTTAACTTACTTTCTCTCTTTCTTTATTTTACTTTGACCAGAGGGACAGAGTGAGAGAGAGAAAGTGAAAAAGCAAGCCACCAGGTCTGGGATTCAAACTGAGGTCTACCATGTGGGAGCCCAGTGCCCATAACCACCACGCTTTAACTACCTGCCCGCCCAGTTCATTCTTCTGATGGTTGTGTAGTGATACCTCATTGTGGTTTTCATTTGCATTTCCCTAGTAGCCGAGGAGGACCATCTCTTTGTATTTTCACTTTGGTTTATATTTTCATCTACTTAATAGGCTTCTCTTTTGTTGAGAAATTTTTGCTGCAGGGTGTGTGTGCTCCCTGGGGATACAGAAAGCAAGAACTCACCACCTAGGGGCAGGGGGATGCCATGCTGCAATCCTTTCTCTTGTTCTTTAGGGATCTGGGGCACTCATGCACACATACCTGGTGTGCATTTCAAGCAGCCAAGTCTGGGACTCAAACTGGTCAGTCATATGAGAGTCCAGCAGCTTAACCACCATACCACCTGCTGGTGCCTTGATAGGCTCACTTTTTTTTTTTTTTTTAAAAAAAATTTTTGCTATAGGTTGTGTGCACTCGCCAGAGAGACAGAAAGTGAGAAATCACCCCCCAGGAGGGATAGCCACGCCACAATCCCTTCTTCATTCTCTTCTCGGGATCTTGGGCACATGTGCCTGGTGTAAGTTTCAAGTCTGGGACTCAAACTGCAGTCAACCTTGTGGGAGTCTCATAACCATTATACCATCTGCTGGTCCCAGTTGGCTTTTTTTTTTTTTTTTAATAGTTTTTTTTTTTTTTTTTGGGTGGGTTTTTGCTTTGTGAGAAATCACCCCCCAGAGGGGATGGTCACGCCGCAATCCCTTCTCCTCCATTCTCCTCTCGGGATCTTGGGCACGCACGCACACGCGCCCGGCGTGAGTTTTAAGCCACCGGGTCCGGGACGCAAACTGCAGTCGACTACGTGGGAGTCCAGCGACATAGCCATTATGTTAACTGCTGGTTCCCAAATAGAGATGTTTTTGCTATAGGGCACATGCACTCACCAGAGAGACAGAGACAGAAAGCAAGAAATTACCCCCTAGGGGAGATGGCCACGCTGCAATCCCTTCTCCATTCTCTTAGGAACAAGTGCACATTTCTAGCGTGGGTTTTAAGCTGCCTGGTCTGGGACTTGAACCGTGGTTGACTACGTGGAAGTCTAGTGACATAACCATTACACTATCTGTTGGTCCCCCAATAGGCTCTTAATTGAAACAAAAGTTTTTACTTTTGATGAAGTGCACTTTACAGATTTTTCTTTTATGGATTATACTTTTAGCATCACATCTAAGAACTCTTGAGTCATAAACCCTGAAGATTGTCATGTCTCTTTTTTAAGTTTGTAATCCACTTTGAATTTGTTTTTGAATAAGTTAGAAGACTTAGGTCTGAATTTTTTTTTTTTAATTAAAACCTATTGCTCCATCACCATTGATTGAAAATACCGTCTTCCTCCACTGAATTGCTCTTGGACCTTTGACAGGTCAGTTGGGCGTATTTGTGTGACGGTTTCTGGGTTGTCTGCTGTTCCGTTATCTGTATATGTGTTGTCAGGACTACACTTTCTTGATTACCTAGAGTAAGTGTTGAAATTGGACTGATTATCGACCCTCTATTCTTTTTCAAAGTTGTTTTAGCTATAAATGTTCTTGTGAATTTTAGAATAACTGGTGCATCTACAAACAGCTGCAGGTATTTGATAGGAAATGGTAAGCCTGCATATTAATTTGGGAAGAACTAAAATCTTTACTATATATTGTGACTTCCAGTCCACAAACATGGTATGTCTTTATTTAAATCTTTGATTTCATGCATTAGTGTTTTGTGGTTTGCAGCAAATCCTTACATGTTGTTAGATTTAAGACCTAAGTATTTCATATCTTGAAGAAATGATTGTAGGGACCAGCAGATGGTGTAATGGTTACATCGCTGGACTCCTACGTAATCCACACAGCAGCTTAAAACCCACACTGGACATGTTTGTGTGCGTGCCCAAAATCCTGAGAGGAGAATGGGAGAGAAGGGATTGCGGCATGGCCATCTCCTTGGGGGTGAATTCCCACTTCCTGTTTTTCTCTCTCCGAGGAGTGTACATACCCTATAACAAAAGTCTCTTTTAAAAATAAGAGATTGTCGGGACCAGCAGTTAGCATAATGGCTATGTCGCTGGACTCCCATGTAGTCGACCGCAGTTCACGTCCTGGACCCGGTGGCTTAAAACTCAATGCCAGAGGTGTGTGCCCAAGATCCCAAGAAGAGAATGGAGAAGGGATTGCAGCATGGCCATCCACCCTGGGGGATGATTTCTCGCTATCTCTGTCTGGCGAGCGCATGCGCCCTATAGCAGAAAAAAAAAACCTCTCCCCCCCAAAAATAAGAGATTGTAAATGGTATTGTAATTTTTCTTTCTTGGAGAGGGTTTTGCTATAGAGCACATACACTCATCAGAAAGAGACAGAAAGCGAGAAATAACGGGGGAATGGCCACGCCACAATCCCTTTTCCATTCTCTCAGGATCTTGGGCATGCACACACGTGCCTGGTGTGAGTTTAGGCCACTGGGTCCAGGACTTGAACCACAGTCAACTACATGGGAGCCCAGTGACATAGCCATTATGTCAACTGCTGGTCTCTGTATTTTTAATTTTCATGTCCATGTGTTCATTGATAGGTCATAATAGATTTCTGTATGTCTGTCTGGTATCCTGAGAGTTTGTACTGTATTTTAGGTGGCATTTTGGTTTTTGTAGATTCCTTAGGACACTCTCCATGGATAGAGATAAGCGTGTCTGTGTGAGCTTGCTGGTACGGGGCTCCTATCTTCAGGGATTCTGCCTTGGTCTAGACATGAGGACCTTTTTCGCCAGAGGTGTGTGTTTTTGTTGTTGTGTTTTGCCTTAGGGCATGTGCGCCCGCTAGAGAGACAGAGACATAGGGAAAATGAGAAATCACCCTCCCTCCCCCTGGGGGGATGGCCATGCTGCGATCTATTCTCCCAGGATCCTTGGCATGCATGCACACATGCCTGAAGTGTTGCAAGCTACCAGGTCTGGGACTCCCATGCGGTTGGCCACGTGGGAGTCCAGCGATGCGACCTTCACACCATCTGCTGGCTCCTGACATGTGGACTTGTTACACCTGCCCTGATGACTCTAATAAGCAAGAGGGGTCGAGAGCCGGCGCTCTGCTTGTCCATCAGCGAGCAGCGATGCCTTGAGCACATGAGCGTGTGCTGGGACCTCACGCCGCCCACCGGGCACTGGGCGGCCCGCTGCTGTCCCGGTGGGCAGGTTAACAGTCTTGAGCTCTGTGCTGAGGGTATGGCCATAGGCTTAACTAGGCAGTCCCTGGTGCCCCCTGTACCAGAAAAGACAACTGGGCTGTGGACAGTCAACCAGTTTAATTAACATAAATTACTGATCCATATAAAAAGGTATTTTTGTCACTTCAGTATCCTCCATTTGTAGATGAGGTGTCTGCGTAGTCTTGAATGCCTGTCACCCATGGCACTAGTGTCTGGGTGCACACTGGCCCTGCCACCACGGGATAGGAGCTGCCCGTGGAAGGGGGTGTGGAGCATTGGTCAGCATTTTCAGGTAGGAACAGTAGCCTCGTTCTTGGCCTGAGAAGGCCGCCAGGGTTGGACTAAACAGAACTGTTGCACAGTAGGTGTCAACCCAGCGACCTCCTCCGACTCGGGGGCCATAGGGGAGGCTGAGCTCCATCGTGGAGCCCTCCCCTCCGCCAGTGGTGCTCGGTATGGGGCAGCACTCTCCCGGATCAGCTTCCTGGCATGTGAGGGCCCAGCCCCGCCAGTACAGTGTCAGTGAAACATGAGCCATCAAGAACAGTGAAGAGGGGTCTTCAGGGAGCCTGTATGAAGCCAGTGAGGGGGGAGGGGCAGTGTGCCCCTGGCCGTCCCCTGCCGTCCCTGTGGGCGAGTTCCGAGCTGCTCAGTGTCCGAGCCTCTGCGGTGGGATTGTGCAGCTGCAGGGTCTAGGCAAGAAAGCAGGCTCCAGAACAGGGGACATGAGAGCCTCAGGCAAACGAGGGTTACGGGCCACCGCCTCAAGAGTTGAGTGGGCCACAAGTAATCCCAGCACCCAGGCATGAGTCCCCTGCAGGAGCCTGCAGCCGCTGACCAGAACCTTCAGAGTGGGCACAGGTTTTCCCTGGTCGCCCTGCTTAACAGCCTTGGGGCTTCTGAGGCAACCAGGTTGGTCCTGGCCTTCTACGTGTGGGGCCTCAAACCTGTTGAGAGCCCCCGCAGATGGCCAGAACCCACCTCCAGAATCCTTCAGACTGAAGTCTAGAGCTGCTCCAGATGCTATCAGGGTTGCTGCTGATAGAATGGAGTCCCGGGGAAACCCCCGCCCAAGGCACCAGCTGCTGCACAGAGCCTGGACCAGTGTGGCCTCCTGTGGGCCTGATGGCAGCTGCTGGCTGTGAAGCTGAGCCACCGCCTGCAGGAGATGGCCCTGCGGCAGGACTGAGGCCCGCAGACGCCGAGCTGCTGCAGCACAGCCCAATCACTGCCCTGGCCCCGGCTCCCACACCACCCCCGGCCCCACTTCGCTTTTCCTGCCCGTGGTCCTCTGCCCCAGTCCCAGCCCCCGTCGCAGCGGGGAAGGAGGTGCCCAACCCTTGAAGGCAGGGCAGCCTGCGTGCTCTACCCGCCGGCACTGGTGCTGCTTCCCAGGCCCAGCAGGGGTGCCTCAAGGCCTGCAAAAGCAAAGCCCCAGAGGGGAGTCGGACTGAGGGCGAGGACCACGGGGGTGCAGAGGCGTGGGAGGTGAAGGGGTGGAATGGCAGCTGAGTGGCCCCATGGGTCGGTCCGTCCGTCTTCAGCATCGGGTGCGAGGGTGCCCAACGTGGGCCTGCAGTGCTTCTTGGATGCCCCGCTGCCAGTCCCGTGCTAGCTGCACCGGGGTCACAGAGGCCTGGGGACAGGGATGCCAGTCAGTTTTCCGTCCCTTGGGAGCTCCACCCCGCCTTCTCACTGCTGCCAGGCCCTAGCCCCCTCGCACGCACCCCGTTCTTCACGCCCAGCTTCGCTCCGTAGATGAGCAGCAGCTTCATGGCTTTGTAGTGGCCGTGCCGCACAGCCTCATGCAGGGCCGTGTCTCCTTCCTACGGGAAAGGCGAGTCCTACTCAGAAAGGTCGGGGCAGGCTGTCACTGAGCAGGCCACACCTCGGGTCTAGCTTAGGCTCCTCGGGCCCTGCCCCCTGGTGGGGCCGTCTGAGCTGGAAGGACCAAGCACCTACCTTGTCCTGTGCGTCAACGTGGGCCCCACACTCGATGAGGTGCTCCAGGCAGGCAGAGTGCCCCGTGCGCACCGCGACATGTAGGGGGGTGCTCCAAATCTGAGGAACGAGTGGGGAGCGATGCTGGGGCTAGGAGGCCTTGCACCCGAGGGGCCATTTTCCCTCCAGGATGGCAGCCATCCCTGGGTGCCCTTACCT
This sequence comes from Tupaia belangeri chinensis, assembly GCF_000334495.1. NCBI lineage: Eukaryota > Metazoa > Chordata > Mammalia > Scandentia > Tupaiidae > Tupaia > Tupaia belangeri. The sequence continues at coordinate 1,197,641 of NW_006204133.1, forward strand.
TGTCCCGGGCGTTGACCTGGGCTCCCTGGTTTAGCAAATGTTTGATGATGTCCAGGTGGCCTCCACGGCAGGCCCAGAACATGGGTGTTCTCTCCAGCTGTAAAACAAGCAGCAAAGCACTCTGGCCTGCCGGGATGGCGGGCAGAGCTCTCGTCTGTGAGGAGGACGGGCCTTCCCCGCTCTCACCAAGTCCCGAGCGTCCACAGTGGCTCCTGCCGCCAGCAGCTTGTTCACCAACTGCCCGTGGCCCTTCAGACAGGCCCAGTGCAAGGCCGTGCGGTGGAGCTGGGGGGACAGGAGATCAGGCATAGGCGTGCAGCCACCCCTAGAGGCCGCCCTGGCCCCAGTCGGGGCAGAGCCGCCTGTTCTCCCTCGGGCAGCAGGCCCTTCCCGCCCAGGAGGCTCTGGGGTTCATGCCCATGTGACAAGCCCTGCACTTGTAGGCCAGGGCAGGAGCACCCTGAGACGGCGCTCTGCGGCTGCTGTGAGCCCCTGCACCCTACCCACCCATGCTACCTTGTCATGGGCATTGGGGTCCCCGCCGTCCGTCAGGTACTTGTCGATCAGGGCCTCCTGGTTCTCCGCAGCTGCCTTCAGGAACATCTCCAGGTCCACAGACTCCAGCTGGGCCTGGGGCTGCAGCTGGGTGAGGTGAAGGTCAAGACCAGATCACCCTCCAAGGTGCAGCCCGTGTGCACATCTTCACCAGCCTGGCCCCAGGGACCCCCACGGCCTGGCCCAGCGCGCTGGCCCGCACGGAGACCGTAGACATTGAGGGTCGACTGTGTACCCCGAAGATTCCTGTGCTGGAGTCCGAACTCCCAGCACCTCAGAACATGGCCTGACTCGGGCACCGGGGCCCTGCGGGTGTGACAGGTAAGATGAGGCCATGCTGCAGTAGGAGGGCCCCAACAGTGCGACACACTGAAGTGACCGCAGTTCGGCAGGTCTGGTGTCCTGCAATGTCATTTGGACAGGCTGGCACATGCAGGGAGGGTGCCAAGACGGGCTGAGGATCACCTGCAAGCCGAGGACCCCTGAGAGCACCCGCAACCCCAGAAGCTAGGGCCGTACAGGAGCAGACTGCCTACCCACAGCCTGGCCTGGACTTCAGCCCCCAGGCCTGGGAGGCGATAGTGTCTACTGAAGCTCTTCCTCTGGCTTCGGGCCCCGCATGTGCCTCTCGCCCAACTCCGACTTCTCACTCACCTTCGCCACGGGCTCAGGTTCCTTGGGGGGGACCCTACGTCTCAGTCGCTTTTCTCTCCGTCTTTGAACCAAGTTTTCCAGGTCAGCCAGGCTGTCCAGATTAACTCTGGAACTGTTAAATCTTTCCATCTGGGGCAGAGTAGAGAACCAGACCAGACATTAGCCACTGGCCTGGGAGCCTCGCCGGCCGGCTCTCAGCACGTCTCATTCTCATCTGGTTGGAACCAGGGACACAGACTACGAGGCCCCCAAT
>NW_006204133.1:1199989-1206741 GCF_000334495.1 Tupaia belangeri chinensis
CTGAGCCGCCGCTCTGCGGCTGCTGTGAGCCCCTGCACCCTACCCACCCATGCTACCTTGTCATGGGCATTGGGGTCCCCGCCGTCCGTCAGGTACTTGTCGATCAGGGCCTCCTGGTTCTCCGCAGCTGCCTTCAGGAACATCTCCAGGTCCACAGACTCCAGCTGGGCCTGGGGCTGCAGCTGGGTGAGGTGAAGGTCAAGACCAGATCACCCTCCAAGGTGCAGCCCGTGTGCACATCTTCACCAGCCTGGCCCCAGGGACCCCCACGGCCTGGCCCAGCGCGCTGGCCCGCACGGAGACCGTAGACATTGAGGGTCGACTGTGTACCCCGAAGATTCCTGTGCTGGAGTCCGAACTCCCAGCACCTCAGAACATGGCCTGACTCGGGCACCGGGGCCCTGCGGGTGTGACAGGTAAGATGAGGCCATGCTGCAGTAGGAGGGCCCCAACAGTGCGACACACTGAAGTGACCGCAGTTCGGCAGGTCTGGTGTCCTGCAATGTCATTTGGACAGGCTGGCACATGCAGGGAGGGTGCCAAGACGGGCTGAGGATCACCTGCAAGCCGAGGACCCCTGAGAGCACCCGCAACCCCAGAAGCTAGGGCCGTACAGGAGCAGACTGCCTACCCACAGCCTGGCCTGGACTTCAGCCCCCAGGCCTGGGAGGCGATAGCTACTGTCCGGACCTCCAGTCTCGGCCCCTTGTTTCAGCAGCCCTGGGGGGCCCTGAAGCCGATGCCATGCGGTCCTCAGGCCCTGGCCATGTCCGTGTGGGACTGGAAGCTCTTCCTCTGGCTTCGGGCCCCGCATGTGCCTCTCGCCCAACTCCGACTTCTCACTCACCTTCGCCACGGGCTCAGGTTCCTTGGGGGGGACCCTACGTCTCAGTCGCTTTTCTCTCCGTCTTTGAACCAAGTTTTCCAGGTCAGCCAGGCTGTCCAGATTAACTCTGGAACTGTTAAATCTTTCCATCTGGGGCAGAGTAGAGAACCAGACCAGACATTAGCCACTGGCCTGGGAGCCTCGCCGGCCGGCTCTCAGCAAGTCTCATTCTCATCTGGTTGGACCCAGGGCCACAGACTACGAGGCCCTCACTCTCGGAACCTGCCCACCCCAGGCCTGCGCCCCCCGCCCCCAGCATCATGCTCACTTTCTTCTTCTTCTCCTCCTCCAACTTCAGCTTCTCCCGGGCTGCAGCCTCTTGGAGTCCTAGCCTCCAGTCACTGGGCCAGCCTCCGGGTTCAGGAACTCCGTGTCCACATCCCCACACTTTGCTTCCATCTCTTTCTCCACTTACCTGTAGGGACAGGATGTGGATAGTCAGGAAAACCAGAGGCACCCTTAGCAGATGGGTCGTGCGTCGTCACGTCGTCATGCCTGGGCAACCTCTGACAAGGGCTGTCGCAAAGACCGCGCTCTCCATCTGAGACTTGGCCTGACCCCTCCTCTCAAAGCCTCATGGCCATCTGGAGCCTCGGCAGGCTCCCTGACCCGTGGTGGCTGCTAGCTGCTCGGTCTCATCAAGGTCAGGGAGGACAAGCCCAGGGGAGCAACTGCCCGCTGCCCACCCTGCTCCTGTCCGCAGGAACATGGGCGAGGGATGAGGCCATGGCTATTTATACTGCTGGGCCGGTGCCCGGGCAGCCTCGGGACAGATGACACCTCAGCCTCCCTCGTGGGCTGTTGTCCTGCCAGATCACAGCGCAGTGCCACCTGACCCCGGCTCAGAGGGGCAGAGATGCAGCCTGAGGGAAATCCTAAGTCCCTGGGTCTAACTTGGCTTTTACAAAGCTGTATTTCTGCATCGGTAAAGTGGGCTCGAACTAGCATGTACTGAAGGGCTGGGGAGATGATGTGAGTTAGGGGGGCTTGTGCTTGGGGCAGCGCCTTCCCCAGGAGGGATCTGTCCAGCCTCCCCTTTGTGCCCCCAACCCTCTGGGAGCTGGGAATACCAAGCAATAAGCAGTCTGTGGGGAGAGGGGTCCGAACAACAGGGTAACAGCGCCCAGGGCCACAGCCAAGCGCCCCGAGAACCTGTTCCCAGCTCTGCAACCTCGTGCTTCCTGGCCCCTCCAGCGGAGGCTGCACTAGGCTGGGGCCAGGGGTGCTCCCAGGCAGTGACGTCTGGGGCCTCATCCCCTGCTGCACCTCTGCCCCACCTCACCAAATCCGACATCTCGGAGCACCCCGGAGCCAGCTTCTCCCTCTTCCCAGGCAATACGAGAGCACCTTTCCCTGTCCCCACCAACGGTTTCTGAGCAACGACCGTTGTCGCGGTGCTGAGCTAAAGAACCATGTCTCCAAGGCGACCTGCCACTTCCTGTCCCTCTGTGCCATCGCCATCGCACTCCGGGGCAAAACTATAAAACTAAAGATTGGCACGTCCACCGACTTCCTTCTCCCGCTCCCTTGCCCCTCACCACCTCGCCCTCAACGGCGCGCCTTTGCTCCTAACCTGACCCCGAGACCGCAGCAGCCACCCCAGCCCCTCCGCGGCTCTGCCACCGCCTGCCCGCTGCCGGCGTCCTCACCAACTGCCGAATGCTGACGAAGTCCATGGTCCCCCCTGCTCTGCGCACCCCAAGTGAGGGCAGCCCAGCCGCCCAGCCCTTTTATAGGAGCGCTGTCTCCTGGGGGCAGGGGCAGGGGAGGACAGAGGCCTGTGCCCGGCCAGATGACTCTGCGGCTCCATCACTCAAACCAAAATACCAGTCTGGGAATGTCGCCCGCTGAGGGCAGGAAAAGCCGTCTGGAGCTGAGTCGGCTACATCCTGAGACGCCCACGTCCTGAGCTTGCACTTCTGCCGTACCCCACACCTCAGGCGTCACCTGACCCACAGACACGTGTGCTGGGGTGCCTGGGCCACAGCCCAGCCTCAGGGGTGACACTGCCCGCTCTAAGTTTAGACCTTCCTGGTGGCACGAGTCCACCTGAGACTCCACGTGGCTGTGGGCTGGCTGCCCTAGTGTGAGGGGGCCAGGCTCCTGGCGGGCTTCGGGGAGAACAGAGGGACTGACTGACCGACTGCTTCGGGGAGCCTCGCGTGCCCATACGGGGACCCGCTGGTTCCAGGGCTGCCCTTCCTCCGGCTTCTGTTGGTCTTCCCCAGGGCTCCCCTACCAGCCCCTCGCTATGCCGAAAGGGAGCCAGGAGCCAGGCCTTGCCTGTCACCAGTCCTCATGCCTCTGGGAAAATCTCCCACACCCCCACGCAGGGAAGCCCTTCCCTTGGGGAGGGGAGAGAGATCTGCACCAGGTCCCGGTCAGGACCCGGTAGGAACGGAGCCCGCGAACCCAGCCGCGGGCCCCACGCTCTCACCTCCACCTCTCCTTAAAGAGCCACGCGTGCCCTTCACCCAGCTGGGCCTGAACTTGGCCTTGACCTTTCGAAGGAAATCAGTCACTGGTAAATAAGACTCCAGCCTCAGGGCACAGGGCACAGGGGACCACGGCAGAGCTGGCTTCTTGGGAGTGCTCGCCCATTCTGAGGGAACTTAGGGAAACCCAGCTTTGGCAGAAACTCTGCTCTGTGCTTTAGGGTGTTCATTTTCTCACACCAAGGTGCTTTCTTGCTTTTGATTATGAAGAGAGTCACCCAGACTAGAGGGAGGGCAGACGGACACGAAAAAGTCAGACTTCAACTCTGGCCCCTCCTCACTCCAGCTAAAATTCTCCCGCATTTGAGAAAAAGAGCATTTTACATCAACCGGCCTCCCCTGAAATCCTCAGCAGAAAACCGGTTTGTCCTCCATGAAACAAACTAGTATAACTCTGACCTAAGGTCCCTCGGGCTGGACTGTGGTGCAGTGGTTAAACGCGCTGCTCTGCGAGGCTGACCCACAAAGGAAGGTTCTAGGTTCCTGTGTGGAGGCCTTCCTGTGTACACCAGGCACCCGAGTGCCTACAACTGGCGCTGGCTGAGGTGTGGGCTCAATCACAGCACTAAGATCCTGCTGGGGAGGCCCGTCTGTCTCTTGCTCATGGAAGAAATAAACTAAAAAGGACTGTATAAAAACTCGAACAAGGATCAGCAGGTGGTATAGTGGTTAAGGCGCTGGACTCATACATGGCCGACCATGGTTCGAGTGCTGGACCTGGCGGCTTGAAACACACCAGGTGCATGTGCACGTGTGCCCAAAATCTCAAGAGAATGGAGAAAGGACTGTGGCATGACTATTCCCCCTGGTGGGTGACTTCTCACTTTCTAGCTCTCTGGCAAGCACACATGCCCTATACCAAAAATCTCCCTTGCAAAAATGGAAAAACAAAAAATCCTGAACATACGGGCTGGCCCCACAGCCTAGTGAGTAAGGGATGCCAGACCCCACATGGCCACAGGGGTTTGAATGCTAACACCAGCGGCTTGAAAGACATCCCAGGCGCATATGCCTGCCCCAAATCCCACAGAATGGAGAAACAGAGAAAGGATGCGATGTGACCAGGCCCCCTTGGGTAGTGATTTCTCCCCCTCCCTCTCCCTCTCCATCTCTCTCTCTCTAGTGAATGCATGTGCCCCTAGTAATTAAAAAGACAATAATAGGGACCAGCAGGTGGCGTGGTGGTTAAGGTGCTGGACATTCCCACATGGCTGACCATGGTTCAAGTCCTGCACCTGGTAGCTTGCTTTCTCATTTTCTCTCTCTCTCTCTCTGTGTCTCTCTCTGGTCAAAAGAAAATAAGTAAATGAATAAATAAAATAAATAAGTAATTCTTAAAACACACACACACACACACAATAACATAGGGGCCAACAAGTGGCATAGGGGTTAAGGTGGTGGACTCCTATGTAGCCGACTGCAGTGCAGATTCAAGACCCTGCAGTTTGAAACTCACGCCAGGCGCATGTGCATGAGTCCCCAAAATCCCGAGAGGAGAACGGAGGAGAAGGAATTGCAGCATGGCCATCTCCTCAGGGGATCATTTCTCACTTTCTATCTCTGTCTCTTTCTCTGGTGAGAGTGAAGCAACAATGACATCAACCTTTTCTTGAAGAGCCTCTTGCCACAGTGGCCCAGGGAAGCCCTGGGTGTCAGTGTCCTGCTCTGTGTGGTGCACGTGCACACACATGCTACTGCAGACACGGTTTGTCGTAAGGGGTGTCATCCTGCCACGACTCCACCCCTCCCACGGCAGCACACTGCTCCGCTACACCGCACCCAGCCTATGCCTGCAGAACCTCCCCATTCTCCACTGGGGAGCAGAGGCTGGCTCCATCTCTTTTTTTTTTTTCCTTTTAAAACATTACACCCCGCGCTGCAATGCACATCTTTTTTTTTTTTTTTTTTTTTGAGAGCTTTTTGCTATAGGGCGTGTGCGCTCGCCAGACAGACAGAGAGAGACAGAGAGATAGAAAGCGAGAAATCACCCCCCCCGGGGGGATGGCCACATCGCAATCCCTTCTCCTCCATTCTCCTCTCAAGATCTTAGGCAGGCACACCCACGTGCCCGGCCTGAGTTTAAGCCACCAGGTCCGGGACTTGAACCTTGGTTGACTACATGGGAGTCCAGCAATATAGTCATTTCACCAACTGCTGGTCCTGCAATGCACATCTTTATAAATGCCTCTGGAAATAAAGATCTTTGTATCCATGGATGAATGGTTCGGTACGTAGGTACAGAGAAAGCAAATTATTAGACTTACTCATTTAAATAGATCCTGCCAAAGTGACATCTAAGGTGGCTGTCCCGATTCCCACAACACACCAATGAATAAGTGACAGAACAAAAGAGAAAAATAAATAGTAAGAATGTATATAAAAATACATGTAAAACAAAGGGTCAATCATCAGAATATAAACAACCTCTGTGAACCAATGAAAAGAAAAAAATGTTTCCTCACTTCCTAGAGAGGCCGAGACAGGAGGACCACAGCACGTGAAGAACCTATCTTTGAAAACAAAATATATTCCTGTGCCAGCCGGTGACGTGCTGGTTAAGGAGGCTAGATCCCGCATGGATGACTACGCGGTTCGAGTCCTGAACCTGGACACTCGAAAATCACACTGGGAGTATGTACATGTATGCCCAAAATCCCAAGAGAAGAATGGAGACAGGACTGCAGGGTGGCCACCTCCCTAGGGGGTGCTTTCTTTCTTTCCTTATTGGAGAATTTTTTGCTATAGGGTGCATGCACTCGCCAGAGACAGAGAGACAGAAAGTGAGGAATCACCCCCCAGGGGGGATGGCCACGCCACAATCCTTTCTCTTCCATTCTCCTCTCGGGATCTTGGGCACGCACGCACACGCGCCCGGCATGAGTTTAAGCCACTGGGGCCGGGATTCAAACTGCGGTCGACTACATGGGAGTTCAGTGACATAGCCATTACGCTAACTGCGGGTCCCAAAATCATCTCTCTTAAAAAAAAAAAAAAAGTTTTTCTTTCAATGGACGTGGACAGGAAGTTCCCAGAAAGCAGATGTTCAGCCTCGGCAGTAGTTAGTGCTGCGAAACAGCAAATCGACAGCACCGAGCAGGCTGCACAAACAAGCACAGGGCAGTGTCGGAGACGCGAGCACACAACACCTCGCTTCTCTGGGCCAGGCAGGTACACTCACGTGCCCTGCACAGTCACCCATGCGGTGCTGTGACAACTGGGAGGCTGGCCCTGCTACGGTCATTCCCACCTCATCAATAAGTAAGCTGAGAGCCAGGTAACGTGACTTGTCACATATTCTGTATTTTCTTCTTCTTCTTTTTTTTTTTTTTTTTTTTAAGAGAGATGTTTTTGGGACCACAAGTTAGCGTATT
>NW_006204133.1:1206921-1223926 GCF_000334495.1 Tupaia belangeri chinensis
GAGCGCACGCGCCCTGAAGCAAAAAAACCTCTAAAAAAAAAAAAAAATTAAAGAGAGGTGATTTTTTGCTATAGGGTGCGTGTGCTCGCTGGAAAGACAAAGAGAGACAGAAAGCGAGAAATCGCCTCCCAGGGGGTGACCACGCTGCAGTCCTCTCTCCTCCATTTTGCTTTTGGGATTTGGGGCATGCACTCATGTGCATCTGGCTTGAGTTTCAAGCCACCAGGTCTGGGACTCGAACTGGGGCTGACTACATGAGTCCCAGCAAAGTAACCACTATACCATCTGCTATTCCCAATATTTTCTTCTAAAACTCTTGTGTCTTTATATTTAGGTCCTTAATTTTGAAATTTACCTTCGTACGTGGATGAGGTAAGAATATAATTTTATTTTTTCCCGATGGATAGATGTTTCCACATGAACTCATTTAGAACATGATCATCTGTCCAGACTTCAACACTTTCGGCCCCATCGAATCGGCTTCCTCACTTCCACAGTGGCCAGAGTGAGGTTTTTCCTGGGTCTTCTGGCCTCGTTTTCCTGCCCTGCAGCACAGATGCTGACAGCGACAGGAGCTGGGAGAGTCAGTCTGTGTCTCCTTCAAGGGCAGCCCGAGACAGGAGGGCAATGACTCAGCTGGCCAGCAGGTCCCGCAGGTCACTGTTGCAGGGCAGCAGGTCACATGCCAGCCGTGCCTTCCGATCCCGGACGGCCTTCAGGGCTGGGCTGTGCTGCAGCAGGAGGGAGCAAATGTCCATGTGACCCTTCTCCGCAGCCTGCAAAGAGAGGTCCAGATCAAAGACTGAAAGCCCCCCGGTCCTGCTCTTTCCTGCTCCACTTCCGGGGCCCTCTTGCTCCTGGAAAAGAGGCCTCGTGGAAATGGAGGCACAGGCTGTTGGAGTGGCTTTCCCCAGTTCCGGTCTGGCGGTCAGCCTAAGATTTCCTTGTGTGCTCTGCCCCGTGGCCAGACCAACTCATTAAAAACAAGGGCAGGGCCAGCCTCGGTGGCACAGGTGGTGGCACACTGAACTGCAGTGCTAGGCACCGCGGCCAGCTGTGGGTTCAGATCCGAGTCGGCCAGTGAATGTGCCAAGAGTGTGCACCCAAGGGAACCAGCAGTTAGCGTAATGGCTATGTCGCTGGACTCTCACGTAGTCGACCGCGGTTCACGTCCCGGACCCGGTGGCTTAGAACTCACGCCGGGCACGTGTGCGTGCGTGCCCAAGATCTCGAGAGGAGAATGGAGGAGTAGGGATTGCGGCGTGACCATCCCCCCTGGGGGGTGATTTCTCGCTTTCTGTCTCTATGTCTCTCTCTGTCTGTCTGGCGAGTGCACACGCCCTATAGCAAAAATCTCTCAAAAAAAAAAAAAAAAAAAAAATGAGTGTGCACCCAAGACCCTGAGGAGCTGGAGAGCTGAGGGAGGGGGCTGCAGCAGGGTAAGACCCAGGGAAGGGTGTCCACCCCATGCGTGCACACGTGCTCTCTCCCCCTCGTGAATAAATAAATATAGTTGGAAAAAAGAAAGAAAGAAAGAAAAAAAAAAAAAGAGGACCAGCTGGTAGTGTGGTTTTTAAGGTGACGAATCCCACGTAGATGACTGTGTAGTTCGCGGCCTGGACCCGGCAGCCTGAAAATCATGCAGGGTGCATGTGTGTGTACCCAAAGTGCCAAAAGGCGGGAGAGATGGAAGAGAAGGGATCGTGGTGTGACCATCCCCCCTCAGGGTACTCTCTCCCTATCTCTGTCTCTGTGTCTCTCTGGTGAATGCACGTGCTCTCTGGCAAAAAAAAAAAAAAAAGAAGCAAACAAGTATAGAGACTTAGATGTCACGAACGTTTAAAGGTGCTGGGTACTGTGAGGAGATGGGGCGGGCTGTGCCTTGGAAACTCCGAGATGAGCAGGAAGAATGGCCCAGGTTCCCGGCCCCTCCCACCCGTCCCTTGAGATGGGTGATCTCAATGTACATGTTGATTTCTAACCTACCTTCTCTAAGGAAAAAAAAGAGTGAAGTCACTCATTCATGTAGACGACCTTGTTTGACTTTTACAACAACCCTCAGAAGTAGAGAACATCATGATTCCCACTGTACAGGTTAAAGCGAACCTCGGGCTGCTAGAAGTGGAATAGCCTCCCTAAGGTCACAGAGCTCACATGACAGCCTGGGGATTCTAAACCAGGCTTGTCTGACTTTCAAGTCTAAATTCTCTAAAATTAAAAAAAAAAGAAAGAAAGAAAGAAAGTAAGTAAGAAAAGAAAAGATTGAAGACAAGGTTGAGCCGGGCACTGGCATAGTGGTGAAAGTGGCAGGATCCCACGTGGCCAACTGTGAGGTTCAAGTCTCAGATCTGGTGGCTTGAAAACATGCCAGGCGTGCGTGCCCAGGATCCTGAGAGGAGAATGGAGAAGGAACTGCGGCATGGCCACCTCCCCGGGGGTGCTTTCTCACCCGCTCCCCGCCTGCACCAGTCTCTCCCGGGCAAATGCATGCACACACACTAACAAATTACAAACAAACACAGTCTCGGTTTTGGTCACTATCTTTCTGTCTCAGGCTCCCAAGTAGTTGGGACTATCAGCACATGCTACCACACCCTGTTTTTAGGTGACTCAAAAGGAAGCCGGGTCTCCTGTATGGCCTTAGCCTGTAATCACAGCATCTTACTAGCACATGCCACAGCAGCTGAGCAAAACCTTATCTTTTTTTTTTGGAGAGAAAGATTTTTGCTATAAGGCACGTGCACTCACCAGAAAGAGAGAGAGAGAAAGCGAGAAATCACCCCCTGGGGGGGGATGGCCACATAGCAATCCTTTCTCCTCCACTCTCCTCTTGGATTTGGGCACGCATGCACACACACCCGGCGTGAATTTCAAGTCGTCAGGTCCAGGATTTGAACCGCAGTCCACTACATGGGAGTCCAAATGATGCAACCATGACGCCATCTGCTGGTCCCAACTTTTTCTTTCCTAACTGTCAGAGGGTGGGTGCACATGTCTGACAGAGACTTAGACAGAAAGAGAAGGAGAAAGTACCGCACAGTGGGGCATGGCCATGCCACAACCCTTCCTCCATTTCTCCATCCTGAAAGGACCCGAGGCACACATGCACACATGCCTGGTGTGTTCAAGCCATGGGGGCTGGGATTCCAACTCTGGTCATCGCTAAGCGATGGAGTCCGCCCAGTCGGAAGGCCTAACTCCATGCTGTACTAGTACAGTTCCCATTCTCCCACCAGATAAAGTACCGGACTACAGGTGCTTTTGAGAGGTCTCAGAATTACTACGCACAGCAACCACCATCCCAATTCCGAGTGCAAATCTTTATTTTAGCAGGTCCTTCTGATGAGCACAGACCCAAGGCTCTCAATCTCACTGCCTAAGGTCAGGCAGAAGTATGCTACGAGCAGCTGTAAGATGCTCGGCAAGTCGCGCTCCACAAAAAATAAACCATCCACCTTTGCAAATAGTTTATTTTTCTTTGTTTGGTTTGCTGTAGGATATGTGTGCTCCCCAGGAGAAAGAGAGTAAGTGGGGAGTCACCCCTCTGTGCCAGTGGCCATGACTCCATCCCTTCTCCTCTTAGGATTTTGGGCACGTATGCACAGGCTATGCTCCCAGTGTTTTTTGTGTGTTTGTCTTTTTTTTTTTTTTTTTTTTAAGAGTTGTTTTTGTTTGTTTTTGCTATAGGGAATAGCATGTTGGCCAGAGTGACAGACAGAAAGCAAGAAATCATACCCCCATCCCCAAGAGGGGGCATGGCCACACCGCAATCTCTTCTCCTCTATTCTCCTCTTGGGATCTTGGGCATACATGCACATGTATCCAGCATGAGTTTTAACTCTGGGACTCGAACCACGGTTGACTACATGGGAGTCTAGCCACATAACCATTATGCCATATGCTGGTGTCACGCCCAGTATTTTTCAAGTCACTAGCTTCAGGACTCGAACCACACAGCTGGCAACATGGGACCCAGTGCCTTAACCATCATGCCACCTGGCTGGCCCTGAAAATAGTTTATTTTGAAAAATATCACAGAAATTCACTCCACTCACCCATTTCCCCTTTACGGAGATGCACCTAAAACGCTGCAGTCTGTGGGTGGCACCGGCCACCGAGTGAACCGCGGCAATAAAATGACTGAGGGTACCAGGTAAGAAATAAACAATCTAGGGGTCAGCATGTGGCATAGGTTAAGGCACAGGACTCCCACATGGTCAACAGTGGTTCAAGTCCCAGACCCAGCGGCTGCCTAAAATACCAAGAGGAAATGGACGAGAAGGGATTGTGGTATGGCCATCCCCCAGGGGGTGACTTCTTGCCTCCTCTCTTTCTCTCTCTCTCTCTCTGTCTCTCTCCAGTGAGTACATGCACTCGATAGCAAAAATCTCTCAACAAAGAGAAAGAAAAGAAATAAGTAATCTGGGACTGGCAAGTGGCGTGGTGGTTGGGGTGACTGGGCTCCCACTTGGCTGACCGTGGTTCAAATCCTGGACATGGCAGCTTGCTTTCTCACTTTCTTTCTCAGCTTCAAAAATAAAATAAAATAATAATGAATAAAATTAAGAAGAAATAATGTCTGTTAAAAAAAGGAAAGAAAAAGAAATAAGTCACCTGGGCAGGCTCCATGGCCTGGTGATCAAGGCAGCCAGATCCTACATGGCCAACACATCAGTTCAAGTCCCAAATTCAGCAGCTTGAGAAACCTACTGGTATATGTACGTGTATGCCTAAAGTCCCAAAAGGAGGGAGAGGAGGAGGAAAAGGGATTGCAGCATGACAATTCCCATGGGGGGGGTGTGCTTTCTCCTCTTCCTGTCTCTCTCTGGTGAGTGCAAATACCCTCTAACAAAACAAAACAGCCACCAACTTACTTAAATGGCAAGGATTAAAAACAAGCCAACATGCAGCAATTCACCTGCACACACTCAGAGGTTCACCAGCACGTGCTCGCCGAGGTCCACCCAGCACACGCTCACTGAGTACCTACGCGAGGTGCGGAGGCTATGACAGTAACGAGCTGAAGTCTCCACTGTCTCTAGTGAGAGGTAACAATCTCAAATAGGATTTCAAGGGGAACAGGAGTTAGGAGGAATCAGCTGAGCTCACCATGTCTGGGGACCAGGATCTATGGAGGCTTGCTATGTGAGCTGAGATCCAAGAGGAAGGGTAGAAAGGAGCTGGATAAAATACGGGGACTAGCAGTTGCTGTAATGGCTGTTACTGGACTTCCATGTAGTTGACTGCCGTTCGAGTCCCGGACCCAGTGGTTTAAACTCACACTGGGTGCGTGTGTGTGCGTGTCCAAGATCCCAAGAGGAGAATGGAGGAGAAAGGATTGAGGTGTGGCCATGCCTCTAAGGGGTGATTTCTCGCTTTCTGTCTCTCTGGCAAGTGCACACGCCCTATAGCAAAAAACTCTCCAACAAAACAAGTAAACAAAACGGGAGGGAGAGGCACCTAGAGGGATTAAGTAGCTCTTTCTGCACAGCCCTAGGGACACAGAGGAGGAGGCTCGAGAACATGGAAAGACTAGCGAGGCCTGGGTGTAAGGGATGAGGGGACAAGAGCTCAGGATCCAGCTGAAGCCACAGACAGGCGCTAAGCCCAGAAGCCTGGGGAAGCGGCTGTCAGACCTGGTTAAAGCGAGCCTCTGCAGATGCACATGGGAGAGTGGCACCATCAGAACTGCGCCTTAAAACTACCGCTTGGAGGCCGGCAGGTAGCATGGTGGTTGGGGCACTGGACTCCCATGTGGCTACTGTGGTTTCAGTACTGGACCGGGCAGCTTACTTTCTCATTCTCTCATTCTCTCATTCTCTCATTCTCTCTCTCTCTCTCTCTCTGGTGAGCATGCATGTCCTGTAGCAAATTAAAAAATACTAATAAAAAATAAAATTAAATAAATAATTCTTAAAAAAAACAAAAACTGTGCTTGGGGGAATCAGAGTGGGCGGGGGAGACACGTACACAACTTTCAGGAATGCACACAACCCGCCCTGACGATGCAGAAGGAACCAGGAAACAGATGCTCCAGGGAAGTGGCCAAAAAGGCCTCGAAGGACAGGGGAGACGCACATTCAGGGTACAGCCTCCTGTGCTGCCCAGGCTGTCGTGTAGAAAGTGGGCTCCAAAGACAGGCACGAGGAAGGACAGGTGTCATAAAACTAATGACTGGGACCAGCAGTTAGCGTAATGGCTATGTCGCTGGACTCCCACGTAGTCAACTGTGGTTCGAGTTCTGACCCGGTGGCTTAAACTCACGCCGGGCGCATGTGTGTGTGTGCCCAAGATCCTGAGAGGAGAATGGAGGAGAAGGGATTGCGGCGTGGCCATCCCCTCTGGGGGGTGATTTCTCGCTTTCTATTTCTCAGTCTCTCTCTCTGTCTGGCGAGCACACGCGCCCTAATAGCAAAAACCTCTCCAAAAAAAATTTAACTTTTACAAGCGTATTGAAAAATAAAAAATATAAAATAAAACTAAAGGGAGAGAAAATGACAAGGACTCTACTTTTTGTTCTTTTTTTTTTTTTTTTTTTTTTTAGTGCCAGATGGCATGTGCATGCACAAGAGAGAAAGAGAAAAAGAGGTTGAGAAATGAAGAAAGGGGAGGTGAGAAATGAAGAAAGAAAGAGAAAGCGCCCCCTAGCAGGGCCTGGTGGCACCACAGTCCTTTTTCCTCCAGCTCTCCATCCCATCAGGATCCTGGCACATGTTTGTGCCTGGTGTGTTACATTTTTCTTTTCCTTTTCCTTTTTTGTTGGTTGAATTTCTTTCTTTCTTTTTTTTTTTTAAATAATTACTTTATTTGACTTTATTAATTTTATTTATTTTAATTTGACCAGAGAGAGACAGAACAAGAGAGAGGGAAAGTGAGAAAAGAAGCCGCCAGGTCCAGGACTTGAACCGCAGTCGACCATGTGGGAGTCTAGCACCCTTAAGCACCATACCACTTGCTGGCCCTGTTGGTTGAATTTCTACTTTCAACTCGTAGATTAAAAACACAATTATAGGGACCAGCAGTTAGCATAATGGCTATGTCGCTGGACTCCTATGTAGTCAATTGCAGTTTGAGTCTGGACCCAGTGGCTTAAACTCACACCGGGTGCGTGTGCATGTATACCCAAGATCCGGAGAGGAGAACGGAGGAGAAGGGATTGCAGCATGGCCATCCCCCCAGGGGATGATTTCTCACTTTCTGTCTCTCTGCCTTTTTGGTGAGCGCATGTGTCCTATAGCAAAAACCTCTCAAAAAAAAAATTCTTATTTAACTTTATTGGTTTGTCTGTTTTAATTTGACCAGAGAGGGACAGAGAAAGAGAGAGACAGAGACAGAGGCAGAGAAAGCAGGCCACCAGGTCCGGGCCTCGAACCACGGTCGGTCATGTGGGAGTCCAGCACCCTTAACCACCACGCCACTTGCCCTCTCCCACCAATACTTTTTTTCAGCTTTGTGAAATGTGTTCAGAACTATGGGGCATGTCACAAAGTTACTTGTCGTCCTTGTGCAGGAGCCATGCTGATCTCTGTATCATTCCGACATTTTGTACGTGCTGCCGAGGCGAGCACAGTTTACTGTTCATTTACACACACAGGACAAAGGATGGAAGACAATTCATTAATACTAAAGTAATGATACGTGAGCACTGAGATGGAAAATGATCTTAATTTTCTTCTCTGTGCTTTGATCTCTTGTGTTTTCTTTTTTTTTTAAGAGAGGTTTTTGTTTTGTTTTGCTATAGGGTGTGTGTGCTCACCAAAGAAAGACAGAAAGTTAGAAATCATCCTGGGGGGGGATAGCCATGCCACAATCCCTTCTCTGATGTTCTCCTCTGAGGATGTGGAGCATTCATGCACTTGCACCCTGCATGAGTTTTAAGCTGCCGGGTCTGAGATTTGAACCACGGTCGAATACATGGGAGTGCAGCGACAGAAACATTATGCCATCTGCTGATCCCAATAGCCTACGTTTTCTAAAATGAGCTATAACTTTCCGAATAAGAAGAGCTGTGGAAGGGCATGAGGTGTACCTTATGCAGACTGGTCATACCATCGTCATCCACCAGCCTGGGGTTGGAGCCATGTGAGAGCAGCAGCCGGGCGATCTCAGTGTGCCCGCAGTAGCTGGCCCGGTGCAGAGCCGTGGCACCCCCGTGGGTCTGGGCGTCACACTTTGCTCCACTTTCCAGCAGGAACTGGCATACGGCATAGTGCCCATTTCGGCTGGCATAGTGCTACAGGGAACAGGGATGGAGGTCAGACGGCAGAACCCAGGCAGACGACGGGGTGGGTGTTGAGAGCGAGCCTGGGCTCGGGTGTGACCTGGGTGAGAGTCATTTCTTGTATCAAGTTCCTTAACTGAGAAATGGGATAACAGCCATTCCTACCTCATAAGGCTATTATAAAAATATAATTAAATAATTGCTGTAAAGCTTATACTAATTTTGAAAGTCTAGATTCACCCGATGCTTAAACAAGAAACCCTACAGAAAGAGAAGAGCGGAAGAAAAAAGACGCATAGTGACTCCCTTCCCTCCCTGCCTCAGGGAAAGGGTACTCCCGACTGCCCGGTTAAAAGCTTCTCTCTGCCCTGACCCTGTGCCCCTCCCCAGCTCACCAGGGCGGTGTAGCCGGCCGAGTCAGGCTGACTAGGGTCCGTGGCCTTCTGGATTAAATACTTCACTCGGCCCAGGTCTCCGTTCAGGGCTGCCGACCAGATCCCTGCGGAAAGCCAACAGAAGCTCTGTAAGCCCGGAGGCCTGGCGTTTTCATCGCGTCCTTTACCTCCTGACCTCAGGTTCGCATCTATGAAATGGGGAGTAGCCATTCCCTCCGCAAACGTCAACTGACCACCTCCTCTGTGCAAGGTCCCGTGTTCGGTCCTAGGTGCTGGTGACACAGCTGTGAACGGACAGGCAAGGGCTCAGCTAACAGGACAGCAGGACGGGACAGACGCAGAAGCCCTTTCTCCCGCTTCACACACATACTTGTTGGATAAAGTGAGGTTAAAATATTTGAATGTGGACTTGAAAAGCAAGGAAAGGATATCGCCAGGGTCTACAAACAAAGTGAGGGCCCCAGCCAAGGGCTGGCTTCATGGCCTAGTGGTCAGGCATGGACAACTGAGGTTTGAATGCCGGCCCCGGTGGCTTGAAAAACACACCAGGATGAAGAATGGAGAAGGGATTGTAGTGTCACCACGCCACACTAAGGGTGCTTTTGCCTTCCCTGTCTCTCCGTCTGATGAGGACATGAGCCCTCTGGCAATTGAAAAGAAAAAGGAAAGGAAAGGCAAACAAAACAAAACAAAACGCAACAGCCAAAGTGGTGAGCAGTTACTGAATCCGAGGTCGACCTGAAACTGCCCACGCACCTCTGGGCTGACGTAAATGCTGAGCAGGGTTGGCAGTGAAAGTCTTGGGACATCGTGGCAGGGAGTAAGCCAGGGGGCAGGAGTGTCATGGCACAGGTGACCAGGGAACAGGGACGGGAGACTTTGCTCTCTCCCATGCTGCGGGAAGCAAGCTGCCCAGCCCAGGCAGTCCATGATTCAGCACACGTTTACTGGGCATGCCTATGAAGGCGGTGGTCTAGGCACTAGGAAAGCCAAGGATGAAAGAACCCCACCCCCACATTTTGGCCTTACGAAGCCAAATTAAATTAAAGGACACAAGAAACAAACATATGAGCATCTTCAAAAAGTTCATAGAACAGGGCCAGCAGGTAATGTAGCGGTTAAGGTGCTGGACTCGCACATGGCCAACTAGGGTTCAAGTCCCGGACCCAGCGGCTTGAAACACACTGGGTGCATGTGCGTGCATCTCCAAAATCCCAAGAGGAGAATGGAGGAGAAGACATTGCAGCATGACCATCCCCCCAGGAAGTGTTTTTTGCTTTCTGTCTCTCTGTCTCTGTCTATCTCTCTGATAAGATATGTGCCCTATGGCAAAAAAACTCTCTCAAAAAAAAAAAAAAAAAGAAAAGAAAAAAAGAAAGTTCGTGAATGGCCAGCCCAGATGGTGTGGAAGTTAAGGTAGCTGAATCCCACATGGCCAACCTTCCAGTTCCAGTCCCAGACATGGTGGCTTGAAAATTATGTGGGGTGCATTTGTGTGCATGCCCCAATCCCAAGAGGAGAATGAGGAGGGAGTGCACGCAGTGTGCTCAGCCCCCGGGGGAGTGATCTCGCACTTTCCCTTTCTAGCTCTTTCCAGCGAGCACATGCAACCAATAGGAAGAAAGGAGAGAGCAGTGTGCCTTGCACAGGGGCTGGTCACACGGTGACCCCTCCATTCAGCCTTCCACCCGGGGGTCCCGCATTTACACACGTGCCTGGCACATTTCAGGCTGACCAGGGCAGAGGCCCGAACTGCAGGATCCAACTTTTCTTTGAGCAGCACGTTACCACTCTGCCATGAACCTGGGGTAGATTTCAAATGTTTTTACGCCCAAATAAACTCATACTTTAGTTCCACTTATCCACAAACTTTCTGAATTTCCCCCATATATACGTATATATGTATTGTATATATAGATATAGATATGTATTTATTATAGATCTAAGTAAATTGTACTTTGTAGAATTATATTTTATGTATCTTATATAATTACTTTATATTAATTTATATGGGACCAGCAGTTGGCGTAATGGCTACGTCTCTGGACTCCCATGTAGTCGACTGCTGTTGGAGTCCCAGACCCAGTGATTTAAACTTACACTGGACACGTGTGCGTGCGTGCCCAAGATCCCAAGAGGAGAATGGAGGAGAAGGGATTGCAGCGTGGCCAATGCCCCTGGGGGGTGATATCTCGTTTTCTGTCTGTCTCTGTCTCTCTGGCACGTGCGCACACCCTACAGCAAAAACTTCTAAAAAAAAACAAAAAAGTTTAATTTATATATATATGATATATAAGTTATACATAAATTTATAATATAAAAACATTTATGTATTTATTATATATATAAGTATTATAAAATCACATATAAATATATTATATATATAAACTACATATCAAATATACATATATAATTATACGTATACATTCTCTGTCTTACTATAAGGCACTTATGCTCATCAGAAAGTGAGAAATCACCTTAGGGGTGGGTAGAGTGGTCACACTACAATCCCTTCTACTCCATTCTCCTCTTGGGATTTTGAGCACACATGCACACGTGCCCAGTGTGATTTTAAGCCACCAGGTCTGGGACTTGAACTACACAGCCAGCCATATGGGATCCAGTCCCCTTAACCACCTGCTGGCCCTTTATATATATATGTATGTGTATGTATGTTTATATGTGTGGGGGGGTATGTATATAAATACACTTTGATACATTTATATCTTTTTTTTTTTGGAGAGGTTTTTGCTATAGGGTGCATGCGCTTACCAGAAAGACAGAGAGAGACAGAGAGACAGAAAGTGAGAAATCACCCCCCAGGGGGGATGGCCACGCCGCAATCCCTTCTCCTCCATTCTCCTCTCGGGATCGTGGGCACGCACACACACGCGCCCGGCGTGAGTTTAAGCCACCGGGTCTGGGACTCAAACCGTGGTCTACTATGTGGGAGTCCAGCGACATAGCCATTACACTAACTGCTGGTCCCGATACATTTATATCTTATCTATTTTATGAAACAAATCAAGTAGTGCTAGAGCTCTGAAGAAAAAGCAGGACAGGGAAGAAGCAGGGGTGGCCTTTCAGATGATGTAATAGTTGAACAGAAACCTGAAAGAAACGAAAACAGCATGTGAGAAGACAGTAAAGAAAACAGAGCCCGGCAGGTTATCAGCGGATTGGCCAGCAGTTGGTCGTAAGTTATGAGTGTGAGGACAAAAAGGAGGAGGGAAAGCAAGCACCCTTGCTGGGAAAAAACAATTTTTTTT
Organism: Tupaia belangeri chinensis; assembly: GCF_000334495.1. Taxonomy (NCBI): domain Eukaryota; kingdom Metazoa; phylum Chordata; class Mammalia; order Scandentia; family Tupaiidae; genus Tupaia; species Tupaia belangeri. Next base: position 1,218,807 of record NW_006204133.1, read on the forward strand.
CCCTACTTTTGCTACAAGACGAGACTTCAGACAAAGGAAGAGAGAAAATGAGGACGCACCGCCCAGGCAGATGACCACACCACACGCCCTTCTCCTCCTCCATTCTTCTCTCAGCGTTCTGGGCACACACACACGCACCAGGTGTGCTTTTCAAGCCACTGGGTCTGGGACTACAACGACACAGCTGGACGTGTGGGATCCAGCCAACTTAACCATCACGCCACCTGGCTGGCTCTGAAAAACGCTATTCCAAGATGCATTTCAGGGGGCTGGCAGGTGGCATGGTGGTTGGGGGTGCTGACTGTGGTTTGGGTCCCAGACCTGGTGGTTTTCTTTCTCCCTTTTTCACTTTCTCTCTCTCTCCCCTCTCTGGTCAAGTTAAAAATAAATAAATAGGTAAACAGAGTTAAATAAAAAAAATTTTTTTTTTTAAAAAAGGATGCATTTCAGGAAGAAGGATGGGCTGGTCCATAGCCTGGTGGTTAAGGGAACAAGATCTCACATGGCTGACCACATGGTTCAAGTCCTGAAACCAGCAGCTTGAAAAACATACCAGGAGGGTATGCATGCCCAAATCCCCAAAGATGGGCCAGACGGAGAAAGGGCTGGGCGCGGGTGCTTTCTCCCTCTCTGTTTCTCTGCCTCTTTGGCAAGCACATATGCCCTCTGGTAAAAAAAGAAAAAAGAAGATAAAACCCAGAAGATATGATTTAGAGAAGAAAAATATTCAGACAATGAAATAGAGATCCTTTTCATGTGTGGAAATAGATAATATATGAGTAAGCAAATAAGTACAGTCAGGCAGTACATAACATCTGGACCCTGGTCCCATATGATTACCGGGCTGCAAAACTCCTGTTGCCTAGTGACACTGTAGCCATCCTAAAGCACAGTGCTACATGTTATTCATGTATCTGTGGATGCAGGGTAAACAAACTCACCAGCTGCCAGCAGTATGAAAGCATAGTCCATAGTAATACAAACAGCACATCAGACTTGAAAACGCTACCGATCACCTATTCTACTGGTTAGGGATTTAATACACCCTTTTAAAAAAACTTTCCCATTGGGCACATGTGCTCATCGGATCGAGATAGAAAGATACAGGGAAAGTGAGAAAGTACTCCCCGCTGGGGGGTAGGGGATGACCATGCCATAATCCTTCTCCTCCATTCTTCTCTCGAGATTTTGGTCATGCTGCACACATGCCCAGCATGTTTCTCAAGCCACCGGATCCAGGACTCGAACTGTCCATTGGTCATGTGGGATCCAACCACCTTAACCACCATGCCACCTGGCTGCCCTACTATACTATACTTTCTATCATTATTCTAAAGTATATTCCTACTTATATAAAAAAATTTCACAGTAAAACAGCGAGCCAGTGGGCCAGCAGGTGGCACGGAGATTAAGGCCGCTGGATCCCACACAGTTCGAGTCCTGTATTGGCAGCCTGAGAAACATACCAGGTGCATATGGGTGTGTGCCCAAAATCTCGAGAATGGAGAAGAGACCGCGGTACGGCCATCCCCCGGGGGTAGTTTCTCACTTTCTCTGTCTCTGACAAGCGCAAGTGCCCTATAGCAACCTAAACAAACTACCTAAAACTACCTGCCGGTTACGCCAGCAGCAGCCTCATGCATCTTGTGTTGACTTCATCTCTTTTTTGGGGGGGGGGCGGCGGGGAGAGGTTTTCGCTATAGGGCGTGTGTGCTTGCCAGAAAGACAGAAAGAGACAGAGAGACAGAAAGCGAGAAATCATCCCCCAGGCGGGATGGCCACGCCGCAATCCCTTCTCCTCCATTCTCTTCTCGGGATCTTGGGCATGCACGCACACGCGCCTGGTGTGAGTTTAAGGCACCGGGTCCGGGACTCGAACCGCGGTCGACTACATGGGAGTCCAGTGACATAGCCGTTATGCTAACTGCTGGTCCCGACTTCATCTCTTGACTGGATCATTGTCTCTTGTGCTTGATTTCGTCTCATGTTTTGTTCATCATGGTCCGTCCAGTGGGGCAAATCTGTGAGGATCCTGACCCTGGGTAGGCCCAGGCTAATATGTGTGTTTGTGTCTTAGTCTGTTTGTTTTGTTTTGAAGAATTATTCATTTAATTTAATTTATTATTATTATTATTACTATTATTTAATTTGCTATAGGGCGCATGTGCTCACCAGAAAGAGAGACAGAGAGAGAGCAAAAGTGAGAAAGCAAGTTGCCAGGTCTGGGACTCAAACCACAGTCGGCCATGTGGGGATCCAGTGCTTCACCCCCCATACCACCTGCTGGCCCTGTATCTTAGTTTTCAACCAAGAAACTTTAAAAGTACTTAAGTGGATAAATGAATTCAATGGTAGGGCGGCTGGCAGGTGGCATAATAGTTAAAGGTGCTGGACCCCTACATGGCTGACCACGGTTCGAGTCTCAGACATGGTGGGTTGCTTTCTCACTTTACTTCTCTCTCTCTGTCCCTCTCCGGTCAATTTAAAATAAATAAATAAGTAAAGTGAAATAAAATTAAAATAATTAAAAATAAAAAAAGGTTGGGATAAAAGCTTACAGAATAAGGATATAGAGAAAACAGAGCCAGCCAGGTGGAATAGATGTTAAGGCGGCTGGATCCCACGTGGCTGACTTCAAGGTCCAAATTCCAGACCCGCAGAATGGTTACCAGACCGAGTGCATGTGCTGACACGTCCAAAATTCTGAGGGGAGAATAGAGAAGGGGCTGCAGCATGGCCATCCCCTGGCGGGAGGGGTGACGTCTCACTTTCCCTCTTTCCGTCTCTCTGGCAAACACATACATCCTATAGCAAATGAAAAGACCATATTTTTGTACAGCTGCATTGTGTGTGTGTGTGTGTGTGTGTTTTATGATGGTTAAAAAAAAAGTTTAAAGTTTATAAAGTAAAACTGTTGGGCCAGCTGGTGCCGTGGTGGTTACGTAGCTGGACCCCACATGGATGACTGTGTGGTTTGAGTCCCAGACCCAGAAGCTTGGGAAACATGACAAGCATGCATGTGTGTGTGCCCGAAATCCCCAAAGGAGGGGAAAATGGAGATGGGATTGTGGTGTGATCACCCCCCACGGGAGGTGGGGGTGCCTTCTTACTTTCTCTTTCTCTCTCTTGCAAGTGCACAAGACCTCTGGGAAATTTAAAAAAAAAAAATCCTTTTGAAGTTACAGTTATCTAAGGTTATTACCGAGGAAAGAAAGATACTGCTTCGGTGTTTATAAAGTCTTCAGTTCTGTGCAGCAAGGTCCCACCCTTCGCATTCACTCAGCACTCACGGACTCCCTCAGAGCAACTTCCAGTCCTGCGAGCGCCGTTGATACGGTGCAGCCGTACCTTTTTGTTTTATCTTTTAGACTGTATTTTTACTGCACCTTCTCTATGTTTAGATACGCAAATGCTTACTACTGTGCTACAGGCATACCGAACTCAGTACAGGACCGTCCCTTACAGGATTGAAGTCCAGCAGAGACGGGAACACCATGCACCGAGGTGGGCAGCCGGCTGTGCCAGCTAGGTTCATACAGGTATGTGATGGCGTCTGCAGTGATGACCTCACCCGACGGCGCTCTCTCAGAACGTATTCCTATCGTTAGGCAACGTATGACTGTGATGTCACATGGCAAAAACTGCACTGATGAATGCAAGGTGAGGGCTACATCAGAGTAACCTGCAGACGTATAAGACAAATTTCTTTCTTTCCTTTAAGAACTTTGTTGTCATACAGGCCTGTGCTAGCCACAGGGAGAGAGACAGAGAAAGAGAGGAAGAGGGAAAGCGAGAAATCACTCCTGAGGGGGACGGCCATGCTGCAATTCCTTCTCTTCCATTCTCCTCCTGGGATCTTATGCATGCATGCACATGTGCCCGGCGTGAATTTCAAGCCAATGGTCCAGGACTCGAACTGTGGTCAGCCATGTGGGAGTCCAGGGCCTTAACCACCATGCCAAATGCTGGCCCAAACTTTTTTTTTTAATTATTTAATTTTATTTATTCATTAATTTATTTTTATTTTACCAGAGATAAACACAGAAAGAGAGAGAGAGAGAGAGGGAAAGTGAGAAAGCAAGCTGCCGGGTCCGGATCTTGAACTGTGGTTGCCTATGTGGAAATCTCCTGCATCTTAACCACCTTGCCACCTGCTGGCCCCCAAGATTCCTTTCTTTTTTTTTGGAGAGGTTTTTGCTATAGGTCACATGTGCACGCCAGAGAGAGAGAGAGAGAGAGAGAGAGAGAGAGCAAGCAAGAAATCACCCCCCAAGGGAGGCAGCCACGCCACAATCAGGTGAGTGCGTTCTGGCAGGAGCAGCTGCCCAGCAGTAGGGGGCGGCGAGATTACGGCAGCGCCGCCTCTGCGCAGAGCTGGCATAGCACCGTAGTTTCCATAGTTCCCGACTGAGGGACCTGGCTTCCAGCCTTCCTGTTAACAGGCAGCATCACCTCTGTATATCCTGGAGCCCTAGGGGGGATGCCACTCCACCCCCTCCCACAAAGGCTGTCGGCAGAAGTGCCTGGTCACAGCTAAGGCGCACACACACTGCCCAAAGCACCCAGGAGCCTTGCACGCCACCAGGCCGGAAGCTCGCTTCACGCCCTCAGGTGGTGCAATGTCCCAGTTGCAGAGTCTGCTTCCCGACCCTTCTGACACCTGAGCAAGCTTGGGTCTCCCAGGCGAGGCCATCACCAGGTGAGGATTCAGGCCCAGATCACGACTCGGGATAGTTACAGAAATCAATGTCTCAGTTTCCCCGCCTGCGCAAGAGACGGAGTGTCTCGTGGCCCAGCCCGTGCAAGGTCTCCGCTGCCTCTCATTATAACGCGGGAGCTCAAAGTCCCCACCTGCCATCCCCGCACCAGGCCCGGAAACCCTCGGGTCCGGTTCGCGGCCTCCTCCATTGCTCCCGTCCGTGGGAACTCCACGTCCGTGGAAGCCCCACATGACCGGCCGCCTCACCCCTCTCGAAGTCCATCTCCTCCAGCGTCTGCTGCACGCCGGGCACCGCACCGGGGCGGGAACAGCAGGGTCCGTCCGTGCAGGCGTGCGGCCCAGCCATCTCGGCCCCGCGCCCGCCGACCCGACACCAGCAGTTGGTAGCGCGCTCTGGCTA
>NW_006204133.1:1224305-1236291 GCF_000334495.1 Tupaia belangeri chinensis
GGCGAGGCGGAGAGCCGGGGCGCGGCGGTGCTGCGTCGGTACAGGCCGTCGCGGGGGAGGGCAGCCTGGCCGCTTGACCATGTAGGGTGTGGGGACCAGGCTGCTAGGCCCGACTGCGAGTGTTTTCCTGACGTTGCCCAGACCCAGCCCTCCCCGAGGCCTCGGAGGCTTTTCCCGTTACCGCCCTCATCCCTCTGGCTTGCAAGGCGCGGTCCGTGTTCTTTCACCCCTTCTCCAAACCGTCCCGGTGGGGCAGTGACCGTTGGAAAGGCTTCAGGACATCCCCTAACCCCTCAATCCTTAAAACAATCCGGTGGGAGGAGAGGCGTGTGCGAGGCTCAGTGGCAGAGGGTCACACCGCGCTCTGGAGACTGACCCCCCCGGGAAGGTTCTGGGTTCGTGTCCCTGACTATGCTGGGCACGCGCCACCCTGATCCAAGGCTGGCTGACGCTGGGGGCGGATCAGGACATCAAGGCCCTGTTGGGAGTGCTTCCCCTCTCTGTCTCTCATTCTATTTCTTTCTCATTTAAGAAAGAAACTTCAAAAAAATCCAGTAAGGGGCAGCAGGTAGTCATGACTTGCTCTGCCACTAGGAGCACCCCACATAAGACAAATAGGGTACAGGGTCTTGCTTTATACCACCACCCCCCAGCCTTGCAATGGCACTTGTGTACCCAATCGATCTTGATGTATTGAAGCATCCCCTGGGCTGTCCCCAGACGGCATGAAGTGGACAATGCATGTCCCAGTCAGCAGGACTGTCTTCTCAGTCCACACTGGAAGAAACCCAGGCCCGCAAAGTCTAGCATAGAGGGGGTACTTCACTGCATCTCCATGGGAATGGATCAAACTGTCTAAACCCATCATAAGACTTGCTCAGCGAAGCTGACCCACACGAGAGGGCCCTCAGGCACCAGCGTGCTCAGGATCAGGGGCTGCTCAGGGTGCGCTCTGTCTCTCATGGAAGAAATAAGCTTAAACATAGAAGGGGGCAGCTGGTGGCATGGTGGTTTAGGTAGCTGGCTCCTATGTGGCCAGCGATACGGTTCAAGTCCCTGACTGGGTGGCATAAGAAGTACACTGGGCCTGTGTACGTGTGTGCTCTAAATCCCAAGAACGGAGGGGAAGGGAACACAAGTGGCCATCCTCCCGGGGGTGATTTCTCATTTTCCCTCTCTCTCTGTGCCTCTCCTGTACATGCATCCTATAGCCAAAAAGAAATGCCACATGAGAATCCAGGCGAGCCGCTTCACAATCACCCAGCACCGTGCTAGGATGGTCTTTCACCCCGTCTAGCAGGTTAGGTTCCCTCCCCTTGCTGGGCCATGAACTAGCAGTCTTAGAAGCGAGGCAGCTGGGAATAGTTTCTTCTCCCCTAAGCTGGTTGGGAGCCCCGTCATCACACCAACTCCCTGGTTTACACAACCCTAAGCTGCTTCTAGGAAGCTCCCATCCTTCGGCCCCCTCTCCCACTCACCCTCCCAGTTCTGGGAAGTCAATCGCCGCTCCCCTCCCGCCCAAGTCTCAGTGCCCCCACTTCTCCCTTTGGCCAGAAGCCAAGACTGACTCCCAAGGGGCCATGGCGTGGTCTGGTTCCCAGCCCCACAGCCACCACTGTGGGAAAACACTGCCGTCTCGGCTGTCCCCCTCGCTAAGCAGGCACAGGCAGGCAGTGGCCGAGGCCACCCTGGGACTGTGTGGGTTTTACCCAGTGTCTTATCACATCACAGGATCAGTTTCATTTTCTCCATTTTATTTGTAAATATAAAAATACTCAAATATTTACAACAAATAAATACGCGGGGACACAATAAGTTACACTGTTAGGAACCCTCCTCCTAGAGCTGGGAGAGGATATGCCAGTCGCCACAGCACGCCCACCCTCCTCCCGTCCCCCCACACAGCCTTTCCCAGCCCTGGCCTGGAAGAAGACAAGTAGAAAACACCCCCAGATATCTGGGCCAAGTGGGAGGCCCTGCCCACCCTTCCCCCCAAACACACAGGAGGCTCCATCTCCCTCCCCCCCCGAAACATTCACAGCCCTAGGTGCAGGACTAGGCCCACCCCGAGCCCTGCGTTCTCCCCACACAGGGGTACAGCACCCTGCCCACCCCACCCCCATATGTACATGGCTGCCCCACACTGGGGACAGGTGGGGGTAGGAGAGGCAACGTGATCCGACCCCTTCCCCTTCATAGCTCCAATGACTCACCAGGACGACCCCAGGCCAGGGGAAGACTCGACAGAAACAAGGCAGCATCACTACACATGTGCACACACATGCACACGCACGCACACACACACACACACACTCACTCACTCACAATCTCACAACTTCTGCCTTGAAGAGTTTTGGCTGCTGGGGTCCCGTGTGTCTGTGATTCAAAGACAGGAGGAAGATGCCTTCTGTGAGGCTGTGCCCTGGTGAGCCACGACGAGTGGCAGTGCCCATGCTGAGCAGAGCAGGTCCCCATGGCCGAGCAGGGCCAGTGGCATCTGTCCCCGGCCAGCAGTGCTCGGGCCATGTCCCTGAGGTAGCTGGTGCCTGTGCAAAGTAGAAGCTCCACCTCCCACGCTCTCGGCCGACGTCTCGGGTCCCTCATACCGACGACTCCTCGGGGTTGGAGTCCGGCAGGGGCTGGCGCTGCTGCAGTTTGCGCCTCAGTTCGTCGGCGAGCTCAGGCAGGGGGTGCCCATGCCCAAGCCCTCCCCGGTCCTCACCTCCGAGCTGCAAGCGAACATAACCGTTGGCATTTGAGTTCCTCCCACCCCCCAGGTGAAGCCGAGTCGGAGAGGGCAGGGGCTGCCCCGGGATGCCCGGGGGTGGAGAAGGGGGCCCACCCCCGGGCTGACACCGGGCGTGTCCAGGCACAATCTTGAGGGAGCCATCTGAGTAGTAGTAGCCAACAGGATCCCAAAGTTTCTCATCTGTTTCGGGGCCAGGCCGGAAAGGGGGACTGGTGGGCTCCTTGGGCAGCTCCAGAGGGTACACCAGGGTCCTCTCGGCCGCCTTGGCTCCTTTTTCCAGCTCTTCCCGCAGCCGCCGGCGTAGGGACAAGACGAGCAGCAGCAGCACCAGGCACACGGCCCCCAGGGCCACCACAGCCAGCCACACCAGCCCCAGGTTTTCCAAGGGCGCCCGGGCCTCCAGCATCACCGACGGGCCCGACCCCACGGCCACAAGGTAGACTTCAGCAGCCAACTTCCGAAAAGCAGGGGGAGGCGCCGGCATGGCGTGGCTGGGCAGCCATCAGGACCAGGGCCTGTAGCCGTGCGTCATAGAGGAAGGAGCCAGGCTGTTCCACAGGTAGGTCCCGGCCCCCGAAGGTCCAGCGAGCCCGGGCCAGGTTGGAGGAGAGGCGGCAGGGCAGCACCAGGTCTGTGCCCACCACCACCGTGATGTTTTTGGGAGTGAGCCTGACTGCAGCAGCAGAGAAAAAGAGAGAGCAGAGGTCAGTGCGGAAGACCAGCAGCCAAGGGGAGGCGAGAAATCCCAGCTCTGGCCCAGGGCCCTTTAAAAACAGGAGGGGCCTTAGGACCAGCAGTTGGCGTAATGCCTATGTCGCTGAACTCCCATGTAGTTGACCGCGGTTTGAGTCCCCAGACCTGGTTGCTTAAACTCACGCTGGGCGCGTGTGCGCACGTGCCCAAGATCCCGAGAAGAGAATGGAGAAGGGATTGCGGCGTGGCCGTACCCCCGGGGGGTGATTTCTCGCTTTCTGTCTCTCTGTCTCTGTCTGTCTGGCGAGCACACACACTCTATAGCAAAAACCTCAAAAAAAAAAAAAAAAAAAAAGGGAGGGGCCTGGCCTCAGTGGCATGGTCCACAGTGTACTGGACTGCAATGCTGGAAGCCATGTGGCTGACCGCAGGTGCGGATTCCTGGATGGTGGGCCTGGAAATGTACCAGGTGCACCTGAGGACACCCAGGGTCCAGAGGAGCTGGAGGACTGGGAAAAGGGGAACACTGCATGATAAGTTTCTGCTGAGGGGCTTCTTCTACTCTCTCTCACTTCAAGAAAAAAATTTTAAAATCAAGGCCGTGGGACCAGCAGATGGCATAGCAAGTGCGTTGCTGGACTCCCATGTAGTCAACCACGGTCTGAGTCCCAGACCAGGTGGCTTAAAACTCATGCTGAGGGCACCAGCAGTTAGCGTAATGGCTATGTCACTGAACTCCCACATAGCCGACTGCAGTTCGAGTCCCGGACCCGGTGGCTTAAAACTCACGCCGGACGCGTGTGCGTGCATGCCCAAGATCCCAAGAAGAGAATGGAGAAGGGATTGCGGCATAGCCATTCCCTCTGGGGAGTGATTTCTCACTTTCTATCTCTCTGTCTCTCTTTGTCTTTCTGGTAAGCGCATGCGCCCTATAGCAAAAACCTCTCCAAAATAAATAAATAAGTAAATAGACAAACAAACAAACTCATGCTGAGCAGGTATGCATGCATACCCAAAATCCCTATAGTGACCAGCAGCCAAGGGGGGGAGAATGGAGAAGGGACTGTGGCGTGGCCATCCCTCCTAGGGCGTGACTTCTCGCTTTCTGTCTCTCTGGCAAGTGTACGCACCCCTACAGCAAAAATATCTCTTTAAAAAAAAAAAAAAAAGGCCCCTGTGGTCCGGTTGTTAAGGGAGTCAGAACTCACATGGCTGACCACAGTTTGAATCTTGGCCCTGGAAGTTTATAAAACACACCAGGTGTACATGTGTGTGCCCCAAATCCCAACAGGATGGAAAAATGGAGGAGGGACTGCAGCATGACTATGCCCCATCAGGGGGTGCTTTCTCCTCCCTCTCCTCTCTGGAGTGCACGTGGTGAATAACAGAACCGAAACGAGACGGGGACAGAAAAGACAGCTCACCTTTCTTATTGCCAGGGAAGTTGCAAATGCCCAAGGAGTCCGAGACCGTCACATGCTGGATCAGCAGGGATCTGGCAGGGGAGCAGAGTCCGTCAGAGCCTGGCTCTAGGCACCCCGCCACTCCTCTTGGTCCCAGCACGTCAGAGCCCAACTCACCCCGAGTGGCCACCCACAGCCACACAGCGGCTGGTGCTGACGTTCCAGGCGCAGTAGGGGTCCCGGGCGAGCACGCAGTCCACACAGGACCGGTACTTCACGCAGTCTGCCAGGGGCAGCTGAACCAGCTGAGAGCGGGAGCCAGCGAAGATCAGCTTCTGCAAGAGAATCCCGCACAGCATGGGAGGGTCAGCACTGTCACACCCATGGGAGAGGCTGCAGGACCGGGACACAACACAGAGACAGAGGTGCCCAGAGGAAGGCAGAGCCATAGTCCTGAAGGAACAATCTAAGAACCAAAGAATGCAGAGACTAAGACAATCCAGACGCAATCAATCCTAAGCACCTTACGGACATGACCTTCTTAGAGAGGGACGGGCAACAGCCTTGAGAGGCTGAGAGGTGCAATCACTCACACATGCGCACACACACACACAGTGTAGGAGCATGTTTTTCTCAAGGCCCAGCAGCCCTCACAATAGCACAGCACAGCATAAGGTATTTTCCTGTCTGAATGGTGACTGCCAATCTGTGTGTTTATTCAATCACATTCTTTCTGCCATTATTCCATGCGCTAGGGAACAATTTTGAGTCACAAAGGCTGGTAAAAGGCAAACAAATCCAAGTTCAGGGGTGCTGTCTCCACGCCAGAAAACAGCAGTGCATGACCATAAAGTGCAAGCACTCCAGGGAAACGCTCAAGTAGGGGAAGACTGGGGGCTGGCCCTATGGCCTAGTGGTTAGGGGACCCAGATCCCACATGGCTGGCTGTGCAGTTCAAATCCCAGCCCTGGCAGCTTGAAAAACACACCAGGTACGTGTGTGTGCACCTGCGCCTCACATTCCAACAGGATGGAGAAATGGAGAAGGAATTCTAGTGACCAAACCCCACTGAGGTGTTCTTTCTCCCTCTCTTTCTCTGGCAAGTACACGTGCCCTCTGATACATTTTCAAAAAAGAATGGGAAGGTTGTGCCCAGACAGTGACCTAAGGGCTAGTGGCCAGTAGGAAGCCATAGTTGGGAGGGCAGCCTGAACGCCCGCAGCCTGGGAGGTCTGGCCACAGGGGCGTGATCAGAGACGAGGCTGCGGTCAGAGCAGCAGCACAGCTTGCAGGGGTCTAAGGACGACGAGAGCAGTTGCCAAGGCCTGGTTATGGGAATGCAGCCCACAGGGACTCTGCTATATATAACAGCCCTGTGGAGCACGGATTCCGTTGCGTTAGCGCTCTGGTTTCCAGGAACCCACTCCAAGCTGAGCGAGGTGTGCCTTGCTGGCTCAGCTCATAAGCCCCAGTGGGGAAAGCAGACAGATATGGGGAGGGAGCCAGGGCGGCGCTGGGCTGGCAGCACGTGGGCCTGACTTACCTTGCTCTGAGACAGCACCAGGCTTTCCACGGGCTCCTGGTCAAACACCTGCAGCTCCTCAATCAGGTGGACCCAGGGCCCCAGGCTCACGGCTTTGAGCAGCCAGCCATCTCCTGGGGGCGGAGAGGGAAGGTGTAAAGGGAGGGCAAGAGGCCCTGGGGCAGCTCCGGATCTCCCTGGTCCAGCCCCCAACAACCATCCCATGCGCCCACGTGCCTACCCGTGCCAATGAACAGGACCGTATAGGTGGCTCCGTCCAGTCCTCTGACCCGGTCAGCCACCAGGTGGGTGAAGTTAGTGTCCTTCTTCACTAGCAGGGGGCGGCCCCACTGAGGCCCCACCTGCTCCTCCATCAGTGGGTGCTTCTTAATGAAGTTGAGGGTGTTGTCAGGCAGCTCCAGAGAGCTGGTGTAGCCGTGGCGTCGGTGCCAGTTGTTGATGCACTGGGGGTTAGGATGGAGAGAGAGCCGTCAGCAGGGTAGAGACAGCGCTGTGCGGAGGCGAGAACACAGCCCTGCCCTGGAGACTCACCGAGCCGGGCCGAGGGGTGGGTATGGGGTCAGTGTAGCGGCCCCACTTCTGGGCTTGCTCGTGGTACTCTTTGTAGGGACCCTCGAACACCTGTTGGATCTCTTCCAGATGGTACTCGCAGATGGCTGACAGGTCCACGTCGCCCCTGTCACAGCGAGGGAGGAAACTCCAAGCGTCAGGAGTGGTGACCCCAGCCTCATGTCACTCCAGTACTGGGCAGACAGCAGGCCGGCAAGGCCCAGCACAAGCACTCATGGGCATGAAGACGCGCTGGCAGCCCTACAGCACCCTCTGGGCGGGGCCCTGCCCAATTCCCCAGGGCAGCTTTGAAAGGGGCAGGTGCCCAGCATTCTGGACAACTGACCACCTGGACTTCCCCAGAGGACAGGTCTAGGCCCTCACACCCATCCACCACCCCTACCCTGAGCACCTACTTCTCCTGATCACAGAGCTTCTTGGCCAACTCACCATCGTGCCCGAAAAACCCCAAAGAAGGTGGTGTTATGCCAGGAGGTGCCCTGCAGGGTGTGCACTGCCTGCAGCTGGTTGAAGTAGAGCTGCCAGTCGGGGGCAGAGCACACCAGCCGTGCCTTCAGGAACGTGGTCCACTTCCTCTGCAGGGTCCGTGCGCCCCCCACGTCACCCTGGCAGATGCAAGAGGATACTGCAGGTCAGCGGCTGGGCCGGCAGGGCTCCCGGGGCCCTCTGAGGCAGGACTCGGTACCTTGCAGATACGGGCCACTCGAGCCACCACCTGCTCGGCATAGCAGTCATACTCCACCGCCCGCTCGCTGAAGAAGAAGTAGATCTTGTCGTCGTCGCCCGTGAAGCTCCCCACACTCTCAGGTACGTAGGCAGAGCCCACGAAATGAGGTTCTGTGGGAAGGCGAGGGGGCATCAGCGCCAGAGTGCCGCCCACCCCCAGGCCCTCCCAGTCCTGGCTCCCTCAGGCCCTCACCATTGAGCCAGAAGGCCAGGTACTCTGTCTTCATGGCGTGGTGGGGCCCCATGTTGCGCAGAATGACGGGCTCCGTGCCCAGGAAGTTGTTGAGCGTGGCCGAGTACAGCTCACCGTCTACAGGAGGCAGAGGTGAGACGTGGACCTGCTCCGACCAGAGTGGCACCCTGGCCCTGGGGACTCGCTCAGCCTGCATCGGGGCAGCCACTCACCCACAAGGAGGCCAGTGTGGCCCTTAGCTGGGTCATAGGGACACTTCCCCTTCCCGTCCTCCAATTCTCCACGCTCCAAGGTGAAAGTGAGCATGTCCTGGGCAGAGGAGGAGGCCGTGAGAAGAGGCGCAAAGGCAGGGCACCAGGGCCTGCCCGGGGCGGGGTGGGAGGTCCTGTGTGGAGAGGGGTAGACTTACGATGTAGGTGCACTTGGGCTGGAAGGCATAGGTGCCACAGACGTACAAGTGGGAGGCGTTATAGGGCTGCAGGAAGCGGATGAAGTTGAAGCACTCCGTCTAGGGACAGACAGGTGTCCAGTTAGTAGGGATCTGAGGATCCGAGAAGCAGCACCACTGGGGCTAAGAACCAGCTGCAGACCAGCTCTGGGACAAAGGTAGCTCCGGGCACCCACCTGGTTACTCTTCCCTTTCTGGATACACTCGGTCTTCTTCTCAGTCGGGGCCTCCCAGGAGATCTGGGGACAGGGAGAGGCATGTCAGCAACCAGGAGCACCCAGTGCAGACTCGGGCCTAGTCCTCGGGGGGCTTCCTTCAGTGAGGACAGGGCCCCCGCCTCCCCACCATGTGGTACCCACGAAGTGCTAGGAGGAGAGGAGGGCAGTGCGAAACCTCCTTGGGGCAGCTGGCTGGGGCAGCCTGACCAAGCGGAGCCCCTCTGGTCCTGCCCCCTCACCCGGCCTGTGCGCCTCCCGCTGCCCCACCTCTCACCACTCCTTGCAGCTCCAGAGCCTCCATGCTGAAGGCAAACAGGGCCTCGCGGGCCCCCACGTATAGCAGGCCGGTGCGCTCCGTCAGGGTCAGCGTCAGGAAGTCCTGGATGCCCGTCTGGGAGAAGCGTCGCACCACTGTGGCCAGCTCTGCAGGGACAGGGACAGGTGGGGGTGAGGAGGGCCAGGGAGGGTAGGGGTCCAGGCTCCCTCTCTCCCACAGCCAGTCCTCCTCTGTAAGGTGGTCTTCTGGGCTAGTCATATCACCCTGGCTCCCCACTTCAGCTTCCCCTATAAGCGGATGCCAGCAGAGCCCTGACAGCCAATGAAGGGCATCTTCTCAATAGCCTCTTGGCTCTGTCAGCTCCACCCCGGCCTCCCTGGCCTTCCCCAGTCCGGGAGGAGACAAATCCGGCTGGTGAGGAGGAAGGAAGGGTATCTTAGCCACAGCTTCCGGCCAGAGGAAGCCATCGGACTGATGGCTCTCACTCCCAGGGTCAGCGGCCAGAGCTGGGCACCCCCACCCCCTGCTTCCTTCTTCGCTCTGCTGCCCACTGCTCAGACAGGTCCAGCCAGGCCCCCACAAACCCAGCAGGGCAGGAGGTACAGAACAGTCTGAATACTCCTTGCCTCGGGAAACCCTTCTCACCAGCAGGACCGAAATCCAGGCGGCCAGAGACACGGCACAGCTGGCCACTGGGACAGGAGGGCATGGCAGGAGGTGAAAGTGGCCAAGCCAGGACAGTCAGGGAGACCAGAGCTTGGGGACCAGAGATAGCGCTGAAGCCAGGGACCTGGGGAACCCTGCTGTCATCCTGCACACAGAGCACTACAACATTCATTCAGTCCTACATCAGCCCCCAAAATAGCTGCCAACATGTCCTCAGGGTCTCCCCAAACCAGCCTTAGTCTTTGGGGGCAACGGCAGACTGACACAGGTCGGCAGAGGCGGGCTTCATTAGCACCTGAGTGGAGCCTGAGGGAGGTGAGCTCATCCCAGGTCCCCAGAGCACACGGGCGATACAAACACCTGACATCACCTCTTCGTGCAGGTGTGTGTGCACGAGGAGGGCCGCTAGCCCATGCTGTCCCCCCAGTGTGAGCACCTGCACATACACACATGCATCCCGGGCCACCAGAGGGCATGAGCGTAGGGGCAGCAGAGGGGTCTCTGAGGGGGCTCCTACGGACTGACAGCTAAAAGACTGGGGGTGGGGGGGCGGGTGCAGGACAGACAGACATGGCCTTAGTTTCTGTATAGCCCAGCCCGGTTTGGGCTTCTCTCCAGGACCCCAGCACTGGTGGCAGTCCAGCGTAAGGAGAATGGCCTCTCCCTCACATCTGAGGGCAGCCAGGCCTGGGGTGGGGGGTTGGCAAGAGATTTCCTCCAGAGCCATCCTAAGAGTCAGAAGGAGGCAAACTACCCGTCCTGGGTCCCTGGGGCCACTTGTGTTTCTTAGAAAGCTGTACCAGGCACATTACTGGGGGCAGTTCCCTGGCAGCCTCTCTCTTCTCCCTGGATCCCTCCTGCCGGACTTCAGACACTCACCTCCAGAAGAGACTGTCTTCCGGGGTACAAGGTTCCACCACACCTCGGCCCCAATGCCCAGGCCCCAGAGCCCTGCTGCCAGCAGCCAGACAGCCCAGTGTGGGGCCATGGCACACACCCCAGCTCTGAGATCCAGGCCAGCTGCCCTGCTGAGGGAAAAGAAGGAGTCAGAATCACAGCCCCAGAAAACAGACCAGACGTGCACCCCCACCCCACAGGCAGACAGGAGAGGACACAGCACCTGGCCAGGCCTCTGCAGGAGCCCAGGACGTCCCGATGTTCTTCTCTTTGGAGGGAGACCTAGTTCCCCAGACCTGGCCTCACCCCCCCTCCTTTGTCCCCAAAAGACATGGGCTCACCCCGGGGGCACGGGAGGAACTGGGTCAACTGGAGGATGGACAGACTCCAAGAAGCCCTCCTTGGCCTCCTCTAGGCCCTCCCCCCACTCCCTCTGCTCAACAGGGAGTTGTTTAAAAAATTAGGAGGGGAACCGTTTTATCCAGGGCTCAGGCCTAAAAGATTTGCGTTTCCTGAAATAACCTCAGGAAGCAAGACCTGCCTCTACTGGGGCTCCAGCCAGCCAAGACCTCATTCTGGCAGGCAACCCCCTCAGCTGGCGAGAGAGGGTGAGGAGGGGTGGGCTGCTGGGAAGACCCCAGAGGGGGACCGCTGTTCCCTGCCCCGAGGCATGGCCGGGCAGAGCCCACAACCCCGTTCCACATCAGCAGGACAGGAGTGGGAGCTGGGCTCCTTCGGCTCCGGCCGAGTGGGAGTGGGGCCGGGAGCCGAAGGGGCCCAGCTTCCCGAGGCCCCTTTGTTGCCCAAGAGGGAGGCAGGAAGTGGGTGGGATGGGCGTGGAAATGACCAGGCCCTCATCCTGTCCCTCGCACAGCCTCAGATGAGACGAGAGCCCTCGGGCAGAGGGGCGGCAGGATAACAGCGGCTCTGGTCTCATCAGGGATCTCCCGGCAGGCGGGGCGGGGGAAGTGAAAGAGGGTGGGGAGCACGAGGGGGTTCCTCGTGCACCGCTGGGCGCGCACCGTCGGCGCCGGATGCGCTCCCCCGGCTCTGACCAGGCTTTCCAAGTCGGGGATTGCGCCCCGCGGACCCTGGCCTAGGCAAGCCATCGGGATTGGTCTCCACTGCCCCAGTGTCCATCCGTGCTGGGTACAAGGACACAAAAGCTGGGGACCTGCTCACCCCAAAACAAAGGGTGCGGGACAAGACCTCGTCCCGGGTCCCATCGGGTTCTCCCCTCCCCCAGCTCCGGGGATTTGAATGCAAACAAAGCGGCGGCGCTGGGAGCGTGTCGGAGCCGGCCTGCGGACGCCCCCTGTCGGCTTAGAATCCCAGCGCGGGAAGGGCGGAGGGGGCAGCCGGGGACTCCGCTCGCCCCTGGCCGGTCCCCCAATACACCCCCCCTGCCCTCCCTTTGCCCCTTACCCCAGGCTCGGGCTGGACCCTGTGGCGCGCTCAGGATCCGCCCGCGCAGCGGTGCCCCCACCCCCAGCTCCTCCCAGGGCGGGGGAAGCTGGCGGCCAAGAGGGGGTGGAGGGAGAGGTGCGGGGGCCAGGAGGTGCGCCCGCACCCTAGCCCACCCGGAGGAGTTGGTCGAGGACAG
>NW_006204133.1:1236907-1237170 GCF_000334495.1 Tupaia belangeri chinensis
GAAGGCCCGCCCAGGAGGGGGCTGCGACCCGCAGCGACCCGCCCGCCCTCCCGCCCGCGGTCCCGGGGCTAGGACCCCCGCCCCTCCCGCTGCCCCACGCCTCGGAGTCGCGGTCTGCGCCACAGCCGGGAGGGAGGTGGGGAGGAAGAGGGACTCCCGGCATGGCCACGGGGGAGTCGGACTCACCGGGTCTTTCCCAAGTATCCCCCGAAGACCTGCGGCGGGCTGGGCTCGGGAACAGGCGGGCGGGGCTCTCCGCGACC
>NW_006204133.1:1237254-1242140 GCF_000334495.1 Tupaia belangeri chinensis
GCTTCTCTTCGGGGGACCAGAGTGGTCTTTTGGCCCCAGCTTCTTCTGTTCTCGGTCCCAAAGCCCTCTGACCCCAGTCCTCAGACTGGAAGGGGCCTCACCAGCCAGGAAGCCCCCCAAGTCTCCCGAGATAGTGTGCTCCTTGTTTCTCACGGTCCAGTCAGTCAGAGCCCAGGAAATGACTCTGGTGCCACTAGAAGGCTGATTAACAAGTGGCAGGAACCCTCGTGGTCAGATGAAAGGGGCTGAGGGGAGCCGCGCTGATGCACCGCCGCCTCCGAAGCCTGTGCCTTCGGTGGCTTCTAGAAGTAATGTGTAGCTCTGCCCTCCCGGGCAGTGCTGGGTGTCCTTCCTGCCAGCTGGTCCTCTGAGCAGGGCAGGTGGGCAGAGGAACCTCAGGGAGGCCCCCTCCTGGCTAGGAACAAGGACAGGGGTGAAAGAACTTGAGGCCCACGGTTCTAGTGGTCATTTTAAGCCAGGGTTCAGTCCTGGAAGGGAGGAACGCTTTCGCCCCGTCAGCAGATCTGGATTATAAATCAGTCCGGACAGCTGCTTTTGTTCTGGGCTAAAACTTGGCATCTGAAAAGTGGAGACCAGAGAGCAGTGGAGATAATTGAGAAAAGCAGCCCAGTTTGGTTTCAGTAACAATTGGGTCTTTGCTGGTACACATAAAGGCCCCTTCTCCTTCACTGACCAAGGTCACATTTCCCAGCTCCTTTCCATTAGGAAAAAAAAAAAAAAAAAAAAGCCGTGGCCTTGGAGATGTTGGAGATAGGGGACAAGCAGTGACCATTACCATGTGGTGGGCACGGAAATCTCCTTGCTTGGGCTGACAGACAGGGAAAGGATGTGTGACCCCCCATTCCGGATCAGATGGCATCCATGTAAGTGGGGTAAATGTCTTTCATGTGCAAATGCACCTCTCATTTGTTCTGTGCTACAGACACACATGCGCGCGCGCGTTAGATGTATCTACCCATACGGAGACACAGACAGCACCTCCAACAGGGTCTCGACGCTGTGATCCACCCCAGCCTCAGCCAGCCCTAGATGGTTGTAGACACATCCTAGTGTACCGGGGGTCCCTGGATGCAAACCCAGAACCTTCCCAAGTGGGCCAGCCTTGCAGAGCGCTGCGTTTCACCACTGTGCCGCTGGTCCCCGTGTAGTGCTCGAGACTTCGCAAACCCTTCACATCCATTTTCACATTCTAGCCTCAATCACCACCTTTTGGAAAATATTGCTTCTCCCCTTTTATAGATAAGGTGAGCCTCAGATAGGTTCAGCAACTGGCCCGTGGTCTCACAGATAACAAGCCAGGTGGGAATTATATATCAGGTCTTGGGATTCCCAATGCTGTCTTTCCAGTAAGTCACCATCTATCCTGAACACACTCCAGTTCCTGCTGCCTTGTTTCACCTTCAGGCCTCACGCCCAGCCTCTTAGGTGTGTGGGTTACCAGAGACCTGAGCTCCCCGGCTTTATCTCCAAGGTAGCCCCAGTGGAAAGTTTCAAAAAGCGGTTTGGTTTCACTGGCAGGGGCAGTCTTCTGTACCTCTGTGGCAGATATTTGGGTTCCCTGAAGCCAAGGATGGAGGCAGAAAGAAGGGCCCTCCAGCTAACCGACCCTAAGAGCCCTTCCCTTCCAAATGTTCCCCGAAGACAAAGGTCCAGCCTCCCCACCCCACCCCACCTTCTACCTTGGTGCATTTCCTGCTGTTTTTGCCCATTCCCAGCATTGGTCTAATCCGTGGGTGGGTGGGCGGAGGATAAAGTTTCCTGTGTGGTACTTGCTCATGAGTCACTTTTTTTTTTTTTTTTGGAGAGTTTTCGCTATAGGGCGTGTGTGCTTGCCAGACAGAGAGAGACATAGAGACAGAAAGTGAGAAATCACCCCCCAGGGGGGATGTTCACGCCGCAATCCCTTCTCCTCCATTCTCCTCTCAGGATCTTGGGCACACACGCACACGCACCCGGCGTGAGTTTTAAGCCACCGGGTCCAGGACGCGAACCCCGGTCGACTACATGGGAGTCCAGCAACATAGCCATTACGCTAACTGCTGGTCCCAATGAGTCACTATTTTTTTTATTTTGCTAGAGGGCACATGCACTCACCAGGGAGAGAGAGAGAGAAAGAGAAAATGACAAGTCCTTTCTCCTCTATTCTCTTCCCAGGATTTTGGGCACACATGCACACACGCCCAACGTGTTTTCCTGATCCCCGATCCCTGGGTCTGGGACTCAAACCACGCAGTCAGCCATATGGGATCCACCTGCCCTGACCGCCATGCCACTTGCTGGCCTGATTTATACTTTTTTAAATAATATTTTTAAAGAATTATTTTATTTAACTTTATCTATTTTAATTTGACCAGAGAGAGACAGAGAGAGAGAAAGTGAGAAAGCAAGCCACCAGGTCTGGGACTCGAACCGTGGTCGGCCATGTGGGAGTCTAGCACCCTTAACCACCATGCCACCTGCTAGCCCCATGAGTTATACTTTTTAATATAAGCACAGTTCATGGGAAAATGAGGATTCTTGGGCCTTAAATTAAAAAAAAATTACTAATACCAGAAAAAAAGGGGGGGGAGGAGTCTGGATGGTGACACAAGAATAAAGCATGACATTTCTGCAAGATTAATCCACATGGGAAAGTTCTGGGCTCAAGACCCTGCTGAGGGCACTGTCTTTGTCTCCATCTTTCTGATAGAAAAAATAAAATAAAAAGGATTTGTTTACTTATCTTCCTGGAGCCTGCTTGGTCTAGCCAATGAATGGAAACCACCAGGCAGACCTGGGCCTTGAGGGAGCCTCTACTCACCCTATTTGCTCAATTGCTTGTGGCCAAGTGAAGGAAGGCCAGACCAGATGTGCTAGATGCCCCCCAAAGCTCTCCAAGGACCCACTGGCAGCTCAGGCCAGCAGGACAGGGAGCCTCACCTGAGAAGCGAGGCCCTTGCCTCTCTTGCCTTGGTCCTGGGCCCTGGGGTCCTACACTGGAGCTACCCTGCGGCCAGCTCTTCCAAGGCCATTTTCTGGCAGGAGGGAGGACTAGGTGCACACTGGGTTCTCCAGTCAGTGCCGCCTGGTTATTTCCAAGGCAGCCAGGAAGTGAGATGGGGATGGGGAAGTGAGAAAGTATGGGTCCACCACCCCTCAGGGATGTCTCCAAGGGCCTAGGGACCGAGGCCAGTGGGGACATAGGAAAGGGACTTCCTCTTTTGGCTTCCTCCAAAAGGAGAGTTATCGAAGCCATCCACCTGGGAAGCCTTTCCCTTCCCAGCCCCTCCCTGCCTCCACCACCAAAAGGAAGCAGGAAAACATCCGTCACCACAGCCCCGGATGCTGCGTTTCCAGTGGCCGCAATCAGGATATCCCCCAGCCTTGTCCCAGTGGCTCAGGACCCGGAAAGGTCAAAGACCTGGAGGGCAAGCACTAAAACTGCCAGCACCACTGTGGAAGTCTTGGCCTGGGGGAGGCTGAGTCTCTGGCTGATCCCAGACTAGTTATAGAAGAGCTGGTCAGCTCCCGGCCAGTTCCAGAGAGGCCCATTACCTATCCCAGGGGACAGTGGCCGCCCTCGGGTGACCTCACAGCACACACCTCTGCTCAGGTTACAGCCAGGTCTCTGAGGGAGCGCGCTGTCACCAACACCTCCTCTTCCTTGGTGTCTGTGTCTCTCTCGGGGATGAGAGGGTATGTGTGAGGGGCAGGGAGGGAGGGGAACGGTGTACAGCGCTGGGCCCAGGAGAAGGGTTCCAGATCCACACTGATGGGCGGCATGGTCCCTTCCATGGAGCCAGGTAGGGGCAGCCTGGAGAGCTGGGAACTCCCCGGTTCAGCCTCTCAGGCTTCCCTACTCCATCTCTGCCCTTGGCAATAAGAACAAAGAAGGGAAATTTCAAAGGTGATTTCCAGGTTCCCAGAGCAAAGTGAATAGCGTGGATGAACTGTGAGGATGTGTCATGTCAGGAGCAGGGGCAGCCCTGAGGGAGACTGGCTCATGGATTCCCTTCTGTTAGTTCTATTATCGGAGGATCTCGGGCAGACCCAGTGCTGCCAGGCCTGGGTGCCGTCCTGGCCAAGGGGCCACGCAGTGTAGCCAGGAACGGAAACTGGAGCTCGTGTCCAGTCGCCTGGGCGTCCAAGTCACCCTGGCCAAGGGTTTCTTCCACCTCTTCCTTGGCAAAGGCCAAGAGGCAGAAAGGCGTCCTGTATGGCACCCAGCACTGTACCTGGTTGGTGCCCGGTCCCGCTGAATAATAGATGCCCCCAGCTCCCTGCATTCTGGGGGACCGGCGAGGGAGGCAGCCATGTCTCAAAGAGGCCCAGGAAGTGATGGGCTCCACTTTGGGTCTGCACATTGAGTCAGTTGGCCTGAAGGCCCCTCACCTGGGGGAGTCTCTCTCCTAGTTAGCCACCCTTACCCTGACCCCTGTGCAGGGAGACAGGCACTCGAACGGAGGATGCTGTATGTGGCGGCCGTGCTGAAGCTCCATGGGTGGGCGCTGGGAGCTCACAGGCTCTGCCACTTCCTTTTTTTAGGTTTTTGCTATAGGGCACATTTGCTCGCCAGCTCCTCCATTCTCCTCTCGGGATCTTGGGCACACACGCACATGCGCCCAGCGTGAGTTTTAAGCCACCGGGTCCGGGACTCGAACTGCGGTCGACTACGTGGGAGTCCAGAGACATAACCATTACACTAACTGCTAGCCCCATGGCTCTGCCACTTCCTATCTCTTGTGACCCTTACGAAGCCCACCCCAACCTAGACAGTAAGGAAGGACCATGGAACTGGCAGGTGGTGTGGTGGTTAAGGGTGCTGGACTCTCACATAGCCAACCACGGTTTGAGTCCTGGACCTGGTGGCTTTCTTTGTTACGTCC
>NW_006204133.1:1242434-1246972 GCF_000334495.1 Tupaia belangeri chinensis
GAGCGCACGCGCCCTATAGCGAAAGCCTCTCAAAAAGATAAATAAATAAATAAATAAATAAATCAAAGAAAACAAAAGAAAAAAGGGACCAGAGACTAGACATGGATTCTCAGGGTTGGAGGCGGGGTGACAGAGAAGTGAAGATGGGGGGCAGTGGCAGTGCTGTGCTGTGGCAGCCCCACCGGGTTCCATCTGAAGGCCTCCCTGAGCACCCACACATGGGCTTGCCCACATCCAGCTGGCTGGGTGTGGGGGCGGATCACCGCACTGACGCCTGGTGGAGGTGTTGTCACTCTCACTCATGGAAAAGGTGGAAAAAAAACCCACAAAACATGGGTACCCAGGGTCTCCTGGAGCACACAGGGCCCATTCACTTTTCAAGGGGCTCAGGTTAAAGGCAGTCAAACATGTCCAGTGCCCCAACAGGGATCAGACCCAGGGAAACTGCTCTGGGGCAAGGCCGGGACCGGAAAGCAAATGCAGTACCAGGAACTGTCTTCGGGCCCCGCCCCCACTCCTAAGTCTGAGGAGTTGATTTCAGAGCTCAACAATAAACTGAATTAAGTGTAATTACAGCCCTGATCCACCAGTTCTCTCTGTATCCTCCCGAGTGGGGGTGGGGAGTGGTCCCAGACTGGGCCCAAATGCTCCCCTTGCCTGCCCCCTGGCTTTCTGACAGCCCTGGGCCTCTGAGGAACTGCTGCTCCCTGGGGATCTGGAAACAGCCCCTGCTGTGGGGGAGGACCTGGGTCCCAGTCACGTGACCACGGAGGTGAGAATTTGGCAAGGCCCAGCAGAGGCTCCGGAGACTGGACACTGGGCACGAGCCCTCAGGATAGGGATTGAAGGAAGTCTTCTAAACCACTGATGCTGAAATAAGACTTTAATGTGCACAAAGAGACCTCACATTAGTGACAGAGAGAGGAAGGAGGGTGGGGAGAACTGAGGCCCGGCAGGGCCCAGGAGGCCCAGGGAAACCAGAGCTATGGAGACAAAGGCCTCTGGGAAGAGGAGATGGCTGAAGGGTGCAGGAAAGCTGGGGGAGGGGGGGCTAAGAGGGGAGAGGCTATCCCTGGCAGGAGGGTCGGGGCAGTGGTGACAGCAGGCTCTTTATCCGGCAGGCTGGATGGCAGCTGGGCCTCTTCAGACCTTGATTCTTCACCACCCCCAGTTCCAGAGTTCTGCTCACTTCCGGCCAGAGCCAAGAGCCGGGGCCACCCTATCCAGCGTGTTTAGATATCTTTCCAGGGGCTGAAGTACTGGGCCTGTGGGGAGGAGAAATGCGGCTACACAGCCTGGGCCAGGTCCTGCCCACTGTCCTGGGCCTCCCTGGGCACCCGGTGCCCACCACGGATGCCTTCACGCCACGCACTGAGCAATCAAGCCGCCTGGGGCTCCAGGTCCAGGCGAGGATGTGGCAGGGCGCTAGGCCGCCCGACCACAGTGCCGCCAGTGCCTTGCTGAGGTCCCTCTGCTCCTGCCTGGGGGCCCGGGGAGCATGATAGAAGGTGGAGCGTGCACCCTGGCCCCTCCGGCCATAATTCCCTCTTCCTTCTTTCCATGACAAACGCACTGCTTCCCACCAGAGCCCAGTGTGGTCTAGCTCCTCAGGGACTGAGGGTGAGCTCTGCTCGCCAGCCTTTTTCTGAGACTTGTGAAATCTGAGACCCAAGCCACAGCCTGTGGCCAATGGCAACCCCAAGTCAGAGGTTACAGGGGGAGGATGAGAGAGAGAGGAGTCAGAGGAGAGGTAAGTTGAGAACCATGGGGCACTGGCCAGCGGGCTGGGAAATGGTTCTGCCAGTCCAGGCTCGGCTCCTTCAAGGGCTGGGGGCTCAGGAAGGGAAGGGCCTGCGCAGCCCGCTGGTGCTGGGTGGTGGAGACTAGGTCAGAAGGGAGGTGCCATGGCAGGGACTGGACTGTGCTTAGGCAGCAGGCCTGGAAGTCAGCTGGCTCTGGGCCCTGATTCTGACATTCACAAGTCTTTCTGCAGGACGGGACAAGCCCTTTAACCTCGCAGGGCTCAGGTTAGCGCTGCTCATCTGTAAAATGGGCTCCCCACCCCTCCCTCGTGGGGCTTATGTGGGTTCCTGTAGAAACAGGCCTTTATTCGTAAAGATCAGCTACGTATTTCTGTCCCTATCAGATGGTGGAAGTTGCTGCTACGTAAAGCAGAGGGGACCAGGGCAGCCTGGGAGCATTCCTCTGAACAGAGTGGGAGAACGGCCTCAAGCCTGCAGGACAAGTGGGCAGAGGGTAGACAGCTGGTAGCTCTGGCACCCCTTCCTGGCATTGCTCTTGACAAACTGGTAGTCCTGGCCCAGGCTCGCCCTCTCCGAGGCTGCTTTTCTTTGTATTGGCTTGGAGGGGGCTGCTCGGCGCCCCTCCCCACCTCACCCTTGGCATTGGACTACAGGGTGATGAGGTCCTAGAGGCATCTCCCTTCCCCCACCCCAGCCTGCCTGCCACACACTAGTCCTGGCCAGGGGCTCCGCAGCTGCGATGGGGGTGGACACACTGCTGCTGGCTCTGGCTAGCCTGGCCTGACCTCTTCCCTCCCCTCACCCCAGGTCTGGGCACGGGGGCCGGGGGGCACCACCTGGGGCTGGCAGTGGGCTAGCAGCTCCTGCCAGCGGATGTAGGTCTGGGCAGCCAGGTCCTTGAGCTTGGTCCGGTGCATGGCCTGGGGGCTCTCCCGGATGTGGGTGCTGATGTGGCGGTCCAGCTGCATGCACAGCAGCTGCAGCTCGCCCTGCAGAGGGAGTTGTGGGGAGGGCATGGCACAGCATGGGCCAAGTCCATCCCAAGAGAGGGAAGAGGGAGAGCCAAGTCAGAGAAAGGGAGGGACACGTTTGAGTGACTGCTCCGAAGTTGGGCAGGAAAGGGAGGAGAGGGCCAGGGCGACTGCTGGGGGCACAGGCCAGTGTCCCTGGGAACAGCTCGGGGGACGCTGGGGAAAGGGCAAGGCTCTGGCTCCACAAGGCTGTCTTCTTCCTCGGTCTCCCACTGTCCACATCCTGGAGGCAGCTGGGCTCCGTCCTGGCCCTCCCCACTCTCTTGGCATAGAAGGAACAGCTGGGCACACCACCCTGCTCCACCCCGGCCTCTTGGGAGACTCACCCACTGGTCTGGAGTCAGGTCCTGGCAGCTGACCACCACCCCAGCCAGGATCAGGAGGCTGTGGCACAGGTAGCAGACCTGGAGACGCAGGAAGGGGCACTACTTAACTCCACGCCACCCGCAGGCTCTTGGCTCTCTGGGCTTGCAGCCCCGGGGCCAGGGTGATGAGACTCAGCCCACCTTTAGACCCTTGCCCAGGTCCTGGGGGGGATATCTTCAAGGAGGGCCTGGGTGAGCATGGCTCTGTGCCCAACTCATCCAGAGCTTGACCACCACCATCCGCGCACCCAGCTGGCCCTCCCAGCCTTCCCTCTGATGAAGGTGGTGTTTCCCTTCCTTCAATCAATGACCTGTGCCAGCCAGAACCCCACCATCCCCAGCCTTGTCCTGGGCTCCAGCAGAGAAAGCTTGCTGGGCAGAGGGGTCTGTCCACTCTGGCCTCTGTGCACCCTGCCCCCTGAGATACCCACACCTGTGGGCACTAGCCACTAGCCCCTTGCATGCCTCTGTGCAAACAGAGCCCAGTCAGGGGTCCACAGCTCCCAGAATCTGCTCGGCCCTCAGTGGACGGACACACACACACACGCACATGCGCAGCCCCGCCTGGACAAACCATGCTGACACGGGGAGGCAGGTGGAGAGGGGGGCAGGTGGGCGGTGGTTTGGGCTGCGCACCTGCGTGCCTTCCCACCAACTCGTCCTCACTCACAGCCACAGACAGTCCTCTGTTGGTACCCACACTATGGGACATTGGCTTGCTACAAGGAAAAAATGGAGGGGAGAGTGTCTCAAGGACAGACCAGGCTCCTGATGGGAGACAGCCCACTCCTGCACTCTGATCCCGACCTTCATGCTCCCCTGTCCCCTCCAGGGGCCTTATCTCTCAGATAAGGGTCGAGAACCATCTCTCCATATGCCTGAGGGAGACAGCCCGAGAGTGAGCTGGGATGAGATCCCAGAGATGGCCCTCAGGCCCCCTCAGTGATAATGGCTCTGGCTTCCCCTGGCATCCCCCCTCCCCCCTTCCTATCCTGCCTTGTTTTATTTTTCAAAGACTTATTTTATTTAACTTTATCCATTTATTTATGTATTTTAATTTGACCAGAGAGGGGGAGGGAGAGAGAGAGAAAGTGAAAGAGAGAGTGAAAGCAAGCCACCAGGTCCAGGACTCGAATCGCGGTCAGCCATGTTTGACTCCAGTGCTCTTAACCACCATGCCACCTGCCGGTCCGCCATCCTGCCCTCTTAAGAGCACCAGGCAGTACCCAAGAAAGAGCAGCAGTCTCTTTGCACAGACCCAAGAGTTTGCTTAGGACAAGCCAGAACCATTTCTTTTTCTTTTTCTTTCTTTCTTTCTTTCTTTCTTTCTTTCTTTCTTTCTTTCTTTCTTTCTTTCTTTCTTTCTTTCTTTCTTTTTT
>NW_006204133.1:1247101-1251991 GCF_000334495.1 Tupaia belangeri chinensis
GAGTTTTAGGCCACCGGGTCCGGGACGCGAACCGCGGTTGACTATGTGGGAGTCCAGTGACATAGCCATTACGCTAACTGCAGGTTCCCAAGCCAGAACCATTTCTAACGGCAACAGACCTGACGCTGTGAACTGACTTCTTGACCCTAAACACCACACTGTGAAATGAGGACAGAGGCTACCAGGACCCCCATCGACAGCACCTGCCCTGCTGGGCCCCAGCCTGTTGGTCAGCACAACGGCTAAGGCCCAGGCGGCCTGACTCCACACGCCAGCCAGATTGGGTGGCACTGCATGTGGCAAGGACAGAGAAGACACGGTTAGGGAACTGGGTGGATGTATCTCTAGGAGAGCTGCCCTGGGTGGGGAAATGCAGCCTCTCTGAAGCCCAGTTCTGCCTGCGGGGGTCCTGCAGCCGCACAGCAGCAGGTGCCCAGGTCAGGCCAACTTGCTGGCAAGCAGCTGCAGTCCTGTGGATTCTGCTCTGGGGCTCTGTGGGCTTCCCTTCCCTCCAGCTCCAGGAAGTCCACCGCTCCAGGACGCCTTCCAGCCTCTGCAGTTCTAGCAGACTGTTCACGGCACCCTCTCCTGAAGCAGGGTCAGGTCTGCGTACACCGTCCCTTGACTAAGGGCAGACACGTACTCAGACATGAGAGGGAGAGCGATGCTCCCAGAAAGCAGTCCTTTGGTCGCTAGCTATCGGCTTCCCCGTGGACTGAATGTTGAAAGGGTCCCAGTAGCTTTTGGGGGGAATGGGTGGGTGTAGCAGATCAGAAGCTACAGGGAGGAAGTGACTAAGTTAAAGTGGGCCTCAAAGGAACAGAACAGTAGGATTTGAGGCAAAGATGGCCCTGTGGAGGTGGAGGCAGATTACAACACCAGACGGAGCCTGAGGGTTGATTCAAGAAACAGAGGCAAGGCAGCTGGGGGCTGAACGTCTGGCTGGTGGCCAGTGGGCTGGAACAGGGGCAAGGCATCGGGGAGGGGGTGGCGGCCTGGGGACAGGCTGGCAGCAGAGAGCCTGGGGGTGGCTCTGGGTTGTGGGGGACAGATTGGGGGTGCCTGGGGAAAATGGTGAGAGACGGAACCCTGTCTGTGGCCGGAATACAACAGCGCGAAATGCACCTTCTCTGGGAGAAAGGACTACAGGGTGTTCTTAGTCTTTCTTCTTTTTAAAAATATTTCATTTTTCTACAGCATGTGTGCTTTTCACTTATATAATCAGAATACAAGGAGATCTTTTTTTTTTTTTTTAAATTTTAAAAAGCCATGCCAATGACAATCAACTGAGCCTAACTGGTTTTGGGGTGGGGTGTGGGGTGTAGGGCAGGGGAAGGAACGTGACCCTGAAAGGAAGCCCAGAGCCCTGTCCGAGAGCACTTGGCATGGAGCACGGCTGGTGAGAGCCGGCAGGGTGCTAAGGGAGACATTCAAGGGCAGACATGCAGCCTTGGGTCTGGCGGGCTGCAGGGGTGTCTGGGAGGGGCTGGGAGGGGGCGGGTCAGAGAGGGAGAGATCGGGGGACAGGTGACCAGCACCTCTCAGAACTTTTGCTTTAGAATCTGGTAGTCAAGATGCTGGACACTCCCATATGGCAGACCATGGTTCAAGTCCCGGACCTGGTGGCTTTCTTTCTCACTTTCCCTCTCTCTCTGTCTCTCTCTAGTCAAATTAAAAAAAAAAAAAAAAAAAGGATAAAAAAAAAAAATAAAAAAACCCTTAAAAAAAAGAATCTACCAGTGCCGGCGAGAGGCAGTGGCTGAGGCCTGCCCTGCCTAAGGGCTTGGTGGAGTTCTCGGGGTTACAGGGCCTAGGGCTCACTGCTCTTTCTGGGAGGAGGCGTGGTTAAGGTGGGCCTTGGGATCTGCGAATGCCCTGGAGAAATACCTGGAGAGAATCTGTCAGTGTATTTACCCCAAGCTCCAGGGGATTTACTGAGAGAGAAAACGCCAACAGGCGCTCTGGTTTCACGACTTGGTTCTGCCGGTTCCCATCACTGAATCTACAGGGAAGATCCCAGGAAAACTGTGCTGAATGTGTTACTTCTGGGGAGCAGAAGGCAGCAGATAGGAAATGGGAGTCCTAGAGAAAGGCCCTGTTAACTGCATTTTATGGGCCATTCCTTTTCAAAGGGTTCACAACAAACCTGCCACTGCCTGGTGGCTGGGTGCATTTTCCCTCCTCACAGGTGCTCCCTGGAGCTGGGCCCAAGCAAGGGGAGGCCTTTTAAGGAAGACTTTGACCCAACTGAAAGGGATAGGGGTTCCACTTGTGGCTGGGGATCACGACAAAGACAGCAGCTGCACGGATCCCCTCCCTTGGAGCACTTCTGAGCCTTGGCTGAAGCGGGGGTCCCTGGCAGTGCTTTTTATTTATCTATTTATTTATTTATGAGAATTCTTTTACTTAACTTTTTTTTTTTTTAATTTGACCAGAGAGAGGGTGAGAGAGAGAGAGAGAGAAAGCAAGCTGTCAGGTCTGAGACCCGAACCACGGTGGGCCACATGGGAGTCCAGAGTCCTTCACCACCACATCACCTGCCAGCTCTCCTGGCAGTGCCTTTGAAAAGAGGCCTCATTATTGGCATGGGACACGCCTGGACCCCCGCCTCCTCCTGCTTTCTGAGATGTTTGGGTCTCGGAAGCGTGCAGAGGCCAGAAGAGGGTCTGGTGCTGTCCAGACAATAGCTGTGGGCATGGCTTCTTCCAAACCCCAACTTGACCCCAGACTCCTCTCCTCCGTTTTGTGAAGGTCAGAGGAGCAGAGACTGGGGTCTCTGCGGCTAGCAGCAAGCAGCATGGTCACCTTCTTCTAAAAGGCCGAGGCTAAAGAGGAGGTGAGGCCCAGCAGTGAGGTACTGGGGGCCATGCGGTCCCAGAGGACTGGAATAAGCAGCCAGGTGCCAGAGCACTTCCTGCTCCCGTGCTGTGTGACCGGTCCTGAACTCAGCAAGCTCACTCCTGTCCCAGCCGGCACCACAGAGACATGGGGCTCCTGTCCTGTCCAAGACGCAGGAAGGGGAGGCTGGGCCGAGGCCCTGCAGAAGGTGCACGTAGCTGCGGGCCCTGCTTGCTCAGCTGCTCTGCCACTTCCTCCAGCACTGGGGGTGCAAAGTGGCCCTTCCCACAGCCCCAGGTGGCCCTGCCAGGTCTGCGTATGCCCGGCCTTTAGCCCTCTGTGGGTGGAGGGGGTCAGGCTCGCCCAGGCTCAGGGCCTCATCTGAAGGTGGGGCGTTGACCAGTCCAGGTGGTCCTTCTCCCTACACCCCACTCCAGACATGAGTTGAGGCTGGGAACATTTCCTAGCAGGAAACAGGACCCAGGAAATCTCCGTCAGCAATGTGGGAGAGGCAGAGTCTGAGGGCAAGGAAAGGGACGTGCCCAAGCCCAATACCGACAAGACAAGGCGGCACGTCCTTGGCCACTGCTGCCAACAAGGCTGCTGCTTCCACGTCCTGGGCCTCTCCCCAGAGCCTGGCGGGCTGGCTCTTCTCAGAAGCTCTGCATGGGATGCCTCATTCCTGGCTGAGAGCCTTGGAGCGGGCCCGTCCTCCCCCTGGGGAAGGATGACAGGATGAGTATTAGCAGACAGCCTCTGGGCCTGTCACCCATGGAGGGGACATCCAGTCTCCAAGTCGGAGTCAGCTAGTTCTGACCCCAAGACCCACCAGTCAAGTCTCCCAGGTCAAGCGGGATGCATGTGCAGCACTTGTGTCACGAGATAAAAGGGAAAGGGGTGGGTATTTCCCAGGAACTTCGTCCTTTAGAAAATTCCCCTCTAGCTAATGCCAAGGGTGCTGGCTGTGGCCTGGGCTATTGACGCTGAGGGGGGTAGAAAGGAGGAGGGGGAGGCTCTCCCAGGAAGCTACTTCTTGGCCAGACGTCATGGGCTCTCTCACCTTGGGTCATGACCAAACACTCAATCCTTTTTAAAATTTTTTAAAATAGAGATATTTGCTATAGGACGCCTGTGCTCACCAGAGAGACAAGAGAGACAGAAAGCAAAAAATCTCCTGGGAGGTGGGGAAGGCTACACCACAATCCCTTCTCCATTCTCCTCTTGGGGCATGCGCATGTGTTCAGTGTGAGTATCAAGTTGCCAGGTCCAGGACTCAAACCATGGTTGACTATGTCTGAGTCCAGCAACGGCACCATTATGCCATCTGCTGGTCTTAACCTGGGCAAGTCTTCAAACCCAGTCCTTCCCTGAAAGCTGCCAGGTGGGGTGGGATGATAGATGTTGCCATGGGCAGGAGGACCCCGGGGACAGACCTAGCTAGACTCTGGGACAGCTGCTCATGTGTGCTGGGGACGTCTGGGACTGACCCCACAGGAGTCCCTGGCTCTCGGTCAGGGAGCTGGCCCCACGTGCCCACTGGTGCCCAGGCTCCCCTGCCTGGCCCCAGAGCAGCCTCCTTTGTTTTCATCTCTCCACACCCACAGGTTCTGGGTGATGGCCGTCCTGGTGACACGCATTCAGCCCCACGTTGCCAGGGCTCTTCTCAGTCTCATCTCAGAGCCTGGAGTGTCAAAGGACCCCAGGGGAAGACTTCCCCCCCAGGTGCCACCACTGCCAGGCATGGACCTCTCGGGGGCTGGGTGCAAGCACATGGGCTCCGGGATCAGCCCCAGCGCCGATAGAGTCTGGGAAAGACGGACGCAGAGCTGGTCTGCCTGGGGCCATCTCTGACTCAGGCTAGAGCTAGGCCATAATTCTTCCTTTTTAAATTAAACTTCAGCCGGGGCCGGCAGGTGGTGTGGCGGTTAAGGGCGCTGGACTCCCACATGGCTGACAGTGGTTCAAGTCCTAGACCTAGTGGCTTGCTTTCTCACTTTCCATCTCTTGCTGTCCCTCTCTGGTCAAATTAAAATAAATAAATAAAATTAAATA
>NW_006204133.1:1252485-1271782 GCF_000334495.1 Tupaia belangeri chinensis
GCACACACGCCCGGCCTGAGTTTTAAGCCACCAGGTCCGGGACGCGAACCGTGGTCGACTACGTGGGAGTCCAGCGACATAGCCATTACGTTAACTGCTGGTTCCCATAAAATAATTCTTAAAAACAATTTAGCCTTTATCCTATAGCACCACTTGACAGCACCGTGACCCAGGGGGCGTGGAGAGCGGGCCTGACGCCCTGCCTTTCAGCAGAGTTGGAGTAGCCCCCGATGTGCATGACTGCACGTCCAGTAAGGTCTGGGCTCTCTCCCTTCAGCCAGATGGGCTCTGTGTGTGTGTGTGGGGGGGTCTTGGGGGGGTCCCTAAAGAGCCCTGGCACTGTGAACAGCCCCGTCAGGGAAACGCAAGGCTCATCTACACTCTGTAGCCAGGGCCTGCGGGCCTCCTGGAGGCAGGGCAGGGAGAAGTGAGGGGTGGGTGGGGAATGTCCTTTTCAGTCTGAGCCCGAAGGGCATGGTCTGGGTGTTCCACCGCAGGTTGGGCAAACAACAACAACAATTAGTAATGAGTAATCCTGAGGTAGGGCTACCTGCAGGCCCCAGGCCAAGGCTCCTCTGGCCGGTGCTGCTGTGTCCACTGGAACCAAGCGGATAGAGGCTGTGCTGTTCTACGTACGCCCCGCCTGGATGGTCCCGGAGTGACGCCTGCCGCCATCCCTGTGCTGCGTCTCCCCCTGCCTCTGCCAGCACACTGTTCGACCTCCTCTCCTCGCTCAGGCGGCTCCCGTTCCAAGGCCTCACCCCCGACCCGGGCTTGGCAGGCATAAGAAGCGAGTAAGAGGGCTGTGTCCAACACTGTCCTCACAGGAAAGGTCTGGAAGTGATTCTGACCAGGACAGAGAACATGACGCCAACACATGACCAACAACTAGGAAATGAGGCTGGTGACACAACACTTCTTCCTAGCCCAGGGTCCCTGAAGACGCAGGGCCAGGAGGCCAGAGAGCCCTGCCAGACTCACCATGGGGGTTGCCAGACAGGATACCCGATTCTATAAATGAAAGTGCCTGTTTGGGTGTGGGGGCGGAAGAGGCCTAAACAAGGAGCAGGGGTGTGGCCAAGTTGGGGTGATGGGAGACAGGCTGGCAGCATCTGGACAGGAACAGGACTTCCAGCTCAGCCGCTGGGAATGGCCACTTCATGGCAAGCTGCTCTCAGCGCCTAGCTGGGTGGAGGTGTCTCCTCCGGGGCTGCTGGCTGGAGGACTGGGAGGCCCAGCATGCACCCAGAGCCCACGCCCTCCATGTCCTCAGAGCCAAAGTCCCTCACCTGGAATGGCCAGCTCCCCGGAGACGGAGTGCAGGGATCAGAGACCTCCTCACAGTGAGACTCTGGGAGATTCCAGTCACTTACTTGGGACTGGGCCTTGGGCAGCCCTGGCTCCTGCTCTTGGTACTGAGGACAGGGAGGCCACTGCGAGGCCAGGGGACAGTGGGGCTGGGCTGGGAAGGAGCTGGGGGCTGGGGTAAACGCAGGAGGGCTGAGCGCTTTGGACCCCCGTGGATCTGCTGCAGGGAGGTCCTGAGTGACCCAGCCCACGTCTACTCCTTGCAGAGTGTTCCCAGCCAGCCTG
This sequence comes from Tupaia belangeri chinensis, assembly GCF_000334495.1. Taxonomy (NCBI): domain Eukaryota; kingdom Metazoa; phylum Chordata; class Mammalia; order Scandentia; family Tupaiidae; genus Tupaia; species Tupaia belangeri. Next base: position 1,254,079 of record NW_006204133.1, read on the forward strand.
CCCTTCCTCCCTGCCTTCCTGCTGGTATGGGGGTGGGAGAGAGCACAGGCCGGGTTGGAGCTCTTCCTGCTTCTCCAGCTGGGACTGGAGACCCTGACCCCAGGGGGATCCACACCGGAAAAGCCAGCTCACCAGGCTGCTCAGAGACAGACAAGATTCTCAGTGTGCACTTCTGAGTCTACATCTGTGTGTGTGCACGTGTGCATCAACATGTGGGTGTGAGGGCTCGAGTGAGTGTGAGTGGGTGCATGAAGGAGGAACCAGCCAGGGCATTCACATGGCTCCCCTCACAGAGCAATGGCTTCCTCCAAAGCCATTCCCTCCAAAGCCACTGCCTTCCCTTGCAAGACACGCACTAAGCTGTTCCTTGCAGTACTGGCATGGTGGGAGCCTGGGCAACTCTGCCCAGGGGTACCAGAGGATAAGGCTGCCACCAGTGACTGAAGTTCGGGGAGACGCTACACATGGCCAGCCTGGCTGCATGGCGGACTTAGAGATGGACACGTGACCACACCAAGCCCGTGAGACCGACTCCCGGACTCTGGTTAGGGCTTGAGGACAGATGTGCTTCCTTTCCCCTCCCCGGGGGAGCTAAAGGATGGAGGTAGGCTGGGGTTTCCACCAGAAGGAGCTGAGAGCTGCCAGGAACACACCAAGGGCAGAGCTGAGAGGCGGGTCTTGGGGCTAACTGGTGTCCTGAAGCCCCAGTGTTCCTTAGGGGTTCCAGGAAGACCTCACTGCTTGGATTTTGATGCCCTGGTTTCTTGCAGGGTGAGGCCGCACAGATGAAGTCGGAGGCCTGGGCGGCAGGGTTGGAGTGTGACATGACAGGCACTAGGAGTTATCTCCCTGGGTCAGAAGGGGAGGAAGACAACCCAGAGGGCTGTCCAAGAGCTATGCAGGATGAAGAGACCCGGTAGATGTTCAGGAAGAAGCTGAGCAGTCACCCACCCAAGGAGAGGGACCCCGGAGGGTCCCCAGGAGGACAGGACATGGCGGGGCAGAAAACAGGCCCAGACACTGGCAAGGCCCCAAGCTGGCTGGGCTTGAACAGCAGTGGCCTGGAGAACCCTAACCAGCCCTCCCTGACTTAGGTCAGCCACTTCAAGCCCTGCACATACACTTGCGGGAAGCCAGAATTCCCGGGATCCAAACAAGGTGGCCCAGGCCTGAGCCCTGCCTGGGTGCTCAGAGGGATCTGCCGAGGGCTTCCCTCTCCCGAGAGGACCAGCTTCCCAGAGGCCATCTCTCCAAGGTCTATTTTAAAAGATGTCTGGTGCTCCTCATTTTGGAGGAAGTAAGTCAGAATCACCGCAGATGAGCCAGTGGAGGAAGGCGAGAGTACTGAATCTCTATTTTCCGTTCCTCAAAATCTGTCGGTTTCCTCCCAACCCTCCTAACCTTGGCTTGACCCAGGTCCCTGACCCTCAGGGGCAGGGTGGGGTGCAGAAGGGAAAGAACAGGCACATCCAGGGAAGAAGGCAGACCGTGTGGTGGTGGGCATGGAGGCAGAGTCTCCAGACTCCACGTGCCTTTCAGGGTGACCCAGGGCAAGGGGCCTGTGCTCCAGCAGTCCTGAGGGCACACATGTTTCCTTGCCGGGGTTGAGGGCCAAAGAGAGGGCAGAGGCTAGCACAGAGCTGCCAGAGGCAGCGGCACCCTCCTGGCCCACCCCACAGGGAGAAAGGAGCCTCTCTCCACCACAACCTCCACGGAATATGATAGACATGCCAACCTCGGGCTCAGGGCCAGGACCTCAGGGGTGTGCATCTCCAGCACAAGCGACTAGAGCCGCTTGCCATCAGCCCTCGGGACCGTCACGAACACAGCACTCTCAGTTGCTCACCCCGTGGAGACACCCTCAGAAGGCACGTGGGGAGATGGGAGCCTCAATTCCGCCCCAACTCCAGGACTTTCCCGCCTTACTGTTCCCCTCGGTCTTCAGTTTTTCTTTCCACAGAAAGCAAGACTTGTAACTTGCTCAGTTCCGTAATTTAACCAACGAGGGGACAACTTCCAACCCACCGTAAAGATCCCGGTTCTACATAGCTTCCAAATCCCTACGGGGGAAAACGGGGGTGCGAGGGGGTCCCACCCATCCAGCATCCAGGTCCCAACAGGTGTGGGGCAAGGCAGGCAATGACGGGGACGTGTGACCTAAGCTGGAGGGGCCAGCAGATGGCATGGAGGTGAAGGCGGCTGGATCCCACAGGACCTACTGCACAGTTAGTCGGGGCCTGGTGGCTTGAAGAACACGCTGGGCGCGTGTGCGTGCACACGTCTAAAATCCTGACAGGAGAATGGATTGCAGTTCTGTGTCTTGGGCTGTCTCTAGCAAGCGCACACACCCTTTAGTAAAAACTAAAATAAAAAGTAAGTAAAATAAAATCTTAAAAAATAAAAGCAACCTAAGCTTGATTTGCTCATTAGCATGATGTCGTAACTGGGTTCCTTTTTCTCCCCTATGAGAGAAAGAAGAAGGGGAGAAGGGTAAGAGGCAGAGATGAGCAGTTTGTTTGTTTGTTTGTTTGTTTGTTTGGTTGTTTTCCTTTGGAGAGGTTTTTGCTATAGGGCATGAGTGCTTGCCAGAGAGACAGAAAGCTAGAAATCACACCCCAGGGGGGACGGTTACACCACAATCCCTTCTCCTCCATCCTCCTCTCGGGATCTTGAGCACGTACGCACATATGCTCAAGTTTAAGCCACCAGGTCCGAGACTCAAACTGTGATCAACTACATGGGAGTCCAGCGACATAGCCATTATGCCAACTGCTGGTCCTGAGATGAGCAGCTTTGACAGGGTCCTGGTGTGTGGTGCTCCTGCCCTAGCCTCCGAATAGGCCAGGATGACAGGCCTGTGCTACTGCAATGTGCATGGTCAGGTTGGCCCAGGAACTGAACCCAGGCCTCCCATGCAGCTTCCAGCCTCCCAAGTGCTAGACTAAGCCAGAGTTTTTAACGGGCGCATACAGTGGCTCATGGACTGAACTGATAGTAAACATGGGCTCTCACTGGTTCCAAGTATTGTTATTCAGGATATGTGGATTGCCTAAAATTGTTTCAAACCGCTCCCCACCCACACAGCACTGGACCTGGAAATCCACAGCGGGTAACCTGCTCTGAAGGCTTGATCTTTACGGGCCCTGTTTCCAGTCACCGATTTAAGAGGATTTCTGGTTGTTTGATCCTGATCATAAATAAGGAATCCTGTCTCTAGTATGTGTGTCTGTCTCTCCTAAAGGGTGTGGTTGTGGTTAGGTTTCCTAAAAGAGTCGAGAGCAGGACTTGAGACTTCGCTGAACCTACGAAGTAGGAGTGCACACTATTTCGTGTCTGCTTGCCAGGAAGCAGTTGAACAAATACCTGGATGTCTGCTGGGCTGTACCAGAGCCCCCAGCATCACTGTGCACTAGCTGTTTGTCCTCTAGGAGAGCCCAGGTCAGACCAGACCAGCACAGAGCCTTCTATAGCCACCCAGGGCCTCAGCAATCCTTGCTTTACTTCACCTGAAAGCACTTTAAAATGCAAAAAGTATCCTAATCCCCTCGCGAAGCAAGCCGGATATTCCACAGAAGCTCTTTTTCTAAAATACTCATTTATTTATTACTGTATTTAAATTTGTCATAGGGCACATGAGCTCACCCAAGAGAGACAGAGAGAGAGAGAAAGCAAGCCACCAGGTCTGAGACTCGAATTGAAGTAAACCACGTGGAAGTCCAGCTCCCTAACCACCATGCCACTTGCTGGCTCCAGAAGCTCTTATATTTCGTACCAGCTCCACCATATCTAAGTGACTGGCCAAACCTGGACCTACAGCCAGCAGGAGCCCACGCCCACCCTTGCCTCCCCTCCACCGGTCCCCACCCCCAGGCCCTCTGTACCAGAGCGGGTGCTTCTTTTGTTAAAGCACCTGCGCTCGGTTAGGCTTCCCAGCAGATCCCCCCAGTGTGCTCTGGTCGGCTCACACATGCACGGAACTTCTGAACTCCAGAGGGCTGCCAGAAGGAGAAGCCCAGGCCTTAACAACACAAGGACAGAGGCTGGTCAGACAGCAGGCAGAGGGAGGGAGGTTTCCAGAGCAAGGGCAGGAGAGAGTTGAGAGAGAGAGGATTTATCAATAATTAGATTCATTCACTCATTCACACATTCATTCACCTAGTGCCAGACGCGAGGCCGTGTTGACAGACACCAACTGTGCCCAGTCTAGACAGACGGACAAGTGAGTCCAGGGGACCAGAGAGGAGAAAGTGTCGTGCCCAGAGCGCCAGGAAGCAGCTCTCCCAGCTGGAGGGAGGAAGCCTGGGACTTTGCAGCCCAGGGAGGAGCCTGGGCCCAGGCTCAAGGCAGACAGCAGAGATGGGGAGACTGGGAAGAGGAGCCTGGTAGGAGGGTTTGTCTGCAGGGCTGGAGGGGGGCTGGGCCCCTGCAGTTCAGGGCAGGAAATCTCCCAGACAAGGGGGAGCAGGGCTGGGGGATGGGCAGGTGGCAACAGACAGGCTGCTCTGCAGGGTAGCCCCAGGGGCTGGGAAACAGGGTCACAGACATTTCCTCCTTGCTGGTCGCTGTAGGCCGACCTTCCTCTGGCCTCAGTTTCCCCAGTACACTCAAAGGCGAAGACTCTGAGCTCTGGGGATGAAAGGCTCAGCTGCAGCCCAGACCACCACTCCCCGTAAAACAGGCCGGGTGACGCCAGCCAGCTCCGTTTGGCTGGTGAGTAGCCAGATGGTCTTTGAAGATGAAGCGTGCTGGGGCCTAACGCGGAGTCAGTGGCTGAGGTGGGAGCCGCCGGCACCTGCCCCTCCTGGCCCTTCCCAGTCAGAGCAGCACCCTGTCCGGGGACAGGACAGAGCCCACTGTTCTCCGTGGGCTTACCCGGTAGCTCCTGCCTGCTCCCCTCACCCTGCCCTGCCCTTGGCTACCTCACTTGCTGCAAGAAGGGGTGGAGGAAAGCCCGCAGGCTGGGGAGGGCTCAGGATGCAGGGGAGGCCTCCAGGGCTGCCTCGGGCCTCGCCTGGCTCTACTGCTGCTCTGGACCGGCACACCCTACCCTTGGGGGGCACTCTGCCCAGATGCCTGCCACTCCAGGTTTCCAAGTCGCTTCCAACAGGGAACAGGGCAGGTGACCACGGGACATCTTACAAGTCTCACTGACGTGTGAGAACAGTCCTCAAAAGAAAGGTTCCCTTGGCCGGCTCATTCCCCTTCTTCCCAGGCAGGAAGGGACATCTACCACCCGCCAAATGGGGGCCTCTGGGCGGTGGGAACCACACTCTGCTAGGTGGGGTGGCGGGACCAGGTGGCCCCCAAAGCGCCGTAGGACTCTCCTCACTGGGCCAGACCAGACACAGCTTCTTACTTCTGTCACCATTCCCCTCTCCCCCCACCCCCACCCAGGCCTCTCTGCATCTTGCTAGACACCCAGGCCCAGGGGCTGAGCCCGCCTCCTCCTAGAGCCCCAGCACCAGCTTCAGTTTCCTGGGAAATACTTGGCAAAGGAGAAGGGGCCCCCAGACCAAGCCGCCCCTGGGAGGCAGAAGCCTGCTAATGCGCTAATATTAGCACGATTGAAAGATAACCTCCCCAAGTGCTCCCTCCCCAACCCTAGCGCACCTGGGAGAGAGTCGCATCTCCTTAATGGCTCATTTGTGTTCATTAAGTAATTAATTCATTTATCTGATTTGCAGAGTGATGCCCAAAGGTCAGACTTTTGGATTGTCAACATCCGGCCTCCAGTGAGGTTTGGAATCACTACCTGCCTAAATGAGGAAGATCCCTATCTCCGCCTCTTATACCTTAGTCCCCGGGGTAGGAGAGCTCAGAGGTCCACTCCCCTGCCCTCCAGGGGGCTGGACCCGAGACTCCATCCCCCTTAGAAGCCCCACACCCACCCGCCCGCAGTCCCTGCCCTGACATCCCCTCCAGGGGTCCAGAGGCCTCTCCCAAACCCTATGACCTCCGGGCCCTGGGCTACCTCACTGACTCCTGCCAAAGCTGAGCTTTCAGAAAAGCTGAGCGGCATCTAGGAAGTCAAGTAGGAAGAACTGGAGAAAGGCCAATAACTCAGCCTCAGTAGCGACCCTGGTGGAAGAATGGGGAGGCTGGGACCAACAGTTGGCGGAGTGGCTATGTCACTGGACTCCCATGTGGTCAACTGCAGTTCAAGTCCAGGACCTGGTGGCTTAAACTTACGCCAGATGCATGTGCGTGCGTGCTCAAGAGGAGAATGGAGGAGAAGGGATTGCAGTGTGGCCATCCCCCTTGGGGGTGATTTCTCGCTTTCTGTCTCTCTGTCTCTGTCTGGCTGGCGAGTGTACGCACCCTATAGCAAAAACCTCTCCAACAAAAAAAAGAACAGGGAGGCTGAGCCTGCTCTGCCCTTTCCCATCCAGGCACTGCCCATGCCCCCACCCTTGCCCCCCCCCATGCCAGTACTTCCGCCCCATCTAAACCAGTCATGAGACCACTGCAGGCTGCAGAGGACGCAGTGGACACACGGACACACTGGCTGGGCCAGGCCGTGTTCAGCCTGCACGCCTGTGCCCATCTCCCTCCTGCATGAGCAGCCTGGGCGTCAGCACTAATTACAGGCTATGGACAGGGGATGGCCACTCCTCTCCACATGGGGAGGCAGCCTGCTGGTCGAGCCCTAGCCAGGCCCTGCGGTGCTGGGAGGACTGGCAGCTGGAAGGCCCCGCAGGCTGTGCACTGTGGACAGCCCTGTCTTCCCGCTACTTGTGGTGGCGTCCTGGTGGAGGCCGGCAGGTGCCGAGTGCTCACCTTGTGGTCGAGATCGGTACTGGCCTTGGGCTGTTGCTCCTGGCAGGGTGGTGAGAGCTCAGAGCTCAGGTACTGCCCCAGGGATGATGGCCTCATGAGACTCAGGAGCCGGCTGAGCAAGGACAGCTGAGGAGGGAAAGGGAGGCTGTCACGCAGGGGGGCGGTACCTAAGAGCTTGGGGTGCTCTGGGGACTGTGGCCCGGACACCTCTGTAGGTGGCAGTGGCTCAGAGCTGGGGCTTCCAGGACCTGGCTCTACCTCTCACTTTAGGAGCTGTGGCTTTCACAGATCCTCTTCCCAGAAGAGGTCTCACACCCAGGCCAAGGGCTCAGGGTGACCCTCTCTTAGTAGCAAGATTATCTGAGGCTCAAGGTTTACTCCACTTCCCAGGGAACCAAGAGCAGGGGAGAGGGCCCCTTTACCACTGGGCAGCAACGCCTGTCCCCTCGAGCTGCTGGCCCACTCTCCCTGGCCCACTCTCCCTGGTGCTGAAAGGCCGAGAGCAGAGATCGAGCCCTAAGCCCTGCCTGTTGGTCGCTGGGAGGACCGCAGCCGTCATCACCCGGCTTTGCCAGTTTCCTCACGGCCTCCCCTCCGCCTCGCTCTGCCTCTCGCTCCACAGAATTTTAAAGCAAATCCAAACATGATATCGTCTTACCCATAAAGAGCTTCTAACAGAAAAGGGTAAGGACTTTGCCCCCAACAGAATCATTAATACCATTTTTGAGCCCAACAAAATGACCAAGAACTCCTTATCATCATTCGACACCTGCGTGTGGGTCTCTGTCTCAGAAACATTCAGTTGGTCTGTTTGCATGAGAGTTCCCAAGGTTCACACTCGCACGTGGCTGGCAGGTCACTTAATCTGTTTGTCCTCCCTCCCCACCCCTACCCATTTAGTTTCTGAAGAAATTGCCTACCCTCCCTGAACAAGCCAGCTATGAATCCCTCAGAGGAAAGGTGGCCTACACAAACCCAGCTGTTGGCAGCTGGCAGTTCCTTCCAGCCCAGCCCTGCACCCGATTTGGGTAGCCCTGGCCGAGCCCCGGCAAAGACTGCCCAGCTGCCCCAGAGCTAACTCGTGGCTAGGGCAGAGGCAGGCCAGCTCCCGGCCCCAGGCCCTGGACCCACTGAGGGCCACATGCAACTCTGTGGGGAGCCAGGGCAATTCACAGATTCACCATGTCTTTAGGTCTCACAGGTGCAGGGTGGCCACGGGCTAGGGGCCTGAGCCCCCCAGCCCAGCTCCCTGCCCCAGCCCAGCCGGCACACCTGGCTTCTTCCTGTGACTCACTCAGACACCTGCTGAGCACCTCAGCCGCTGAGAGCTTAGACACTGACACTGGCAGGGAGCAGCTGGGCTGGGGGTTTCCAGTCAGGCTGGGGCCTCAGCTCCTGGAAGGGGGCCAAGGCTGCTTGTCCTTGTGTCTGATCTCTTTAGAAGTGGAGAAGCAGCAGGGGGAAGGTTCTAGGGGAACAGAGGCGCCATCTGGGGCTTCACCAAGACCATGGCTGTGTCACCTTGCTCAGGCTGTGCCGCTCTGGGGAATTTCCAGGACAGCCCTGCCTGCTCTGGGCTCACAGCTGTGCAAGCACAAGGGTCAGGCTCTGCAACCCACGCTCCCAGAGTGGCCCTTAGGCAGGCTGGCCTCACCTCGGCTGGGACCCTCCCTGCTACAGGAGGCCTGGGCTGGGTGGGGCAGGGCAGCAAGCCAGCCACTTGCTTGCTCACTCCTGCGTTTCCTCTCACTCCAAGAAAACAGCTTCACCAAGCCCAGGGCTGCAAGCTGCCGCCTTGCAGGAGCTCTGCTCTGCGCCTTCTGATTGCTAATGTTCTTTTGTTTCCAGCTGAGGACGCTCCAGCCAGTCTCTCTCCCACAGACAAACCCCCATTTGGGATACAGGTTTGTTTAGGCTTGATGTGTCCCAGTGAGGCTGAGGCCAAACCAGCACACGTTCCACCCTCCCCCCATCCCCCCTGCTGGGAACCGGCTCTGCAAACACTGGGTCTATTAGGGCAGACACCTCAGGGCAAGAAGCAGATAATCACCCAGGAAGACAGGCCTACACCGGCCTTGTCAGTTCACCTGGCTGATTCCAGCAAGGCAACTGTCCACATAGCTTGGCTGCGCTGCTCAAATCCTGGCTTGGCTCCTATTTGCACAGGGGAGGAAGCTAAGGTGGTCCTGAGGAGCTATTAACGTCTCCAGCTGCTGCTCCCTGGAGCCTGGGAGCAGGGGTGTTCTGATTGGACACTGCAAAGCTGTCCCTCCCTTCATTGCAGCCCCAGCCCCAGTCCACCTTTTCAGCATGGCCCGCCTGCCTGCACCCGCCCCCTGCCCCCTTCTAGCCCTGCAGCACACAACACCCTGGACTTCCTTCCACAGCATTTGTCAACTCCTAACCGCCTGTGTCATTTCATTGCTTACTATATTATCTATTATCTGCCCCCCAACTTCCAGACACGTGCTCCCTGAAGGCAGTGTTGTTCACTGCAATGTCCCCAAAGCCTAGCACCATACCTGGCACGTGGCTAATGTTTAATACATATCTGTTGAGTGAATGAATGAATGAACAAATGAATGAACAGCATTTCTGGGCTGCAGCTAACCTTTCCTAGTAGACGCAAACCTTTACTCCCCGTGATTTCAGCCATTTGAAGACCATGTGTTCCAAACCCTCAATTGGCAGGCACAGTTTGACAAAAGCAGTTTGTTGTGTTGCAAGAAGTGACCTAGAATAAGAAAGAAACTCCCAATTTGCTCCCCGAACCTGCCCGACCTGTGTGTTGCCTAGGCTGGGGAAGGGTGTCTCCATCCTCCCCTGGCGTCGATCTCTGAAAGCTCGGAGTCCTGCTCACCTCCTTTCTCTCACATCCCACATCCTGTTGGCCGTAGTGGGAAATGCACCTAGGACCCCACCACTTCTCACCAACCCACGCTGCTACTCCCCGGTCTAAGCTGCCTTCATCTGTCACCAGGATCGTCGCAGTCACCTCCTTCCTCCCCATCCGTAATTGTCTATTTTCAATAAAGCAGCCAGCGTGACATTTTCCACATGATAGATTTCATTTTTCCTCTGCTCAAAACCTTCTAGCGGCTCTCCACTCCAGCATGAAGTCACAATCCTCACACCTGAGCTTGGGGCTTGGGCTAACAGAGCCGCCACTTACCTGTTTGACCCCCAACTCCTCCTATTCCACTCTCAGACCTCTGCTCTAGTCACACTGGCCTCTCCATTTTTCCTCCAACCTACGAGGGCCTTGCCTGCCCCAGGGCATTTGCACTTGCTATTTTCTCTGCCTGGAACATTCTTTTCCAAGAAACCTGATTCCTAGACCAGCAGGTGACATGGCTGACTGTGGTTTCAGTCCCAGACCTGGTGGCTTGAAAATCACGCTGGGGGCATATGTGCGCACGCATGCACAATCTCAAGAGAAAATGGAAGAGAAGGGACCGCATCATGGCCATCTCCCTCGGGAGTGATTTCTCACTTTCCCTTTCCTTTCTGTCTCCGGAGAGCACACGTACTTAATGGCAAAAAACAAAACCAAAACCAAAAAAAAAAAAAAAAAGAAAGAAAGAAACCTGGCTGCTTAGGTCTGTGCACAAATGTCTCTCTTTGTTCATCTTTATAAAATAGCACCCTCCCAACACGCCTGCTTCCCTTTCCTGACTTTATTTTTCTTCATAGCACTTACATCATCTGGTACTCCAAATATTTATTATTTTAAAATTTATTTTATTTATTTATTATTTGTTATTATCATACTCTTGTTTATATTACATTGAATCACATGTAATTTTACAGTGTATTGCATTTCTTTTTCTAGAAGGAATACCATGCATATCAGTCAGTACAGAGACATTAAAATCCCCACCATCATCGAGTAGCTTTTCATTATTTTTTTTTCTAGATTATTATTATTATTATTGCAACTGGTACTCCAAATATTTATTTCTTTCTGGGTGCTTGTGCCCGCCTGCCCCTGGACTGAGAACTTCACAAGGGAAGGGCTGAGCTCTGTTCCTTTGTCTCTTTAGTACCCAGAGCAGTGTCTGGAGGACGCTGGTGCCTGAGGCCAAAATGCTGCTGCTTCTGAGATGTTGCCAGAATTGGCTGTCTACAGAAGCCCCTTTCTGAGAGCTCAGTTCTCCAGCATCTGGCTCCTGTTCCTGGGCCTCAGACTGCAGCTTGAGGGGCACGCAGAGCCGAACAGCTGGGTTTTTGGGGCTCCTCCTGCCTGCCACTCTGCCCCGCTCTAAGCCCAGGTCCTCTGCTCCCAGGTGGGGCCCTCTGCTCCCAACGCTTGCACCCACGCCCCACAGCACTTCAACTGATACGATTTAGCAAACAATGGTGCATCCACGAGGGGAAAGAGGCCCTTGTCCTCCTACTCGTGACCCAGAACTACAGCTCAAGGGGCCAGCAGGCACCTTCGGGAAGGTTCCCTGCCTCAGTTTCCTCATCTGTAAGATATGGATAATAGAGTCGTCATGGCTCATTACGCTGCTGCGAGGGGTGAGCACCAACGGCACCCAGGACACAGCAGTGCTGCGTGTGTGGCAGAGGGCACCACTGCTTTGGGTTGGCTGTGCCAGGTGGAAAGGAAGAAGGGGCCAGAGCATGGCCAAAGCTGTGTGCAGAGGGCAGGCCTGGGGAGGGCTGGAGAGGACGGACAGCAGCGGGCAGGCTGAATGGAGGAGAAGTTGGGGGAGGGGTGTGTGGCCTGAAGTGGGCGGCGGGTGGAGAAGTGGCCCTTTGAAGGTGTGTTTTAGGAAGACCATCGGTCGGACAGGACAGACTGGAAAGGGGAGTGTCTGCAGCTGGAGCCCTGCGAGGAGACTGCTGAGCAGCCCTGGCTTGCCATGAAGAGGGGGAGTGCACCAGCAAGGCCGCAGGCAGGCTCCCGCGGGGCCCTGCCCGCCTCCCACCGCCATGACTCTCACTGGCTCCCCTCTGCAGTGCAGGCCCTGACGCATCCTCCAGGGCCTGGCTCAGGGCACCTTCTCTAGAAGCCGCTTCATCGTCCTCAGGCAGAGTTAGTCACGGCAGCTGCAGCCGACTTGCTCACCCTTTTCTCCTGAGGTCGTCTGGGCACTGTCTCCCTGGTGCCTGCCCGCGCCTGGTGCCTGGTGCAGAGCCTGGCACACAGGTGCTGCCAGCTGGGTCTAATGTCGGTGGGTGCGGGCAGCTGGGCTGGCTGGCATGGACAAGCCTTGGAGCCAGCCGGGGGGAGCTGCTGAGCCCTCCTGGGCCTGCGCTGCCCGACGTGCCTTTCTCACTCGCCTCCTCAGAGCTCCCCTCTGCCCCCTCTAACCCAGCTCTTCCCCAAAGACACTCCCGGCCTCCACCAGGAGCGCAGCCCCACCATGCTCTCCTCACGCTCCCTGCACCGCCTCTGGCAAGACAGCTCAAGGCAAAACCCCAAGCCCTGAACCAGCCCCACACTGAGCAGCCCTATCTTTCTGGTCATGCAGAGCAGCTGGGTTTTCGGCGCTCTTCCTGCCTCCTCCTCCTCCTCCGCTCTGGAGCCAGCTGCCCCCGCCCCAGTCAGCCTCCTGTCCTCCTGTCTGTCTCTGCTCTGTGACCTTCAGGGCTTAGGGGGCGTCCTCTGGCCAACACTGCTGCCTTTCCACCAGGCTGCCTTCTGGAGTCCTGCAGGGACCCCTGTGTCTTGGCCCCTCTTGCTGCATCTCTGCTGTCCCTGCCCCTGACTGCTGGGCGGCCCTCGGACGCCATCTGAACCCTCTGTCCTGCCTTCTTCATAGAGACCGCTGTGAAGTGACCCCAGTGCAGGTCCCTCCTCACCCATACCCTCCCGAGGTCTCGGCCTGCACCCCGCCGTCCTGTAGTGTCTGTTCTGTGCCCTCCACATGCACGCACTGCCTTCTGGCGGGTACTGGGCATGTGCTAGGCACGGCGGGGGAGCGCTGGGCAGAAGCCACTTGTTTGACAGGACGTTCTAGCCACGATGTCCTAAGAAGAAAGCCTTCGCGGCGAAGGGGGCAACTGAGGCTAATGCTGGGCCAAGGCCACTCCAAAGCCCAACCTGGCTGGTCTCCTCCCTGAGCCCCTCCTTGCAGTCACGGGATCTCGGATCAGCCATATGGCCAGCCTTGCCCAAAGATGTACCAGAACATTCTCCCAGCACTCTGGGCGAGGCTGCTCAGGCCGGCCTTGTACGTGCCAGTGACTAGAGACGCATGGCCTTCTCCCCAAGTGCCTGCTCCCTCTGGACTCAGCCGTACTCAGTACTCAACAACTCTTCGAGGCAGGGAGCTTCCCGGGGAAGTGAGCGCGCTCTCAACCTCCTGCCCTCCTGCTCTCCATCCTTCGACTGTCACGACCCAGACTTCCCATAGGGCCCCTGAAGGGACCTCCGCAGAGCTGCACACGCGCTTGCCAGACAGAGACAGAAAGCAAGAAATCACCCCCAGAGGGGATGGCCATGCCGGAATCCCTTCTCCTCCATTCTCCTCTCGGAGTCTTGGGCACGAACGCACATGCACCTGGTGTGAGTTTAAGCCACCGGGTCCAAGACTCGAACCGCAGTCGACTACATGGGAGTCCAGCGACATAGCCATTACACTAACTTCTGGTCAGGTACAGTCAGAGCTTTATGGAGAGGAGAGAAATGCGGTGGGAAGACAGAACCCTAGTCTCCATCCTTGAGGCCTTGAGGACGTCTAACACTGCAACCAAAAGGAGACTGGGAGGGTGTGGTTTAAGTTTAATAGTCTTTGTTTTCATCTTTATTATTTTTCCCCTATAAAAAAGGACAATAACCAGGGGCTGGGGAGGGGCAGTGGGAGTCCAGACCTGACGGGTATGGAGGTTTAGTCTGGGAAGATGAACGGTTCTGGAGATGGAGTGGGGTGGCTGCACAGTAACATGAATGTATTCAGGGCCCCTGCTTTGTACACTTAAAAATGGTTAGAAATCCATGTGTGAAAATGCTTAAGGTGGAAAGAAAATAATGTCATGCACATTTTACTGCACTTATTTACATATATATACACATATATGTAGGCCACCAGGTCCCCCTGCTCTGTCTTCAGAGCCTGGCACATGGCAGGCTTGCAAACTGTTGCATGAAAGACTGTGAGAGTCCCGACTCAGCCTAGCTCTGAGCCTGAGGCTCCTCATCTCCGGGAAAAGCCGAGGAGTGACAGGCCGTGGGCAGAGCGGCTGGCCCAGCACAGGCCTGCCCGCCCCGCGGAGGCAGACGACTCACCTGGGTATTCTCTTGCCAGGGAGGAAGCGACTCTTGCTGGCCCAGCATTCGGGCAATGACCTCGAGGCTCAGCTGGCTTCGAAGCTGCCTGGGAGAGAAAGAGGAGAGTGTCTAAGAGGCAACCTGGGAGGGAGGGTGGGCTTGAAGTAAGGCGGAGCCCAGCAGGGGCCAGGACCCCACAGAGAGGGGAATGGGGCCAGGGAGCCAACTTCCGTCTGGGGTACACTAGCAAAAGGCTTTCTCCTATGGTTTCTAGCATTATCATTAATTTTAGGAAAAGAAATGCATGACTGGAAAATTTAACAATAAACGCAGGGAGCCGGTGCGGTGGCCCTGTACTTGGGAGGCTGAGTCAGGAGGGTCGAAAGTTCCAGGACAGCCTGGACAGCACAGGGAGACCGTCTCTACAACACACAGAACTGAAGTCCCTGGGAACTTCAGAGGCCAGTGTGGGAGTATTCTCCTCCTTGTTTTTTCTCTCTCAATTATACAAACTTATAGATACAGAGACAAGAAGCTGAACCACATTTAAAAAATTATTAATTTATTATTTCTTAATTTGCTACAGGGCATGCACGCTCACCAGAGAGAGACAGAGAAAGTGAGAAAGTGAGCTGCCAGATCCAGGACTCAAAATGTAGTCAGCCATGTGGGAGTCCAGCGCCCCAACCACCATGCCACCTGCCGGCCTCTGAACCATTTTCCAATAGGCCTTTGCCTTGTTTTCCTTTGCAGCTTAAGACTCCCAGGTAGGGGGATCAGCAGGTGGCATGGTGGTTAAGGCGCTGGACACTCCCACATGGCTGATCACAGTTTAAGTCCCAGACGCGGTGGCTTGCTTTCTCACTTTCCCTCTCTCTCTCTCTCTCTGTGTGTCTTTCTCTGGTCAAATTAAAATACATGAATGAATGAATAAATGAATAAATAAATAAATAATTCTTAAAAAAAAAAAAAAGAAATACATGAATGAATGAATGAATGAATAATTCTTTAAAAAAAATGACTCCTAGGCAGGGGTGCAGGAGGGTGGGTGACCTGGCCAGGTGAGGTCACCCTGCACCCAGGGAATTTCCTTTGGAGAATTCCCCACAGCCCAGGCTGGGCACAGGTTTTTAGATACTAACATCCGGGCCTCTGATTTTCATGGATCCTTGAGATCTAGGGTGAAGTTAAAAAAGAGAGCAGGGAAGTGGAGACCGCAGGCCAGAGCTGGGCTGCAGCAGGCGATGAGAAGGGTTGAAGGCTCCGTGTGGCAGGGCGGTAGGATGGGGACTTCCCACCTGAGCCACTAAGGCCTCACCCCTCCACACTGCCCTGTCACAGTCCAGCCACCTTCGGCACACTCAGCAATCCTTCATGTGTGGGAAAGAAGCCAGGTCCAGATGCACGTGTGTACGGCTTCGTGTGCCAAATGAAACGTTCGCAAGTCAGGATGCTACTGACCCTGGAGTGAAGGCAGGTCCTGCTCGTGTTTTATTTCCTGATCTGGGTGCTGGTAGCCTCTGGAAATCCACTGGGCTGTACTTCATGGCCCGTGCTCTGCTCTGATTGGATATTGTAGTTTAATCAAACTTTGACCCAAGAAATTCAGGGGACCGGGACCAGCAGTTAGCGCTGGGCTCCCCCATAGTCGACCGCGGTTCGCATCCCAGACCCAGTGGCTTAAAACTCACACCGGGTGCGTGTGCGTGTGTGCCCAAGATCCCGAGAGGAGAATGGAGGAAAAGGGATTGCAGTGTGGCCATCCCCCCTGGGGGGTGATTTCTCACTTTCTGTCTCTCTCTGTCTCTCTCTGTCTTTCTGGCAAGTGCACATTCCCTATAGCAAAAACCTCTCAAAAAAAAAAATAATAATAAAGAAATTCAGGGGACCAGCAGATGGTGTAACAGTGACATTGCTGGACTCCCATGTAGTCAACAACAGTTCAAGTCCTGGACCCAGTGGCTTAGAACTCATGCTGGGTGCTGTGTGCATGCATGCCCCAAATCCCGAGAATGGAGGTGAAGGGATTGCCACGTGGCCACCCCCTCTTCGGGAATGATTTCTCAATTTCTGTCTCTCTGCCTCTCTGGAGAGTGCACGTACCTTATAGCAAAAATCTCTCTAAAAATTAAAAGAAGAAAAGAGAAAGGAGGGACCAGCAGGTGGCATGGTGGTTAAGCACGCTGGACTCTCACATGGCAAACTTCGATTCAAGTCCCAAATCTGGCAGGTCGCTTTCTCACTTTCTCTCTCTCTCTCTCTGTCCCTCTCTGGTCAAATTAAAATTAAATAAATAAATAAATAAAGTAAAATAAAATAATTATTTTTTAAAAAGATAGGAAGAAAAAGAAAGGAAGGAGGAATCAGATGGAGGGAAAGATAGGCGAGCCAGATTTAACAAATCAGAATACAGGAAGCTCAGTACATTTGACAAGTAAACAAAAAATACTTTTTTTTAAGCATAGGTTCATCTCCTGTGATATTTGTACTACATCTGGCAACCCTGGGAGGAGCCAAGCATTCCAACCTCCTTGCCCAGGAAGCCCTGCCATTACACACGGACTCTCCCTCACCCATTCCCTTGAGTGCTGACCGCTCTGCAGTGCACCCACTTGACCTTCTCAGCGCCCTGCACCAGAGGAAGGAGACAGCCCGCACCTGGACTGAGCCCTGGCTAGCAGACACCCCCTACCGCTGTGTCCCCATCTACGGCCGCTCCAGATCCCTGTGGGTGCAGGCCAGGCCCCGGCTCTCACGCAGAGCCCCACCCTTCAGTTCTCCCCACCACACCCCATGGCCTCCATGGCCTCCTCCTGGTTGTCAGCCAGGAACTACTTTCCAGCTGTTCCCTGGAAGCCCCTGAAGCAGCTGGGCCCAAAGCACAGTGGGAGGTAAACGGCCCCTCCGCTGTTGCTCCCGCGAACTCTCAGCGAGTCAGAAGCCCTGCATCTGGGCTTCATTAATCCCAGACCCGGCCTGCCTGCGCGGGAGCTGTTTCCCTGCAGCTGTGGGGAGGGGCCGGTAGCAGGCCCCGCAAAGCCATGCTGGGGGTGGTTCCAGAAGGCAAGAGGCAGGCTTGGCGGGTCAGGACGGGGCTGCACTCCAGAAAGGGAGAAAAGCACCAGAAAAAGCACCAAGGGGGTGAATGGATGAAAAGAAACCCACATCTGAGAGTGGCGAGTTCCCCCGGCCTGTCCCCGCCTGTCCCCGGCCTTTCATCCTCACGGCCCTGCCTGCCTTTTAACACAGTCCCTGCACTCTCAGTTCCCGGGACACAGGGAGACGGGGCGGGACCACCTTCATATCCTCGGGCTGAGAACTCACTCTGCAGAAGAGAAGAAGAAAAGACACACCCCCAACACCACTCCAGCTGCACAGGGGGCAGGCAGAGGGCCCTGGCCTAGGCAGGCTGGGGGGCCCCGAAGCCACTGGACCCCAGCTGGCAAGGCCTCCCAGAACGCAAACCAGGCGGGGAAAGGAAGATCCCACACTCCTGGAGCCCCTGGCCACCCTAAGAGGCAGCAGCTCCAGCCCAGGCCCAGCCTCAGCCCTGCCCCCACCCCAGCCGCCGGCCTCCGTGGGCCAGGACACCAGGTCTGCACTCAGAGCCATGCTGGGAAACTGGAAATGACCTTTCCAAACCTACAGAGCGGGGACGCGGAATGCGGGCGCTCTGCGGCCTCCCAGCCTGTGGCAGCACCAGGGGGG
>NW_006204133.1:1275906-1292410 GCF_000334495.1 Tupaia belangeri chinensis
AATCTGGAAATGACCTTTCCAAACCTACAGAGCGGGGGCGCGGAATGCGGGCGCTCTGCGGCCTCCCAGCCTGTGGCAGCACCAGGTGGCAAAGGACCCAACAAGGGGGGGTCCGTGGGGATGTCAGGGCGAAGACGTTGTCCTCGCTCCCTGGAAGGGAAACCGGCCCTGGCAAGGCTGCAGCGCCTTAGAAGGCCGGCAGGCATCTGGCCAAAGGCGTGAGCCGCCTTTTCCAGTCTCTAGGGCAGCTCAGGAAGCAGCCTCAGCGGCCTGTTCCGCGGTGGAAGTGCTGCCTGACACCCTGCCTCCGGCGGCGGCTGGCCTGCATCGATGGGGCTGCCTGAGGCCACCGCTCTCCATCCCGGCTGTCACTCCCGTTTTGCAGCCCTGCACACGGACCCTTCTCTCACACTACCCAGGCGACAGAACCAGAGTCTGGGCTTAGACGCTATTAGAACCTCTTCTCTGATCTACCCCCTTCCCTCCCGAGTCTGCAGGGGAACCCCCAGAACATGTGGCCAACCACATACATGTACATGCACTCACATGTTGAGGCATGCAGAGGGTGGACAGGAGACGGGGACACAGCCAGGCACAGACCCAGCCAGTGGAGCAACGTGGAGGGGCTGACTACAGCCACCCACTCAACACGGAGGACCCTCACAGGTGGACGCGGGCACAGAGAACACCCCGTGGCTCCATCTACCTAAGTGTTCAAAAGCATGCAAAGCCAATCTGCATGATGGAAATCAGCCAAGAGGTTTCCTCTGTAGAGGGGAAAGCCTGGGGCCCAAAGGGGCTTCTAGGGAGCAGGTGACGGCCCCGTTCCGAGTTCAACTGGTAGTGAACGGTCTCCTTAGCAAAGCGCTGCGAGCACCCACCTGGGACGTGTTGTAATACAAGGTCTGCACGGACAGTCACAGCCCGACTTCCACCCTCCTCTCTCTCTTACTTGGTGTAAAATCACAGACTCTCAGGCCTACAACACTACTTATTTACATTTTAGCCAGATTTTTGCTATAGGGCACCTACGCTTAACAGAGAGACAGAGACACAGAAAGTGAGAAGTCACCTTCGGGGGGTGGGGGGTGGTGGATGGCCATGCCACAATCCCTAACAGAGAGACAGAGACACAGAAAGTGAGAAGTCACCTTCGGGGGGTGGGGGGTGGTGGATGGCCATGCCACAATCCCTTCTCCTCCATTCCTATTCTCGGGATCTTGGCCAAACATGCACATGCACCCGGCATGAGTTTTACAAGCCGTCCGGTCCAGGACTCGAACCATCGTCACTACATGGGAGTCCAGCAACGTAACCATTATGTCATCTGCAGGTCCTGCCTACAACACACGTAAAGATCACCTAATGTCAGGTCTGCGTATTCATCCATTTAATTCCCTCTGCCGCACCCCAACAAGTGTTCATTTCAGCAAAGGAAGTGCAGCTTCTGCCAGGACAGCCGGGTCCCTTTGCTGGGCTAAACAAAGGAAGCGCTTCCCTCATTTTGCCCAAATCGGCCCTCCTGGGACGGCCACCAAAGCCTCTGGCCGCTGTACTCAGGGGCCGCAGGAGGGAGCCTTCCGGCAGGGGAGCCCCTCCACATACTTGAAGGAAGTTGCTCTATTCCCATGGCGACCCCTTCTCTCACTTTTCCATCTTCTGGAATCTTTTTGCCACTTTGGGTTGGGCCCTCTGAGGCTCTGGGGACTGTCAATGTTCCCCTTCGAGCGAGCTGCTGGGCACAGAGGCCGATGCTCATTTTCTTGGCAGCCCTGAGACGCAGTGCTGTTAACAGATTGAGCCCAAAGTCTTTCTTCACACGTCTTGCTGTCAAATCCCATTTCCCAGATCCTGTTCTTAATTGTGCAGCTGGGCCTCTCTTTTCAACTCGGCCCATCATTACGGTCTGTTGAGATCTTCTGGGATCTGCAATCTGCTGTCAGCTACGTTCGTGTCATCTGTGAATCTGACCATTGTTCCATTAATGGCCTCCTCTAAGACACGAGTTCTGCCCTGGCTGGCCTGCTAGTGAAGATGGAACTCCGGGTGGCCCCAGAGCCTGCCCTCCAGGTGGGCTCTGATGCCAGCAGCCCCTTTGATGACGCGCCTGATGGGCTACCATCATTCAGCCTACACGTCTTCATGTTGTCCCTAGGAAACGACCCACGCCTCCATAAGATGCTCGAAGAACACCCAGACGCGCGTGCTCTCCTGTGCTCTCCAGTGTGCAGCTCTGGCTGCCCTGTCACAGAAATGAGGCTGGTCTGGTATGATCTACTCTTCGGACTCCCAGAAACCAGAGCCTTCTTTCTCCTTTTTTTTCCCTTAGAGGTTTTTGCTATAGGGCGCAAGCACTTGGCAGAGAGACAGAGACAGACAGACAGAAAGTGAGAAATCACCCCCCAGGGGGGATGGTCACGCCGCAATCCCTTCTCCTCCATTCTCCTCTCGGGATCTTGGGCACGTAGGCACACGCGCTCAGCGTGAGTTTAAGCCACCGGACCCAGGACTCGAACCACAGTCGACTACATGGGAGTCCAGCGACATAGCCATCACACCAACTGCTGGTCCCAGGGCTTTCGTTTTTAGTGTGTGCTCACAAACCATCCTCTGGGAAATTACGCTGATGGGCATGTGAAGCACCGTCACCCGCATCTCCCAGAGGCCTCCCACCTCCAGGGGTCCCTGCGGAGTCAGGGCAGCTCCTCTGCACAAGGTGGGACAGCCTTCTCCAAAGGGGCCTGAGCCTCACCCCACACAGTGAGGTGCTATGGTGGTCTCCTCCACTATCTCAGGCTTCCACGCCCTCCAAACATTTGATTCCAGATGAAAAATGATTCTCAAAGAAGACAGAAGGAAAATAGAAATTACACATTGCTGTTCCCTTCGCCAGCGTCCCCATGTCACTGCCAGCCCCAGACAGCACTCTTGTTTCAAAAACAACTGCACGGAAGCCCCTCTATGACCCAGGGCGGTCTCCATCAGCGCTATCGCTGGCCTGTGCTACGCTCTCGGCCTTGCTTTGTACCTGTCTATCTCCCACGTCTCTCAGAACTGAGCGAGCTCCAGGCGCAGTCTTCAGACAACCCCCTCTGCTCCTTAATGGGTTCATTACACCCAGGGTTTTAGTGAAGAATCTCCCCCAGCCCACCTGAGCTGTCTTTCTTTTTATTTATTTTTTTGTAGAAGTTTTTGCCTTAGGGCATATGAGCTTATTGGAGAGAGAGAGAGAGAGAGAGAGAGAGAGTATATGAGGGATAATCCCTTCCCCTCCATTCTCCTCCCGGGATCTTGAGCACGCATGCACACATGTCCGGCCAGAGTTTCAAGCTACTAGGTCCAAACTCGAACTGTGGTTGACCACGTGGGAGTCCAGCGACGTACCACTGTGCCATCTGCTGATCCATCTTTCCTGCTACCAACACACGCACACGCACACACACCTTCCACAGCTTTCTCTAGGCTGTTTTGGATCTGCCCTCTGGAAGCAGTCGCTGCCCAAGCACGCTCACAGGGCCCCTCCTCGGGGCAGGCTGCGAGGACCCAAGGAGCAAAACCACTCTGAGATGCTCAGGGCCAAGGGCTCAGCACAGGAAGCCAGTGAGCGGGGCCTGGGCGGCGAGAGGTTGCTCTACCCAAACCTAGTTAACCTGGCAAAGAGGAAGGGGAAGGGGAAACAGAAGTGGAAGAGTTCGGAGGCGAAAGCTCATTTCGTGTTTCAGTGGCTGTCAGGAGCATGGTGGCCTGCAGGGGACAGGGAGGAAGGTGGGGCCAGGGGCCCTCCAACAGAGAGCTGGGCTGCTCGAATTTCATCCTGAAGAGAAAAGGTCAGAAGGAGGGGCCAGCAGGTGGTGTGGTTAAGGTGCTGGATGGCCACATGGCTGACTGCGGTTCGGGTCTGGACCTGGTGGCTTGAAAATCATGCTGGGCACATGTGTTTGTGCGCCCAAAATCCCAAGAGGAGAATGGAGATGGGACTGCAGCATGGCCATCCCCACTTTCCCTTCCTCTGTCTCTCTCTGGTGAGTGCATGTACCCTGTTAGCAAAAACCTAAAAAATGAATTAAAAAGCCCGAGAGATTTTAAGTGAAGGAGTGACATGACAGATGTGCTTTCAAAAGGTCACCCTGCTGGGCAGCACGGATCAGATAGAGCACCTGGAAGGAGATAGCCAGCTTCTCCAGCAGAAATCCAGGGTGGCTGGAATAAGAGCCCGACTGTGAGGGTGACGAGGGAGGGAGGGATGTCACAGGAGACTGGGGAGCACCAGGGAACAGGCAGTGTCCATAGGACTCAGGCTTTGGCAGCCGGGGGCTGCCAGTGCCATTTGTGGAGAAGTGAAGGACAGGGAGGCCGCCCTCCTGGGAAGGTGGTGACCGCCATCTCCCACGAGCTCAGTCTGAAATGCCTGTCCACATGGATCTGGTGCTTAGCAGGGAAGTCTGGGCAAAGGTGTTGATTTGGGAGCCCCTGATATGTGTGTGGGGTAGAAGCTGATGGCGTGGCTGGGATGGCATCTCAGGCTGGCTCCCTGGAAGTTGGGCCCCGAGGTGGAAGGCTGCAGGCAGGAGCTTCGCGGCAGAGGCGGGCCAAGGGTGCCTTCGGGCTAGCTCCTGCCATGGGGCCCAGGAAGCAGGGGGGCAGGGGTAGGGAGAGAGTGCCTGGTGCCACGCATCCATAGCCAGGACCTCAGCAGTCCCCACCAGGAGCTCTGGAGCTGGCCAGATCCTTCGGACACCCTGTGCTGAGGCAATGGGATGGGCCTTTGTACCCCAGCTCTGGGCTGCTCCAAGGGGCCCAAATCCAGGTGAGGTGACTGTCTCAGCAGAGGACATTCCTGGAGTGGGCTAGCAGCACAACTCTTCCAGCCTCTGGGGGTGAGGACCTCGGTTCTGAAGTGGGGCCGTAAGGCTGGAACACCCAGCCTAGACAGCTGGATAGGCCTGCACCAAGCCACAAGACGGAAGGACAGGCAGAACCCTGAAGCATTCTAAGGCGGAGGGAAGGTAGAGGAGGGGTGACCAACAACGACAGCAACTGAGGAGGGGCCAAAGTGCAAGGGTGGGAAGTTAGGACAGGACGGTGTTATGAAGCCGAGGGAAGAAAGCGCTAAGATGGGGTCGGGGCAGCTGGTGGCATGATGGTGGGGGTGGCTGGATCCCACACGGGCAACTACATAGTTCGAGTCCTGGATCCCATGGCTTGAAACACACACCAGGCACATGTGTGTGCACGGCCAGAATCCTAACAGGAGAAAGGAGTTGAAGGGACTGTGGCATGGCTGTCTCTCTTTGGGGTGCTTTCTCACTTTCACTTTCTTTCTGCCCCTCTCTCCCCCCCAGCAAGAGAATGTGGCCTATAGCAAATTAAAAACACAAAAACAAGGAAAAAGAGTGCTAAGATGGTTCACAGAGCATTAGGAAAGGCCAATCAGGGGACCAGCAGTTAACATAATGGCTATGTCGCTGGACTCCCATGTAGTCGACCGTGGTTCGAGTCCTGGACCAGGTGGCTTAAACTCACACCAGGTGGGTGTGCGTGCGTGCCCAAGATCCTGAAAGGAGAATGGAGAAGAAGGGATTGCGGTGTGGCCATCCCCCTAGGGGGTGATTTCTCTCTGTCTCTCTCTGTCTGGCAAGTGCACGCTCCCTATAGCAAAAACCTCTCCAAAAAAAAAAAAAAAAAAAAAAAAAGGAGGCAGGGTGGGAGTCAGTGACAGCCATAAAGGAGATACTCAGTGCCAGATAAAGGGTGTGTCCTGGACTCCCAGCCCCAGACACTCACCCCTCCAGCTGCTGTCCCCTCCTCTCGCTCAGGCCTGATCTTGAGCTGCTTTCTCTCTGTTCTCTTCCTTGCTCCCAACTCCCACCCCGGCTCCTTGACATGACCTTCGTCTTGCCTCTCACCCCCAAATGCCAGGCCTCTCTGGAAACTCCACCCAGATTCGGCTTTACCAGTGCCACAGGGTGGAGGTGTGCTTTCTCGGGTAACTCCCTAAGATGCTCTGATGCTGAAGAATCCCACATGTAGGGCGAGCAGGTGGCGTGGTGGTTAAAGCGCTGGGCACTCCTACATGGCCGACCACGGTTCGAGTCCCAGACCTGGTGGCTTGTGTTCTCACTTTCCTTCTCTCTCTGTGTCTTTCTCTGGTCAAATGAAAATGAATGAATGAATGATTAAATAAAAGTAAATAAATAATTCCAAAAAAAAAAAATCCCACATGTATCCAGAGGTGGGCGGAATTCAGACAAGCAGAGGGCAAGACCTGGGAGAAGAAGTCTGGAGCTGCCCCAGGAGCTACAGGGAGACAGAGGAGACAAGTGCCGTTTAAGGCGGGAGGCACATGTGCACCTTTATCTGCTGGAGAAAGAGCCAGCAGAGAGCGACAAGCAAGCAGCCCAGGAGCAAGGGACGACTGCAGGAGGAGAGGCACGGGAAGACTCCGAGGGCTGGGATCCAAAACGGCGGGTCTGGTGAGAGGACGGAGGTGAGACCTGTGGCTGCATGGGGCGGTTTGCATGGGGGTGGCGGAGACGGCCCTGCTTCCTGGGAGAGCAGATCTGGTGCTTAACGGAAAAGTCTGGGCGTAGGTGTTCAGCAGCAGGGAGTGGCTCCTGGGCAGCCTGGAGGGGACAGAGGCCAAGGACACAAGTGGTGGCTCCACTCCATGTGGCCCTGTAGCCTCAGGGCGGGAGGATCTAAAGCACAGCAGGAAGGGAGGTGACAATAGAGTGAAGGGTCTAGGCACCGGCCAGGCTGTACACAGGGGCGGTGGGGTGGTCCCAGGTGGGCAGGATGGGCAGCAACATGCAGAGACCACGCAGACTCTGAGGAAAGCCATGACCCACCTGCTGTGTCGCCGCTCCTACCCCAGTACAGAAAGACCTGCTAATGGTGAAGGTTGCTTCCCCGCACTGCCCACGTCTACTCTATCAGCCAGTTCCTCTTTTTTTTGTCGTTGGTTATAGGGTGATTGCGCTTGCAGGAGAGACAGAGATGTATCTTAAGTGAGAAATCACCTCGGGGGAATGGCCACAGGACAGTCCCTTCTCCTCTATTCTCCTCTCAGGACTTCGGGCATGCATGCACAGGCCCAGTGTGATTTTCAAGACTGGACTCAAACATGCAGTGAGACATGTGGGATCCAGACACCTTAAAAAGACTAGACTTCTTTATTCCTTTTTTAAAGATTTATTTAATTTTATTATTATCATTATTTTAATTTGACCAGAGAGAGAGAGGGAAAGCGAGAAAGCAAGCCACCAGGTCCAGGATTCGAACCACAGGCAGCCAACTGGGAGTCCAGTGCCTTAACCACAATACCACCTGCCAGCCCTTCAAAACACCAGCCTTGTTTCTAAAATGATACTAAGTCTTGGAAGATTCTGAAACAGGGAAGTGACTCAATTGCTAGTGATGGTTCATTGTTAAAAGTTTTAGGTGTGGTAACCCTGTGTTATGTTAACGAAAACTTACCAGGGCCTTATCTTTTAGAGATACATACTGAAATAAAATGATAAGAACCTAGGATTTTGCTTTTCACAATGATGTGGGAAAGGAGTGGCAGTGGGGGAATGAGAGAGGCTTAAAATGGAATCACCACTGTGGGGAGTATCTATTGACATGGATATGGGTATATTTTGATATATTTTGTAGTTTCCTACAGCAGAACTTTAATTAAATTTATTATTATTATTTTGGAGAAGTTTTTGCTATAGGGCGTGTGTACTCGCAGAAAAGACAGAGAGAGACAGAAAGACAGAAATCACCCCCCAGGGGAGATGGCCACGCCACAATCCCTTTTCCGCCATTCTCCTCTTGGGATCTTGGGCACGCACGCACACGCGCCCGGCTTTTTATTATTTTTAAATTTGCTATATTGCACATATGGTCACCAGAGATAGGCAGAGAGAGAGAGAGAGAGACAGAGGGAAAGGGAGAAAGAAAGTCACCAGGCTCAAGACTTGACCTATGGTCAGCCATGTAGGAGTCTAGCACCTCGACCACCATGCCACCTACTGGCCACGCTGCAATCCCTTCTCCTCCATTCTCCTCTCGGGATCTTGGGCACGCACGCACACATGCCCAGCGTGAGTTTAAGCCACCGGGTCTGGGACTTGAACTGCATTCAACTACATGGGAGTCCAGCGACATAGCCATTACGCTAACTGCTGGTTGTGCTGCAATATCATTTTTAAAGTACTATAAAAGACCTCGTAATATGGGCAGAACTTCATTTATGGTGGGGCTGTTACTCATTTTTCATCATGAACCACTACTATGCTAAATCCCCTTGTCAATAAGTCTTTGCTCACTCTCTAGTTCCCCCAAGGTTAAACTGTTTGTCAAAGGGTTTGCACCTTGTAAAATAATGTGCTTGATTTTGCCAAACTGGCCTCCAGAGGGATTGTGTGGACATGCACATGTGAGTGGAGGGGTGTGTGCCCGGGTCCTAACATCCTGCCAGGCCTGGGCAGTGTCATCCTTCCGGATCTCTGCCAACCCGCGAGGCAAAGACTGCCACCAGCACTAGGGCCAGCTTCAGAAGGAAGCCTCCGTCTGACTAGGCCACCTGCGGAAGCTAGTCTCTTCCCCTCATGCACACGATGTTGAATGAACCGCGTAGACAGTGAAGCAGGCAGGTCCCCAGATCTGGGGACACAGGCTTTCAGTGGAGCACCAGCAGCCCCCTGCCCTCCTCTTCCTCCTGCAGGGCTCCTGTGAGTGGCCACAGGAGTGTGCTCAAATACATGCTAGGGACTCCAAACAGGAGCCGGGGAGCAGAGCAGGGGTGGGGTGGGCCATGCTCTCTTCTGCAAGCTCCCCAGGGGCAGCCATACCAAGGCAGGCTTCCCACCAAGAACCTCCCCATCGGTCCCACTTCAGGTGGTTTGCTTTAGTATTTACTTCCGTCTTCCTCCCTCACCCCCTCCAGGGTCTTGTGGTATTGCAATGCTCCTGCCTCAGTTTCCCAAGTTGCTAGGGCTACAGGGGAGCACCACCTTGCCTGGCTGTACGGGTGGGCTGGGACTCAAACCCAGGACAACATGTGGCCTCTGCATGGTGAGTAGCAGAGTCCGGCACGCACTCTGTGACTGGGCCATGCGTTTCATGGTTAAGCGCAACTCTTCCCATGAAGTCCCGATCACAAGGTTGACGGTTGGGTCTGGGGTTGAGGCGCACACATGTCCGTAGGGGTTCTCGCTTTGTGCCTGACCAGTCAAGCAGACTGTGTGTGACGGCCCCTCATACAACAGTCCGCCCACCTTCCTGGGGTCAGTCTGGGCGCGGAGCCCAGTGGGGCAGTCTCCAGCACGGGCAGAACAAGGCAGGCAGCAGCTCCTCCAACCTCACCCCTGTGGGGAGCATGGGCGGGGGCAGCGCTAACTAAAGACCCGCACTGAATACTTACATGGCTGTAAAAAAGAATTAGAAGCTCTTTACGACCCAGTTTAGAACGACTGCCAAAACGTACCCTGAAGTGAAAAGATGGCGCAGGGAGGGTGTGCACAGACACGCACATAAAGCACAAACGGACTGGCCACGGCTGGGGGCTCAGGTGCGGGGTGGGGGCGTGCTTTCAGAGTCTACTCCGTGGTACCTTCTGACTTCTGTACTAATTGAACACGTTGTCTATTTAGAAAAAGAAATAAAATGTCTAAACAAATCGCACCCATTCCAATAAGCAATTCTCTTGGCTAGCAAAGCTCTGGGCATGAGGCAGTCACCCTGCGGAGCGTCTGTCTGAAGGCCAGGTAAAGGCCGCTCCCTGCTTCTCGCTCCTTGGCCTTTCAGGGACACTTACCACGGGCCATAGAGCCAGAAAGAGACCCTGCAAAAGACACTGGTTTCTGCAACCACAGTTTAACATGGCTAGCAGATGAAGGAATGAAACCACAGACGTAGGCTACGACAAAGGTAACTTCAAATCTGTCGTGAGAAAGATTATGACAAAAAAACTGGTGTTGGATCCGCTGGCTCTTGGGGAGTGGAAAAAATCAAGTTAGATCCCCGTCATACACCTAAGAAAAAGAGGTTCCAGGGACCAGCAGTTAGCGTAGTAGCTATGTCGCTGGACTCCCATGTAGTTGACCGTGGTTCGAGTCCCAGACCCAGTGGCTTAAATTAACACCGGGCGAATGTGTGTGCGTGTCCAAGATTCCAAGAGGAGAAAGGAGGAGAAGGGATTGTGGTGTGGCCATCTCCCCTGGGGGGGGGTGATTTTCTCACTTTCTCTTTGTCTTTCTGGTGAGCTCACAAGCTCTATAGCAAAACAAAACAAAAACAAAAACAAAAACAAGAACATCTCTCCAAAAAAGAAAAAGAGATTCCATGTAGGATTAAGAGCTGAGAGACACAGTTAAACAAGTACCGAGAGAAAACCCAACACACGCATTTTATGGTCTTAGAGTGGGGAAAGTCTTCTCATTCAAGATAGAAAGATTCAGTTATACAGAAATCCCACTCAACCCCACACAGCTACCCTGTAAAATCTGTAATACTCATACAACTTTCCTGAGACTCTTACTCTATTCTAAAATTTAAAAATTACTGAAAAAATCCACTTCACTGAAAGATACCATACATAGACATTAAACGATATATATATATTTTTTACAAGCTTAGGAGAATGTACAGTGTTTGGGGGCTGGCAGGTGGCATGGTGGTTAAAGGTGCTGGATTCCCACATGACTGACCATGGTTCGAGTCCCAGATCCGGAGGCTTGCTTTCTCACTTTCTCTCTCTCTCTTGCTCTCTCTTCCTCTCTGTCCCTCTCTGGTCAAATTATAATAAATAAAAAAAATTAAATAATTATTTTTACAAATACAGTGCTTGTACATATAATGAGCAACTTGTACATCAACATAATTAATTAGAAGATAAATTACCTGACAGAAAAGTGCGGAGGAATAGCAAAAGGCAAGTTGTAGCAAGAGAAACACAGAAGGTCCACAGACGTGTAACAGGTGCTCAGTGTCACTGGCAGTCAGAAAAATGGAAGTCGGCACGACAGAATGACATTTTCTGCCACCAGACTGGCTAAAACTTAAAACCGAGTATACGCAGTGCTAATGAGAAGACAGAGAAACAGGTATTTTCATATTCATTGGGCGGTATCATTAATTAGTCCGGCTCTTTATTGGAGGCCAAATTTTACATGTACACTCTTTAGCACTGGAATTTCACTTCGAAGACTTTATTCTGTAAACATCAGCACAGGTGCTGACCCTGTGGCTTAGTGGTTAAGGGAGCTGGGCCTCGCATGGCCGACCAGGTTCAAGTTGTGACCGGCAGCCTGAGGAACATGCGGGGTATGGACATGCATGTGCTCAGAATCCGACAGGAGGAGAAATGGAGAAGGGGTTGTGGCATGACCAGGCACCACTGGGGCGTGCTTCCTCTCTCTGTCTCTGGTGAGTTCAGAAGCTCTCTGGCTATTTATTTATTTATTTATTTTTGGAGATTGAGTTCACATTCTCTCTGACTATTTATTTATTTATTTATTTATTTTTGGAGAGGTTTTTTTGCTACAGGGCGTGTGCGCTCGCCAGACAGACAGAGAGAGACATAGAGACAGAAAGCGAGAAATCACCCCTGAGAGGGGATGGTCACTCTGCAATCCCTTCTCCTCCATTCTCCTCTCGGGATCTTGGGCACGCACGCACATGCACCCGGTGTGAGTTTTAAGCCACCGGGTCCGGGATGCGAACCACGGTCGACTACTGGGAGTCCAGCGACATATCCATTTCACCATCTGCTGGTCCCTATATACACAAATATATACATGTGTGTGGGCGTGTTGTAGCAAAGGGGAAAGTGATCTGGACAACGGGAAGCCAGCCTAAGGCTTTGGGACCTGGGAGTTAGGCCAGGAAGACATGATATCCCAGATACCCCCGGGTGGACAGACCTCGGGGGAGCAGAAAGAGAGAGCCTCTGTCACCATTCAGGTGAGATGGTGACCTGACAGCAGGAGTGGGCAGCAGTGACTGGACAAGGTCCTAGTTGTCACGGGGCGGACATGGAAAGGCAGCTGTAAATAAGGGTTTGGGATTCAGGAGGCCAGAAAGGCCAGGATGTCGGCATGAAGGGTGGGAGAAACCTCTGGCTTGGGTAACGGAGTGGACGAGCTGTCTGGAGGATGAGCGGGCAAACAGCAGCAGGGGTCGGCCTCCTTAGACTGAATGCAAAGAAACCCCAGGAGTCTGGGCTGCACAGAGACACAGAGACACATAGAAGGGCCCACGGCGGCGGCTGGAAGCCCCCCACAGAGCTTCCAGAAGCCTGACCTTCCACCTGTAGGGCCGAATGCAGAGCAAATTCCAAGACCGCAGTGAGGCTGCTCGCTCTGTCGGACTCTCAGGGGAGACCCTGCGCCCCCACCTCAGACCTGGAGCTGGCCCAGGAAGACAACACCTGACAGGCTCAGTCAGATTCCCCTGGCTGGGCCCTGGGCTGGAATGGAGCCCAGACCTGCTCACAGGAGCCGCCCTCTGGAGGGAGTTGAAGGGAACAGCAGAGATGCCTGCAGAAGGTGAGGGTGGGCGTGGTCGCCATTCCAGGTGAGAGAAGCTGCAAATGAACGCCCCCTGCCCCAGAGGAAGAGAGAGGAGACGGGGAGTGGCATGCTCTGGGTGGGACAGCGAGCACCCCAGACCTGGCCAAGTGCAGCCAGTGGGTCTTAGCCCTTCCTGGACTGCTCTTTCACCTCATTCATTCACCTGAAAAGGATCTGCAAAGTGCCAACAGCACGCCAGACACTGGTCTAGATTTGGGATACAAGGGCCCCAAGGTGCCCCCACCAGGTACCTTCTCTGGCAGAGATGATGTGGTGAGAGGAGTGGCCAAAAACAAGGAAACAACAGCAAGATTGTTTCTGGAAGGGATCCAGGCTGTGCCCAACGTAAAAGGGAATGATGATCTCAAGAGTGCGGGAGGGGTGGGTGAGGGTGCTCAGGGAACATAATTCAGCTGGGGTCTGAAGGACAAGAAGGAACCCTTAGCCAAAGACGGGGAGGGAGCCCCAAGGAAAAGAGGGTGGGGGAACTTCAGGCTGGAGCTAATTGTGCAAGGCAATTGTTTTGCTAATAAGACCATGTTAAGAAAATTAGGTTTTCCTTTTTTCCCCTGTTTGTAAAGAACTCATTAGGGAGTTGTATTTTTAGTTCTTCCTCCTGTGGAGGTTTGCTGGGGCTGACTGGAAGGGTTCCAGATCCATGCAGGACCCCGTGGGGGAGCGTGAGAGAGAGGAGGCGGAGGGGAGAAGCTCCCACCTGCTCCGGGTGGTCACGTCCAGGAAGAACTGCACGAGGGCCAGCAGGTTGTGATGGTGGTCAGACACCCAGCTCAGGGCACGGCACAGCTTCGGGAGCTGCGGGAAGGGGCATCCGGGTAGGTTGCTGGAGGAGGTCACCTTGGCTCCCACCTTGCTACCCACCCAGCCTGCCCTGGAAAGGAGGGTCCCGAAAGCCAGGGTACTCCAAGGACACCCTCAGTCCCCAGGGACAAAGCTGTGTGAGCAACAGGCTTGGGCGTGGTACCTTCTCCGGCCACTCTTGGATGTTTTCCAGGAGCTGGAGCAGAAGCTGCTGGAGGTCGGTCTTGGGCAGCAGACGGAGCCCCACGTCCAGGCCGGCGCGGCACAGCAGTTCGATCAGGCCCAAGAGGTTCCCGTCGGTGTAGGCCCCTGGCCGCGCGAAGGCGCACAACGTCAGGAACTGGAGAGCAGAGAGAAGGGCTGGGGCTCCTGGCCTGCGGCAGGCAGGGGAACGGGCACTGCCCCACTGGCTCCCTGAGAACTGCTGGTCAGGCAGGAGGGGGCTCTGAGAGCCGCTTGGCCGTACTGGGGAGGAGCTGAGAAAATAAGCAGCGGGACCTGGACTTGAGGCTCTGCTGGGGTCCTTGGGCAGCAGGCACAGGTCTGGAGCGTGTGTAGCGACAGTCCCAACAGAGGCTCTGCACCCGGGATGGAGCTCGGTGACTCCACTGAGTCATACCTCTGAGCATGTCTGGTGGAGCCCCAGGCCGGGGGAGGCCAGCCGTCAGACTCACCTTGTAGATGTAGTTCAGGCTAATGCCCAAGGCGACTTGCTGGGGCGCCTCCCGCTGCCCGTCCCAGCCCAGGCTGGCCTCACTGTTAAGCACTCTGTGGTAGGACAGCAACAAAACAATCAGGATGACAAGCAGGGACCAGATAGATGGCGGCACAGCAGTTACACAACTGGGCCCACAGGGGAAGGTCTTGTTCATGTCCCGGGGCTCCCTGGGCACTCAGGGTGCACACACTGTGCCCCTGGTCTGGGATGGCTGAGGCTGGCTGAGGCTGGGGGTGGATCGTGGCACGAAGACCCTGTTTTGGTGCCTGGCTCTTTCTCAAGAAAGAAAGGAAATTAAACTCTCCCCTAACTACCACCAAAAGAAAGAAAGAGAGAAAGAAAGATAAAGAACAACTACCACCAAAAAAAAGAAAGAGAGAAAGAAAGATAAAGAAATTAGGAGTGGGCACAGGGGCTCGGGAACAGACTCACAGGCGGCCCATTCAGCGCTGCTGCCTGTGTGCTGGTCATCCACGGAACTTAACCAAGGGCGCCAGCGGGAAGGGATGTGGAAGCTTTTCTTTTTTTCTGTTTAAAATTTGCCAGCGAGTGTGTGAATATATCAGAGAGAGATGGAGAGATGGGGAGAGGAACGCAGAAAGCACCCCCCTTGGGGCATGGTCATGCCGCAATCTCCTCTCCTCCATTTTTTTATCCTGTCGGGATTTGGGGCAAGCACATACACTCCATGTTTTTCAAGCCATCGGGGCCAGGATTCAAACCAGTTCGCCATGTGAAATCCTACCTCCCTAACTACTGGACCACCGGGCTGGTCCTGTGGTGGCTTAAAACAGAATTTACTGGAGTTGGCAGGTGGTGTCATGGTTAGGGCACTGGACTCCCACATGGTTCACCACAGTTCGAGTCCTGGACCTGGCAGCTTGCTTTCTCACTCTCTTTGTTTCTCTCTGGTAAATTTAAAAATAATAAATAAATAAATAAAATAATTCTACTTTATGGGACCAGCAGTTGGCGTAATGGCTATGTCGCTGGACTCCCATGTAGTTGACCATGGTTTGAGTCCCAGACCCAGCGGCTTAAATTCATGCCGGGTGCGTGTGCGTGCTTGCCCAAGATCCCAAGAGGAGAATGGAGAAGGAATGGTGGCATGGCCATCCCCCCTGAAGGGTGATTTCTTGCTTTCTGTCTCTCTGTCTCTGTGTGTCTTTCTGGTGAGCACATGTGCCCTATAGCAAAAACCTCTCAAAAAAAAAATTCTATTTTAAAATGGCATTTATTATCTCATATAGTTTTGAAGGGCCAGGAATCCAGGGGCAGCTTGGCTGGGTGGTTCTGGCTGGGAGTCTCTTGGAAGGTTGCCCTTGAGATGCTGGGTGCGGCTGCAGCCACCTCATCTTGACTGGGCTGGAGGACCTGCCTTCAGGCTGGCTCTCATGTCACTGGCCAGCAGACAGCCCCCAGTTCCCGGCCATGTGGACCTCTCCAGAGGGTTCCACGACATGGCAGCTGGCTTCCCCAAAGCAGCGATCTGAGACAGCGCCTCGGCCTTTCATAACCTTACCCAAGGAGTACCATGCCATCACTACTGGCCAGCTGACTTGCTGTGAACACCGGGAGGTGGGGACAAAGCGGGGGTCCCGGGGGGCTATCTCCCATGGGCGGCCATTCAGGCGAGGCCTCATTTCACCTCTGACGACTTAGAAATCAGGAAATTACACATCTCCAGTTCTCCAAAAGGCCTTCTTCCAAAGCGTTCTCTCATGATGGTGACTCTCCGCATGCACTGACAGGGGCGCCCCGTGGTGGCTTGCACAGAGGTCCGTTTTAAAGTCCAGCAAGTAAGGTAAAAATCAACAACCCTTGCAAACCCCCTCCAGAGGTGCCACACTGGAGTGAGCGTGTTGTCTACTGACTAGCCCAGTGAGGCCAGATTCCCCCTAGTGACCAAACAGATCTGGGTGAGCCTGAAATGAGGTTACGGACCAGGGCTGCTTTTTTTTTTTTTTTTTTTTTTAGGCTGCTGGGTCCAGGACTTGAACCATGCAGTTGGCCCCAGTGCCCTAAACCTCTACCTAGGTTTCTATATTTGTTTTCACCAAGAGTTAAAAAAAATAAAGTTATTCTCTACTATGGCTTAGATAATGGTTTGTCTTCCAAAGGTTTGTGTTTTAAAATTTGATCCTCCTTTTATTTTAAAATTTTATTTATTTATTTATTTTTAGAGAGGTTTTTGCTATAGGGTGTGTGTGCTAGCCAGAAAGACAGAGTGAGACAGAGACAGAAAGCAAGAAATCACCCCCTGGGGGGGATGGCCATGCCGCAATCCCTTCTCCTCTCAGGATCTTGGGCATGCACATGCATGTGCCCGGTGTGAGTTTAAGCCACTGGGTCTGGGACTCGAACTGCAGTCGCTACATGGGAGGCAGGGGCATAGCCAATACGCCAA
>NW_006204133.1:1293886-1305682 GCF_000334495.1 Tupaia belangeri chinensis
CACTGGCCAGCAGACAGCCCCCAGTTCCCGGCCATGTGGACCTCTCCAGAGGGTTCCACGACATGGCAGCTGGCTTCCCCAAAGCAGCGATCTGAGACAGCGCCTCGGCCTTTCATAACCTTACCCAAGGAGTACCATGCCATCACTACTGGCCAGCTGACTTGCTGTGAACACCGGGAGGTGGGGACAAAGCGGGGGTCCCGGGGGGCTATCTCCCATGGGCGGCCATTCAGGCGAGGCCTCATTTCACCTCTGACGACTTAGAAATCAGGAAATTACACATCTCCAGTTCTCCAAAAGGCCTTCTTCCAAAGCGTTCTCTCATGATGGTGACTCTCCGCATGCACTGACAGGGGCGCCCCGTGGTGGCTTGCACAGAGGTCCGTTTTAAAGTCCAGCAAGTAAGGTAAAAATCAACAACCCTTGCAAACCCCCTCCAGAGGTGCCACACTGGAGTGAGCGTGTTGTCTACTGACTAGCCCAGTGAGGCCAGATTCCCCCTAGTGACCAAACAGATCTGGGTGAGCCTGAAATGAGGTTACGGACCAGGGCTGCTTTTTTTTTTTTTTTTTTTTTTTTTTAAAACGTGTTTTTTTTTTGTTTTTTTTTTTTTAAGACTCTTCTCTCTCTCGCTCTCTCTTTATTTTTAAAAGTTTTCGCCTTAGGGCACGTGCATTCACTGGAGAGAAGCGGAAACAGACACAGTAAGGGGGGAAGTGAGAAAGCACCCTCCAGAAGGGATAGCTACTTCCCAATCCTTTCTCCTCCTGGGATCTTGGACATGCATGCACACATGCCCAGTGTGATTTTGAAGCCACTGAGTCCAGGACTCAAACCACAGTTGGCCATGTAAGAATCCAGGAACGTCACTGCTATGCCACCTGCTGGGTTGTTGTTGTTATTGTTTTGTTTTGCCATAAGGCACACATTCTCGCTGGAGTGAGACAGACAGAAGGAAAACAAGAAACCACTCCTAAGTGGGGATGGCCAGCCCACAATCTCGTCTCCTCCATTCTCCTCTCGGGATTGTAGGTCCACATGCATATGCACCCGGCGTGTTTTTCAGGCTGCTGGGTCCAGGACTTGAACCATGCAGTTGGCCCCAGTGCCCTAAACCTCTACCTAGGTTTCTATATTTGTTTTCACCAAGAGTTAAAAAAAATAAAGTTATTCTCTACTATGGCTTAGATAATGGTTTGTCTTCCAAAGGTTTGTGTTTTAAAATTTGATCCTCCTTTTATTTTAAAATTTTATTTATTTATTTATTTTTAGAGAGGTTTTTGCTATAGGGTGTGTGTGCTAGCCAGAAAGACAGAGTGAGACAGAGACAGAAAGCAAGAAATCACCCCCTGGGGGGGATGGCCATGCCGCAATCCCTTCTCCTCTCAGGATCTTGGGCATGCACATGCATGTGCCCGGTGTGAGTTTAAGCCACTGGGTCTGGGACTCGAACTGCAGTCGCTACATGGGAGTCAGTGGCATAGCCATTACGCCAACTGCTGGCCCCTCGATCCTCCATTTAAGAAGTTCACCTGGGGACCAGCAGGTAGAATAATGGTTCTGTCGCTGGGCTCCCAAGTAGTCAACCACAGTTCTAGTCCCAGACCCAGCAGCTTAAAACGCACGTTGGATGTGTCTGCGTGAGTGCCCAAAATCCCCAGAGGAGACTAGAGGAGAAGGGACTGCAGCATGGCCATCCTTCCCGGGAGGTAATTTCCCCCTTTCTGTCTTTTCTGCTTCTCTCTGTCTCTCCAGCAAGCACACATACCCTATAGCAAAACTCTCTCTTTAAAAAAAAAAAAAAAAAAGTTCACCTGTTTCCTTCTTCCCTGAGAGCCCTGAGACAGAGAGAGCACACAGGAGAGGCGACCACCCCCAGTGGAACTCAGGCATGTGTACATGTGCACCCCTGGCATGCCCATGGAGGTTCTGGGCCCTTCCCATGTGGGACCAGCTGCGTTACCATTGCACCACCACCTGTATCAAATCCACTCTTCGAGGGCCAGTCCCGGGCCTCCAGTGAGGGAGGCTTAGTGCAGAGGCTGCCACGGCCTTTGCAAGAGCCCTGGCGCACGCCCGCTGGGTAGAGGCTGGGCGGGATCACCCTTATGACACTACTTCTCCGTGGCCAACCGGATAGTGTTGATTTCAAATAAACAAGCTTATGGCAAGGCTCCTCGTGGTTGTCTCATTCACTTCTCCACTCCTCTGACCCTGATTAATTTCGAGTTCCCATAACAAGGGACTGTGGACCAATGGAGACCCCGGCGATGACAGCACCAGGGCTGGGGCGGCACCCTGCCACGGGCACAGGCCAAGGGCTGCTCCTGCAGCTCCTCCAACTTTCTGCTCTTCGTTACTTCTTGGCGCTGGTGTTGCCTCTCAGAAGGGAAAGGGGAAGAGGAAAGATCCGTCTCCCAGGCACCCGGGAAGTCAGCGCCAGCAAACCCAAGACGGCGGCAGGAGGCTCGGGCTGGGCGTGGGCCTTCCTCCAGATTTCAGCCCTTACTGGGGCCAGGGGATGGGAAGGGCTTTGCACATCTGGGCCAGCATGTGAGGGGGAGTGCTGGTTCGTACCAGCCTGCGAGCGTGCACCGCGGACACCAGCGTGGATGGGCATGCTTTCCGGCGTCTCAGAGGGTGGGGCAGCCACGGAGTGGAATTTGCAAGTCTGCTGAAGAAAGGCAGGCTTCAAAGGTTTGGTGCTGCCAGACGGGGGAGTGTGGAAGCGTGAGCTGGTGACACATCTCTGAACTAGGAAAGGAGGGTGGCTGTGACAAGAGCCCTCTCCTCCTTGGGAAGGAATGTCAGCCTTCCCAAGTAAACGTGTGAGCTCCAGAACCTCCCTGGCCTGCTCCTCCTTGGGGGGACACAGGCTGACAAGCAGGATAAGTGTGTCCTCTCTTCCTCGCCAACCCTGTGACCACTCTTCTGAGACACAGCACCACCAGTCCCTGGGGCTCCCCGTCCTCCCAGGAGAAGGCGCTGGTGACAAACTACCAATCCTCATGCTCCTCTGGACGCGGCAGGTTCAGGACCAGCTCATGGTCCCTCTGCTGGGCTCCTCCATGAGCAAGGCGTCCTTACCAGTTGCCCCAAGTTGCTTGGGCTCCTCAGGGCCAGTGCCCAGGGGATGGAGCTGGGGGGCTCAGCAAGACTGCTCTACGCTCACTGAGCACTCCTATGTGGGGCATCACCTCTACCCAGGTTTCTCTATTTGTTTTCACCAAGAGTTGAAAAAAATAGTTATTCTCTGCTATGACCTGGACAATGGTTTGTCCCCCCAAGGTCCATGTGTTAGAATTTGATCCCGGCGTAATGGCCTTGGAAGGTGGTGTGACCTTTAAGAGGTGAGGGATGGATGGAGTGGGCGGGGACTGGATTATGGAGGCACTGACCTCATGAGTGGGTTTTGCTAAGGAGTGAGTTCTAGCTCTCGTGAGGAGGGTTTAGTTCCCACAGGAGTGAGTTGGAGGAGGAAGATGGCCGCCCCCGTGTGTGTGTGTGTGTGTGTGTGTGTGTGTGTGTAGGGGGTGTCTCTCTCTCATCTGCATACACCCGCATTCTCTCTGCTCCCGTCAGCCATACTGTAATGTAGCCAGCTTGATGCCGGCCCTACTTATTTGGACCTTCTGGCCACAAGAACTGTACACCAAACAAGCCTCTAGGTTTTTTTGTTTGTCTTTTTCTTATATTTTTGCTATATGATATGTGTGCTCGCCAGAGAGAGAGAAACAGAGAGAGGGAAAGTGAGAAATCAACCCCCAGGGGGACGGCCACACGGCTTCTCCATTCTCCTCTCGGGATTTGGGGCATGCAAGCACACATGCTCAGAGTGATTGTCCAGCTGCCGGGTCTGGGACTCAAGCAGTAGCTGGCCACCTGGGAGCCTGGCACCTTAACTGCCATGCCACCTGCTGGCCCCGTAACATTTTTAAGAAATTATTTATTTATTTAATTTTATTTGTTACTATTATTTAATTTGACCAGAAAGAGAAGGTGTAAAAGCAAGCCACAGGTCTGGGACATGAACTGCAGTCGGCCAGCTGAGATTCTAGCGCC
This sequence comes from Tupaia belangeri chinensis, assembly GCF_000334495.1. NCBI lineage: Eukaryota > Metazoa > Chordata > Mammalia > Scandentia > Tupaiidae > Tupaia > Tupaia belangeri. Next base: position 1,297,949 of record NW_006204133.1, read on the forward strand.
TTCACCACTGTGCCACTTGCTGGCCCCACATTTTTATTTTTTAAACGAGGATTTATTTTAGGGACCAGCAGTTGGTATAATGGCTATGGCGCTGGACTCCCACGTAGTCAATCACGGTTCAAGTCCTGGACCTGGTGGCTGAAATTCACGCCGGGGGCGTGTGCGTGCGTGCCCAAGATACCGAGAGGAGAATGGAGGAGAAGGGATTGCAGCGTGGCCATCCCCCCGGTGGGTGATTTCTCGCTTTCTGTCTCTCTGTCTCTCTCTGTCTTTCTGGCAAGCACATACACCCTCCTATAGCAAAAAAAAATCTTAAAAAAAAAATTTATTCATGAGAGGGGGCACATGCACACATGCAAGAGAAAATGAGAGAGAAGTAGCCTTGGCAAGGTCTTATCACACTGCAATCTCCTTCCGGGTCCTCCAATACGCTGAGGTCTTGGGCACACATGCAGCGTGTTTGAGGACAACCGGGCCAAGGATCTGAACCTGCAGTTGGCTGTGTGGCCCCTGGCACTGCAGTTCAACAGGCTACCAAATGCGCCACCAAGGCTGGGCCAGACCTCCATCCTTCATAAATCACCCCGTCCTGAGAATTCCCGTCAGCAGCGTAGGCGTGAACTAAGACCCTGTCTGCCCAGCGCCCCAGTGTTCTCAGAGGGAAGATGGGAAATAAGCTTATGAGCACTGCTAACCGCCTGGAAGGTGCCCAGCGGCAGGGGTGCCATGCAGGCTGTGTGCCGCCTGCTGGCAGACTGATCCCCCACACACCTGTGCCCCTGACCCCTAACAGACCAGCTATCTCGGCTCTACACAGCAGGCAGCAGCTGCAGCCGCAGCCCCCAAGGTTGCGTTGAGCTGAGATAGCAGTGGGAGGTCAACGTAGTGGGGGGCGGGGGGTCAGTGCTGAGCTGATGGAAGCGGGGACAGCAGGTCTGAGCTGGATCAAATGACTCTGTTCCAAGACCAGCCGCCCCCATGCCCCACGGGGTGCTCCCTGAGGTATTAACTGGCCTCTGCACGGAGCTGCCCTTTCTGAACACCAAGCAGAGGAAGGTTTCTGACACCAGGGGACAGAACCAGGCTGCGATCTTCGAGCCGGGCCTGTGTGTCTGAGCAGGGCTCCCAGGCTGGGCTCTGTCATCCTGGGCTCAGGCCCAGGAGGACTGGCCATCGCTACCGGGGACTCTCCTTACATGTAGATGCCACTGGGGACCTCTGATGCAGTCCGTTCTGTGTGGCGCTGTGGGCACACGCCCCGGTCTAAGGATGCCGATGCTGGGGTTCTAGCCTCCGTTCGTGCCGATGCTCTGGCCCTCCTGCCTTCTCGAGAAACCCCCGTCTTCCTGGTTCTCCTTCCCAGTCTCACCACTGAGCAGAGGACCACTCTACCTTCCACCAGGTGGGCAGGAGGGGACCCACACGCGGGAGGCGGCCCAGCTGCAGGACTGTGTCTTTCTGGAAGGAGCTCTTGAAGCACCTTTCAGATGAGAGGCAGTGATGGATTTTAAGGAAACCCGAGAGAAGGAACCAACAGCAAGAGCCTTGTCTTTCTCATACCCCCCTCGGCAGGGCTGTGCACAGAAACATCTCAGCCCCTCGTTTCCAGCCTTGGCCATCGCAACGCACTGTGGGTTCCCCCAGAGGAGCCCCACAGCATCTGATAGGTGAGTCCCAGGTGGGGACATCTCTGCAAAAGAGAAAAATGACCAACGTGGAACTAACTGGCCTGGGACAGTCCTCTGAGCTGGGTCATGAACAAGGGTGAGGAGACCCAAAGGAGAAAGTGGCTAGTCCTGACGTTTCTCTTGTGGAGCACACCTCCACGAGGGATGTCAGGCCCTTGGTGGAGGAGATGCTGGAACCTTCTCGGTACTTCCTCAAGACACTGGAGGAGTCGTCCTCCCACCCCATGACACCCAAGAAACTACTCGAGTACCTCCGCCACCGACCTACCCTGGGGAATTCATGGGATGGGGCTCCAGGAAGAAAACTTTCCTCCCGCGCAGCCAGAGTGACCTGGCCGGTGGTCCCTAGCCTGCCCTTAGAGAGCAGCAGGACATCCCTGCAGCCATTAGCTGGGTTCTCAGAGGGCAGTTCTGAGTCCTCCTCAGGGAAACGGTGTCAACAGACAGGCCACGGTCCGGGGACCAGAGGAGGATGCCACGCATCGGAACGGCCCACCTGGGACGGTGGCCCCAGATGCGGGCAGCTCCCTGGCCCTGCCTTCCTCCCACAGGTCTAACTCCACCTGCCGTGAGAGCTGCGAGTCCACATGCCAGGCCTGGCGGTCCAAAGTACTCGAGAGGCCGTGTTTAAAGGGCCACCATTACGCCCACCTGCCCCCTGCTGCAACCGAAGATCCGTCCTGCAGGATAAAGGGCAGAGCAGTCCAGGAAGGGAGGGGAGTGGGCAGTAACCCGAGGGGTTCTCCGTCTCCAGGGCCACCTTCCACTCCCAGGTGGATGCCCGGCACTCCTTAAAGGAGCCTGAGGTAGTAGCTCTTCTAGGCCCCAGAGACCCCCAAGCCTTCCCCATGGTAGGCAATTGTTTTTCTTTCTATTATTTTAAAAAATCTTTTCAAGTTTCTTCCGTGAATTAGAGACAGAGACAGAGATACAGCATTGCTGTCAGGGGCTCTGACTCCTCAATCCACCCCCAGCCTCAGCCAGCCCCCGGTCATGGGCATACGCATGCCCAGTGCACTCAGGGAGGTCTCTGGACATGAGCCAATAACCTTCCACGTGGGTCAGCCTCTCAGAGTATCGCGTTTTACCTGTGCACCGCCCTCAGGCCCCCATTTGTTTTTCTGAGTGGAATTCTTCCCCCTACACATTCGAGTCGGTGCTGTGATTTAAGCTCCATCTGGGGAAGAGGCAAGTGGCTTATTACAGCAGATGCAGCACGCCAGGTTTCAGGAGGGAAAGGGGCAGGAGGGCGGCGGGCTGGCACGGGCAGCGTATTTATAGCAGAGCTGAGTGTGGTTTGGTCTGGCAGGTGATCACTAAACAAAGTCGTGAGCAGGTTCTTCAGAAAGACCCAGCTTTCCTTGCACAGGCACATCCGCCCATCACAGAAAGGGTCTCCACACCTCCTGGGGCTGGGGGGTGGTTGACAGGAGGCAAGGAGCGTGTGTGTTTGTGTGTGGGAGGGTCCTAGGTAACAGCCCGTGCCGCTTCCCACACACTCAATCCCACTTCCCAGAGGATTCGCAAGCAAGACTTCAGATGTGCTATACCCAGAGCAAGATGGTACTGAAGCCTTTCACCCCCCCATCCAACAGCAGCTACGTGTGTCACATGGCTCTGTCCCCAGAGGGTAGGGACAATGCACATGCAAATGAGCATCACTGTCCACACCAAAACCCACCCAGGTCACAAGGGGACACTCAGAAATCAAAACTGAGCACTGTGGAAGACGGTGCCTTGCCGATCATGGTCCCACAGGTAACGTGCCAAAGCAGAGGCCTGCAGGCAGACTAAAGGGACTGACCGTGTTTGGGAAGGTACCAGCGAGGCTGGCGAGCGGGGTTATACCGAAAGGAGTGCACAGCCAGGGCTCTGCATCAGTAAGTGTCGGAAGCAGGCGTGAGACAGTGGCAGGCTCCTTGCCGCTGGTTCACCCGGCCCGCGGAGGTTGGGAGCGTGGAGGTTCACAAGCCACTTGTGGGATGACTTACAGTCACGGGGGCGAGTGAGGCCGTCCTGCTATTCCGAGTGCAGGGGCGGGAGGGGGGCACTCACCTGCCGCTGTGCTGGAAGGGCCCCAGGGGGTACAGCGAAGGGCTGTAGGCTCCCAGGCTGTAGAACGCCTCCGTGACCTCCTGCAGCGAGGGGCACCACAAGTGCATGTCTTCATCTGCCAGGCCAGCAAGGACAGAGAGTCAGAGCAGGGACAGGGCAGGACAGGACACGCTATTCCCACGGGAGGGGCTGGCTGTGAGGATCCTGGTCTGAGGCGGCCGTGTCTGCGCTCTCCCGCACCGTAAGTGCGTTATCGTTATCGGGAGAAATGAAGCTGCCCAGTTTTTCGGATCCTCGCTGGCACTCTGGGAACCTGCCGATGTTCTCTCTCTCTCTCTCTCTCTCTTTTTTCTTTTTTTTTTTAAGAGGTATTTGCTATAGGGCGCATGCGCTTGCCAGCAAGATAGAGAGAGACAAAGAGACAGAAAGTGATTCCCTGGGGGGGATGGCCACGCTGCAACCCCTTCTCCTCCATTCTCCTCTCGGGATCTTGGGCACACACACACACACGCGCCCTGCGCGAGTTCTAAGCCACCGGGTCCGGGACTAGCCATTATGCCAATTGCTAGTCCCAGCCTACGTTCTCTTATTTGGTCTCCACGGAGGTATGACTGAACTAAAGTGCAAGGACCCAAGGATGGCCATGGCACAACCACCTACATCAGGCAGAGGTCGGGGAGCTCGGCTGCCCCCAGCACATGAGGTGAAGGGGCCTGGACCAGAGGTCTTGAAACTGCGAGACACAGGAGCCACCAGCCTCTGCACCGCCGGGCTCTCTGCTACGAAAGGCTGAGACCAGCACTGAACCCATGCAATCCGCTGTCACCCTTGCTGCAACATTTGGGTACTCCCAGTCCACTGTCCCTGCTGGGAGCAATGCCTGCCGCCCTTCTGCAGCCTGGGATATGTGTTCTCAGCAAGTGTGAGCTACACGGGCTGGTCTCTCTTGACCAGTTTAACAAAAAACATGGACGATAATCTGACCACATCAACAAAGAGGAAAAACTGCTACTCAAGGCCTCTTCGCTCAGAGTATTTAAGGAAATTTTTTTTCCTTTTTTTTGGAGAAGTTTTTTCTCATTGGGCATGTGCGCTAGCCAGAAAGACAGAGAGAGACAGAGAGATAGAAAGCGAGAAATCACCCCCCAGAGGGGGTGGCCACGCTGCAATCCCTTCTCCTCCATTCTCCTCTCGGGATCTTGGGCACGCATGCACACGCGCTCGGCGTGATTTTAAGCCACAGGGTCGGGGACTCGAACTGCGGTCAACTACATGGGAGTCCAGCGACATAGCCATTACGCTAATTGCTGGTCCCAGGAAATTTTCACAACTGTTAGAGTTGAAGAATAAAACCCAATGTGGCCGAGTGTATCTTCCCAAGATGGCTGTAACCGGAGTTCGCTTCCTGCCTGCACTTGCACAGCGACCTCCCAGCTCCTGCTAAGAAGCGGAGTCTACATCTCCACTCGGCCACCATTCCTCCTACTTCATCTCCTTTGCTGATTCACTTGCTCTTGAGCTGCCTCTCCCTATTACATGGAAATCCCACAAGGGCAGGAGCCCCGTCCAGCATGCCTGGTGACAAGAGGAGCAGCTGGCACGTGGAGGAAGCCAAATGGATGAACGTGTGGACGAGGGAGTGGAGAGAATCCCAAATCAGACCTGACCAGGCTGAGACTTAGTTTCAGTCAGGACCGAAGGGGAGTGGAAAACTAGTCACGAGATGAGCTGGCGGTGTCATTTCGAATCTGACAATGGACCAGGCATGGTAACCCGGTAACCCGGGAGGTCCTCTACACAAATAGAGTGGAAGGAAAACGAGCTTGAAAGCCAGGCAAGGGCTGCGTCAGTAGCTCATGCTGGAACTCCGGCCATTCCAGAGAGTGTTTGGTCCTGCCTGCCATTGCGATGCCCCCCGCTGGAGGCCAGAACCTGACCAAGCATGAAAGAGAAAAAGGTGACCTGGGGGAGCTCACAGTCTAAGAGGGAGAGGACACAGTGAGTGTAAGAGTTTGGCATGGTAGTTAAGGTGCGGGACTCCCACATGGTTGACTGCAGTTCAAGTCCCGGACTGGCAGCTTGAAACTCATGCCAGGTGTGTACGTGCGTGCCCAAAATCCGGAGAGGAGAATTAAGGAGAAGGGACTGCGGCGTGGCCATCTCCCCTGGAGGGTAATTTCTCGCTTTCTGTCTCTCTGCCTCTGTCTCTCGTAGCAAAAAATCTCTCTCCAAAATAAAAAAGTGAGCGTGTTTGTGCAAAAGCGAAAGGTAAAAAAAGGTGCAGAGCCTGCTCAGTGGACGGGCTACAGGGAGGGAAGTGCCCACCAGGCAGAGGCAGAGACGGCCAAGGCGGGGCTGCATGAGTGACGGCTGGAGTGGGGTGGGGACCAAGGACCATGGCAACAAATGGTGCCCTAAGTTCCTCTAGTGGAGGAGTCGTCCAGGCAGTGGCCTCGCAGGGGAAGGCAGGGGAATGGCGGGCAGAGGGTCTCTGAAAAGTGTCCAAGGACATTGCTTCGGCAGGGGATCGAGTGTCTCTCTGGGAACGCATATGGGCTAGGACTCACTAAACAAGTAATTAGACTCCTGGAGGAGGAAAAACTTTCTTGTTTGTTTTTTTTCCTCTCAGGCAACCTAACAAGAAAGAGAGCGGTAATGACACCCTTGCCGGGTTCATGAACGAACTAGGAAGAACGGAGTCTACGAAACACGGTAAGATTCCACTCACAAGAGAGGACTGTGTACCGGGTGGGGCCTCTGGGGGGCCGTGCACGTATGTGCACGCATGTGCGGGTGGGAGGATGAACTTTCCAGGGAGGGGAGAGAACCCACTTAGGGCGAGGCCCCTGGAAACTCAGCCTGGCTGGGACATCCTGTCAGCAGCGTCAGACCCCCAAGGGAGCTGTGTCCAGCCACGGCCCACGCACCCCCTTGGCCCACAAAGGTGCACCTTCTGCTTTAAGACCCCGTGGGGCAGCAGCACCGACTGGCCAGCTGTAGGCCTGGGGCGGGGTGCTGTCCCTCCCTCCCCAGGATGGCTGGTGTCAGGAGCAGTTTCACAGTAGGTCTGGGATGCTTCCGTCACCCACCAATAGCTCTGGAAGTTGGTTACGCGAGTACAGGAAACCACCCACCCCAGCGCCACAGTCAAGGCCACCTCTGAGCAGGCCTGGCACCCCGCTTCTCCCGAGCGCTGTCCTGAATGACACAAGGAAATGCAGACGTGTAGCTGCCAGCTCCGCCTCCCCGACTCAGTTCTCTGCACACAGAAGCACTTAGGTGATCTCAGGGTGCACCCCACGGTGCCTCAGTCCTGCCATCTGGGCTCTGTCGGAGCCTGCGCGTCTGGAGCAGTCTCTTTAGGTGGCTCTCCTGGGATGGAACTGAAGCCTGAGGGACAGGCAGGGGGAAAAGCACCAGGCCTGAAATTGAAGTGACTTTTCCATCTGTGCTGCAGGAGAGGCAATTATTCCCCGCCGCGGCGTGGTCCCGGCAGCGTTTCCATGGATAGGAAAGTCACGCGCATCCCACGAACCTCCTGCTCCCCTCCCTGGACCTCCACCCTCCCTGTTCCCATCTTGGGCCTCAGGGGGATGAGGGAGGGGCTGGGCCACGGGCTGTCTCTGTTCTTCGGGTCCTGCAAGCCCTTCCCTGGTCACGGAGCCAAGAAGCACGTGGGGAGGTAGGGGGGCACGCAGTCCCATGTGCCGGATCCTCACTCTCTGACCATCTCAGAGACTCCATGACCCCATGGTGCCACAGGTGAGCAAAGTCCCCACCAGCCTTAAGTGAGGGTTTCTAAAGGAAAACAAGACACCCACTGGATCCCAGCTGAAGCCTGGATCTTTTTCTTCTTGGAGAGGTTTTTGCTATAGGGCTCGTGCACTCACCAGACAGAGAGAGACAGAGAGAAAGCGAGAAATCACCCCCCAGGGGGGATGGCCACGCCGCAATCCCTTCTCCTCCATTCTCCTCTCGGGATCTTGGGCAC
>NW_006204133.1:1305788-1317425 GCF_000334495.1 Tupaia belangeri chinensis
TTCTCCTCCATTCTCCTCTCGGGATCTTGGGCGCGCACGCACAAGTGCCCGGCGTGAGTTTAAGCCACCGGGTCCGGGACGCGAACCGCGATCGACTACGTGGGAGTCCAACGATATAGCCATTACGCTAACTGCTGGTTCCTGAAGCCTGGATCTTAACTGGGGCGTGGGGCCCACAATACTGACAGGAGGCCTAAAACCTGATCATCTCCTCCCTCCCCAACTCTTACTTAGCTTCCCTCAGCACTTTCGTACTTACATTTAAAACCTGTTTCAGTGTCACTAGCTTTAGTCAATTAGCTTTAGCTTTAGTCATTTAAAGTGTTTAAATGCTAACCAAACTGCAGGCGGTTTGTTCGAAACTGCTGGGGACCCAGCCGTGAGCAAAGCGGCCGCAGTCTTGTTCCTGTGGAGCTGATGGTGTGTGGGGGGAACACACAGTGCACATATGAAAACACACACGTGACAGCTGGCCCTGCAGCCTAGTGTTAAGGGAGTCGGATCCCACACACTGGCTGCAGTTCGAATCCCAGCCCTGGGGGCTTGAAAAACACAGCAGGCACCTATGTGCCCCAAATCCCAACCGGTTGGAAGAGTGGAGGGGAAGGGACTGCGGCGTGACAATGCCCCACTAAGGAGTGCTTTCTCCCCCTCCCTCTCTGACTCTCTCTGGAGAGCACACCTGCCCTCTGGCAATTACACAAAGGAAAACATAACCAAAGCCCAATGTCGGGGCCAGCAGATGACATAGCAGTTACGTCGCTGGACTCCTACAAGGCTGACGACGATGGTTTGAGTCCCGGACCCAGTGGCTTGAAACTCACACCCGGCATGTGTGCGTGCATGCCCAAGCTCCTGGGAGGAAATGGAGAAGGGATTGTGGCGTGGCCATCCCTTCTGGAAACCGATTTCTCACTTTCCCTCTCAGTCTCTGTCTCTCTCAGGTGAGCACACACGCCCTAAGGGAAAAAAACCTCAAAAACAAAACAAAACAAAACAAACCCCTGCTGTCAGGGGGCATGAAGGCATGGAGGGAGGGAGTCAGGGCGACACTGGGGCAGACCCGTGGCATGGAGACGCTGTCACACACAGAGGAACCTGCAGAGACCTGAGGCCAGGGCGCACTTCCCTGTGTGAGATCGAGGAAGGAACCTGGGGTGCTGGAGAGGGTGCAAGGCCCAGGGGTAGGGATGAGGACAGAGCGGCGGACGGGGTGAGGGAGGGGCACATCACGGACAAGGACCAAGTGTAACGGAAGCAACTGGCCTTGAGAGGAGGAAGTGTGTTACCAGGGACCGCCTTACTCACTGAGGGAAGGAGGTCCTACGTCAAGTCCGCATTTTGGAGGCACAAGTTGTCACTCCGACTGTGCGAGCAAGGACACCGCACGGCCTTGTCCCCACACTGACGCCAGCTCTCCCTGCAGAGACCTGGTGCCCACGGAGACCTTAAGAAATGCTGAACCACTTGCTTTTCATGGCTTCCCCCACCCGGTTCTTTTCCAGACATGTACCCACGCTCCTCTGGAACCTTCTTTTTGTGTCTTCTCTGTTCTCTAACCAGCTCACTGGGCACCTCTGTGTTTCCTTTTTGCCCTGCTTGACCTGAGCCCGAGACCCTCCCTCTGGTGCCACCTTCACAACCACCCTGGCCTGCTATAACTTGCCTGCACGCCCTACCCTCTCGGGGTCCCCTGGCCTGTCTATTGGTGGCAGGGGGCATACAGGGTAGGCGATGGCGTCTCCAGGCCACCTCTCCTCTTTCCTGCCCTCGGAAACCCACACCGCGCCTTCTGTTACCTAACACCACGGGGCACCCGCGGCTCCCACTGCAGGACAGAGCTGCTTTGTGCCAGACCACAGAACCGCTCACGCCTGCTAGAATTAGGTTTGGCCACGAATAACAAAAAGAACTAAAAAAAAGAAAAAAAGAAAAAGCAACAACAACAAAAACTCCACCTGGGTTTCTAACAGGCAAGAATTTTATTTCTCTCTGATGAAGAAGGTGGTGAGCAGCTGCAGCTGCTACACAAACCTCACTGTGTCTAAGGGGCCTGGTGGCCTGCGGTCCACCTGCCATCCTCGGCATGGTCCAGGAGGACTGCCGGAGGGCTGGCTCTGAGTTCCACCGTGTCCTGGACTTCTGCATGCCTGTGCTACGTTTTCGGAGGCAGGGCCCTGCCGGCGGGGCTCAGGAAGGCAGTAGCAAACTATCCTCCTGAATTTAAAAAGACTGAGTAAGGCTCAACAAGAAGCTTCCCAGCAGTGCTCCTGAAGGCAGGGTCACTTCGAATTTCTGAACCTGAGATTTCTGGCATATGCCTGATCTCTACAATAAAGTTCAAACAGAAGTCACCAAACGCTGGCAAGGATGTGGAGCAGCGGGAACGCTCCCTCGTGGCTGGTGGGGATGTAAAACGGTACAGCCTCTTCGTTTCCTACAAAGCTCCTACATGACCTGGCGACTGGGTTCCTCAGTATTTACTCAGATGAATGGAACACTTAGGCTCACACAAACACCCACATATGAATGTTTATGTCAACTTCATTCATAATCATCAAAAACTGGAATCAACCAAGATGACTCTCAATAGGTGAATAGGTAAGCAAATGACAGTACACCCATAAAATGGGTTATTATTCAACCACAAAAAAGCAATGAGCTGGGGCTAGCAGGTGGCATAGTGGTTAAAGCACCGGACTCCCACATAGCTGACCACAGTTCAGGTCCCAGACCTGGTGGTTTGCTGTCTCACTTTCCCTCTTTCTCTGTCTGTCTCTCGCTGATGAGCATGCATGCCCTATGGCAAACTTTAAAATAATAATAATAGGGGCCAGCAGCTGGCGTGGTGGTTAAGGGCACTAGACTCCCACATGGCTGACCAAGGTTCAAGTCCCAAGCTTGCTTTCTTGCTTTCCTCCTCTCTCTCTTGCTCTGTCCCTCTCTGATCAAATTGAAAATAAAGTTAAAAAATAATTCTTTAAAAAATAATAATAAATACAAGTAAATAAATAATTATTCAAAAGAAAAAGAAATAAGCTATCAAGTCACAGAAAGACATGTTGCAGAGTGATAGACGGCAACTGATGAGACCACAAACCGTGTGATTTCAACTGTAGGACATTCTGGAAAAGGCAGCACTGTGGAGAGAGTGAAAATACCAGTGGCTGCAGGGTTTGCGGGTGGTGGTGGTGGAGTGATAGGTGGGCACACAGCATTTTCAGGGCACTGAGACTATTCCTTGAAACAGTAATGACGGCACATGTCCACCTATGTGTTTGAACTCCTATAACTGTATGACGTAACTCTAGCTTTTTTTAAAAGAAGTATTTTATTTAACCTTATTTATTTATTTAATTAATTTGACCAGAGAGAGAGAGAGAGAGAGAGAGAGAAATGGAGAAAGCAAGCCGCCAGGTCCGGGACCTGAATAGAGGTCAGCCATGTGGGAGTCCAGCGCCCTTACCCACCACGCCACCTGCTGGTCCCGACATAACTCTAGTTTATATGGACCTCAAATAATAACAACGTGCCAGTGTTGGCTCATCAAATGTGTAACAAACGTGTGCACTCACGCCCGATGTTACAGCTGAAACTGAAAGCTAGGCGTGCAAAGGGGAGTGCATCCTCTTAGCAGTTGACCGGTACCTTTTGTAAGCCTAAAACTGCTCTAAAACTAAAGGCAATTAAAAAAAAAAAAAAAAAAAAAAAGACAGACAAGAGAAAAGGACACAAAAGAATGGAAAAACGAGGCGAGGTCTGCAGTCTGCAGCCCAGCCCTGGGCAGCGGCCAGACGCCGCAGTGTCAGGATGATGGCGCCCGCTCTCTCCTGGCTGAGAACCCAGCGCAGTGGCTCTCAGACTTGCCTGCACCGTCTGGAATCGCTTCGGGAGCTTCAGAAATTGCTGCCACCTGTGCCCCGCTCCCAGCAACTGTGGTTCAATTAGCCAGGGGTAGGGCCCGGCTTTGGAATGTTAATAAATTCCCAAGTGATCCTGACATGCGGCCAAGTTTGGGCACCACTGGGCTAATGAAAATCAAGGCCCTCCGAGCTGACATGCTCCCGTGGAGGACAGAGGACGGAACGGTGGGGCGGGCAAGGCGCCAGCCCCGCCTCCTCGCTCACACCCAAAGCGCTTGGCCTTGCAACTGAGGACACCGGTCTGTGGCCCAGTAGCCTGGCTGCTTGCCAGAATCACCTGAGGAGGTTTAAAACCCATGTCCAGGCTGCGCCTCAGACCCACCTCAGGTATCAGAACTTTTATGTATTTATTTATTTATTTTTAGTTTACCATAGGGTGCGTGAGCTCACTGGAGAGACAGAAATGGAGAGAGACAGAGACAGAGACAGAGAGAAAGCAAGCACCTCCAGGAGGAATGGCCACGTGGCAATCCCCTCTCCACTTGGATTTGGGGCGCAGACGCCTGGCAGTGTTTCAAGTCACTAGGTGCTGGACTCGAATCATGCAGTCAGCCGTGTGGGATCCAAACACCTTAATTGCCCTGCCACCTGGTTGGTCCTGACATCACCTCTAAGGCTCGGCCATAGCTGAAAACTCTAACAGCTGGGGGCTGAGTCCTTGGAGCCTCGGAGCCTCTGGTCAGGGCTTCCAAGCCGAACACCAAGGTGTGCTCTCCAAGTTCAAGTCACTTCCACTTACCACTCCCTACTCCCTGCTCCCCCTCCCACTTTTAGAGGGTTTCCTCTTAGAGCGCATACGCTCTTGTGGGTGGGGAGAGGGAGAGAGAGACAGTGAAAGGGAAAGTGAGAAATCACCCCCTGCAATCCCTCCTCCATTCTCCTCCCAGGATCTTGGGCATGCACGTGTGCCTGGCATGATTTTCAAGCCACTGGATCTGGGACTCCAACCATGGTCAACCACATGGGAGTCCAGTGATGTAACCACTAGGCCATCTGCTGGTCCCACTCCCTTGCCCCCCGCCATTTTAAAGATGGGCTGAGAGTCTTCTGCTGAAGAGGTGGGATAAGTCTCTGTTACTGCTTGACCACTCTGCTCTTCCAAGAAGTTCGTGCACTTAGCCAAAGTCTTTGTCACTGGAGCTGGTTACGCATCCCAGGCCTGGCCACACGGGAATCACCTGGAAGCTTTAAAACATGCTGCTGCCAGGTACTGCGTTAAGCGTGTTTCAGGAACTAACTCATCGGAGCTCCCCCTAGGACCCCTGATGGGATGCGCAGGTGGTGGGATGGAGTGGCAGGGTCAGGAGTTGAACACTCCGTGGGCAGGGACACAGGGAGAGGCTGGCCGACATGGGGTAAAGCATGTGTGTCCTCTTCACAGGGCAGGCCGACCCCACGTTTGGCCTTGGAGGACCAGACAGCACGTCCAGAGCCTGGCCGGCACACGCAGCTCCACAGTCCACTGACCACACGGGGCAGAGCAGCCGCCCGGAAACGATGCTGATGTCTGCTGCAGGCCGTGCCCACACTCCTCGAGACTCATCCACTCATTCGCCCGACGGCCTGAATGCTGCACAGTACCTGGCTCACATAGCTGCCAGGACCCAGCAGCAGGCTAAAACGAAAACAGAACAAAGACAGGGTCCCCGCCTTCGAGCTCACAGTCAGCTAACCCACACATCGACTGCGACTAGAGCCACGCAGTGCCAGGAGCCGAGGAGATGGAGCCCGACCTGGGGTCAGGGCAGCCTCCCCGAGGAGACCAATGCTAGAGAAGCCAAGTAGCCTAGGAGGATGGAGTTAAGAAGGCAAAAGCCAGCGGCTGATGGGGAGAGGGACAGGAGTACCCCAGGTGGTGAGACTGGCACGAGCGAAGGCGTATGGCAGGGGGGAATGGAGGAAAAGAAGGGCAGAGAGGCCGGAGCAGAGAGAGAGAATATGAGCTTGAATAAGCCGGAGGGGCCTGCGGCTCACAGGACAGTGAGCACCACACACACAGCGCGAAGCTTGGGCCAGCATTCCTTATTCCCAGTCTCCTGGCAGTCTGTGAGGTGGAAAAATCATACTAGCTACTTGTTGGGTTGTTGTGGCGATTAAATGAGATAGGCCGAGCCCTGGGCTCTTAGAAACATTAGCTATGGCCCCGAAGCACAGTGGTTAAGCACCAGGCAGAGGAAGCTGAATCCCACATGGCCGACCAGGGTCTGAGTCCTGGCCCTACTGGCTAGTGTGGGATGAGCGTGTGCAGGCCCCGAGTCCTGACGGGATGGAGAACTGGAGGAAAACGGACTTCCGTGTGACCAGGCCCTGTTAGGGGCTGCTTTCTCTATTCTCTCTCTCTCTCTCTCTTCCTCTCATGCATGCATATTTCCCCCCTGGCATAGGGAAAAAAGAAAGAAAAAAATGTTAGCTATTATTTTCGATTAAATTACTTTTATTATCATATCCAATAATAATATGTTTTAAAACAGGGACCAATTATGAAGCTGAATTACTGTTATCAAGTTCTCACTGGGGATTTTGAAGGACCCTCCGCAGGTAAATGATGGCTCCAAGGAAGCTAGGCCCTGGGGTGTGCCGGGTGGTCCCCCAGGAGTTTCCCTGCCCATTCAGGTCCACGCGGCACTCTCACAGTGCATGGTGGGGCGTGCAGGGGTGGCAGACCTAGATTCCAGCCCACCTCTCTGGGCCTGGGGACAATGGGGCCAGCCCTGTGGAATTAGGGAGCGAAAGGTGAATGGTGTTCACGAAGGTGCTCCATGGGTGCGGGCCACCGAGGCCACCGGCACTGCAGAGGCCAACTACCTCCCCACATGCCACGAGGCGGAGCCCCCACAGGCTGCTGTCCACAAGCAGGGCCTTCCAGGAGGCTTCAAAGGCTTACTTCCTGCAACCCCAGCACAAGGCTGTCCTGACCACCGTGAGAGGTCGTTCAGGTCAAGTGAGGCGCCCTCCTGACAAGATACTGAGCAGCAGGAAACGGCAACCAATTATACAGGCCAAGGTGGTTTTGCTGAAAAACCACCTGAGAGCTAGCCCTGTGGCCTAGTGGTTGAGGGAGCCGGCTCCTACAAGGCCGACCACAGTCTGAGCTCCAGCACTGGTAACTTGAAAAACACACCAGGCACATGTGCGTGCATGCCAGTCCTGAAAGACGGGAGAGACAGAGCAGAAGGGACTGCGGCGTGACTGTGCCCCGTGGGGGGTGCTTTCTCCCTCTCCCTCTCTCTTGCTCATTTTTTAAAAAGAGAATTATTTATTTAATTTTATTTAGTATTATAATTATTGTTATTAATTTGCATATGCACTCACCAGAGACAGACGGGGGGGGCGGAGGGAGTGAGAAAACTAGCTGCCAGGTTCAGGATCTGAACCATGGCCAGCCATGTGGGAGTCCAGTGCTTTAACCACTACACTATCTGCTGGTCCCTCTCCTTTTCTGGAGAGCCAGCACATGTGCCCTCTGACAATTAATTAATTTGACAAAAAGAAAACCAAAGCCGACCATCTGAGAATATGCTGAGGGAGGCATGGCCAAACACAGAACCATAGAAATTAAGAGGTACAGGCAGTATTTACAACTTGCGTGGTAAGTTTAGAGCCGCTCAGTCTCTTTGGTTTATCTAATAATCATAAAGAAACAGACTTTTTACATTTTTATTTTTGTTTTTTTTAAATAATTTTTTAAAATTTAGCTTTAATTAATTAATTTACTTGACCAGAGACAGAGAGAAAGAAAATGAGAAAACAAGCCACCAGATCCAGGACTTGAACCCATGGTCAGCAATGTGGGAGTCCAGCACCCTTAACCACCACGCCATCTGACGCCCCCTGTTTATTTATTTTCACTTTACTTATTTGAAGAAGAAAAGACACCCTTGGTAGTGTCTTGCCATTTTCTGAGGAGCTTAACTGTGCCACTCTAAAATATGCTTCTTTGGTGTATTTCTTTTTTTTTGGAGAGGTTTTCGCTACAGGGCGCGTGCGCTTGCCAGACAGAGAGAGACATAGAGACAGGAAGCGAGAAATCACCCCTCAGGGAGGATGGTCACGCCGCAATCCCTTCTATTCCATTCTCCTCTCGGGATCTTGGGCATGCACGCACATGCACCCGGCATGAGTTCTAAGCCACTGGGTCCGGGACATGAACCACAGTCGACCACATGGGAGTCCAGGGACATAGCATTACGCTAACTGCTGGTTCCCTTCGGTGTATTTCTGAACAACTGTTCAGAGGGTCTACAGACATAGCAATTAACCTGCTAACCTTTCGTGAAAGAAAGGTTACACTGGGTTGGATCAGAAAAGCAAGCAGCCTGGCCACTTCTTAGCCCTCTAACAGGAGGACGTTAGAGGGGACACCTCACCCCGAAAGGCAAGAGTCTTTGCATTTATTCTCTTCCGCCTTCCTCAGCTTAATGCCATCTTCTGTGCTGCACAGTTGAAAACTGTCAGCTATTTGGCCTTGGTCTAAGCCACACTTTGCATGGTTCCCGTATACACATGCGTATGCTAAAGAAATCTGTGTTCATGGGACCAGCAGTTAACGTAATGGCTATGTCGCTGGACTCCCATGTAGCTGACCGTGGTTCAAGTCCCAGACCCAGTGGCTTAAAACTCACGCCGGGCGCGTGTGCGTGCGTGCCCAAGATCCTGAGAGGAGAATGGAGGAGAAGGGATTACGGCGTGGCCATCCCCCCTGGGGGGTGATTTCTCGCTTTCTATCTCTGTCTCTCTCTGTCTGTCTGGCAAGCGCATGCACCCTATAGCAAAAACCTCTCCAAAAAAAAGAAAAAAGAAATCTGTGTTCAGGGCCAGCAGACGGCGTGGTGGTTAAGGCGCTGGACCCCCACATGGCCAACCGTGGTTTTGAGTCCTGGATCTGGTGGCTTGCTTTCTCATTTTCCCTCTATCTCTGTCTCTCTCTGGTGAGTGAATGCATCCTATACCAAATACAAAATAATAATAATAATAACAAATCAATAAAATTAAATTTTTTTCTCAAAATTGTATTCATTCTTTTTTTTTTCTTTTTGAGAAGTTTTTGCTATAGGACGCGTGTGCTTGCCAGAAGGACAGAGAGAGACAGAGAGACAGAAAGCAAGAAATCACCCCCCAGGGGGGATGGCCATACCACAATCCCTTCTCCTCCATTCTCCTCTCAGGATCTTGGGCATGCACGCACACATGCCCAGTTTGAGTTTAAACCATCGGTCTGGGATTCGAACCACAGTCGACGACATGGGAGAGTCCAGTGATATAGCCATTACGCCAACTGCTGCATTCATTTATTTTCATTTGACTGGAGAGAGAGACACAGAGAGTGAGAGAGATGGAAAGTAAGAAAGCAAGCCGCCAGGTCCAGGACTCAAACCATGATCGGCCATGTGGGAGTGTCCAGTGCCTTAACCACCATACCATCTGCTGGTCCCCTAAAAAAAAAAATTTTTTTTAAATAATAAATCTGTGTTCCTTTTTTCTCTCTTGTCTTTAGTTGCCAGAGGGTAAATGTACTCACCAGAGACAGAGAAAGAGAGGGAGGGAGAAATCACTGCTCTATGGAGCACAAGCATGCTGCAGCCCTTGTCCTTCACTTCCCCATCCTGTCGAGATCTGGGGCACATGTGCACACGTACCTGTGTTTTTCCATCCACTAGGGCCAGAACTAGAACAGAATCAGCCATATGGGATCTGGCTCCCTTAACCACTAGGTCACAGGGCTAGCCTTCTCTCTCTTTAATACCAGAGGGTGTGTGTGTGTGTGTGTGTGTGTGTGTGTGAGAGAGAGAGAGAGAGACAGAGACAGAGACAGAGACAGAGAAAGCACCCTCAATGGGGCCTGCTCATGCCACAATCTTTTCCACCACTTCTTCATCAATCAGGATCCTGGACGCATACACACAAGCTGTTTTTCAAGTTGCCAATGCCGGGACTCAAACCATGATGGGCCATGTGGGATCCAGAACCTTCTCAGAGTACTTAACTCCTGTGCGACGGGGCCAGCCCCCTTTTTCTTGTTAATCTGCCTATTTTCAGTGAACCCCAGAGAGTGATCTCCTTCATCTCTACTCAGCGGCCTTCCCTCAGTCTCCCACCCCAACACAACGTAGGTAAGCAAGGGTGTACCCAATGAGTTCAGGTCAACCTGGGAGCTGGACTGGGGGCTCCCATGTGGTTCCAGGCTCGTGTACGGCTTGTGCCCTTATGTCTGGGCCTGGAGTTTTGTTATGATAATAGCTGTTGTTTTTCTGAGTGCCCACCGTGTCCCAGGTGCTTCATAGATGCTGTTACCACTAGCCCTTACAACAATCCTGAGAGCCAGCGCAGGGCTGGCATTTAGGTGAACACTTCCTTAGTCTGGCTGCTGAGCTCCATCTGTGTCCCTGTACCACTCCATGCTATTTGAGAGCTCTCACAAGGGCATGGCTGTTGGACACCCAGTCTTCACTCCTTCTACTCCATCCTACACTGCCATTAATCACGCTTCCTCACGTCCCCTGATCTGTCTCCACTCAACGTTCATAACAGAGTCAGCCTAGAGCACCAGGCAAAGAATGTTCTGGCTGGTCCTTAAACTCTTTTTTTTGAGAGGTTTTTGCTATAGGGTGCGTGCGCTCGCCAGATAGACAGAGAGACATAGAGACAGAAAGCGAGAAATCACCCCCCAGGGGGGATGGCTACACCGCAATCCCTTCTCCTCCAGTCTCCTCTTTGGATCTTGGGCACGCACGCACACACGCCCGGCATTGAGTTCTAAGCCACAGGGTCCGGGATGCGAACTGCGGTCGACTACATGGGAATCCAGCGACATAGCCATTACTCTAACTGCTGGTTTCCTTTTCTTTTTCTTTCTTTCTTTCTTTTTTTTTTTTTTCTGAGATAGGGCCTTGCTCTGTTGCCCAGGCTGGTCTTGAACTCACCGTCACCTGACCTCAGTCTCCTAGCAAGCATAACAGCCATGTGTGATTGGGCCTGGTTGGTCCCTAGATTTTTTTTTTTTTTTGATGGTGCATACCTGTAAGTTTAAACATGTCTAAACATGTTTAAATTAATAAACGATTAATATATAAATGCGACATGATACTAATGTGCCCTATATACATTATATAACATATAAAAATCACTTAAAAAAAAAAGATATGCTACTCTGACTTAAGTTTTCACTTTAAGAAAGTGGAGGGCCACATGGTGCTAAGCAAGTTAAACCCAAAGTAAGCGGAAGAAAGGAAGCGATAAAGGTAAGGAGGCCTGGCCCCATAGGACAGTGCCTAGGCACTGTGCACGGGGAGTTGGATCCCACGTGGATGAGCAAGGTTTGAATCTCAGTCCTAGCTGCTTAAAAATCATACCCGATGTGTGTGTATATGTGCCCCAAATCCTGACAGGATGGAGAAATGGAGGAGAAGGGACTGCTCCACTGTGGGGTGCTCTCTCTCTCTCTCTCTGGAGAGTACCTGAACACTCTGGCGATGAAAAAATAAAATAGAAATCAATCAAATCTAAAACAGAAAAATAAGGAAAATCAATGAAACAAAAAACTGGGTCTTTGAGATCAATGAAGCTGATAACCTGGGTGCCAGGGCAACCATATTCCACACACCGCCCGTATGGTACAAGCCCCAGACCCGGCCACTGAGACACCCAACAGTGCATGTGTGTGCACACCCACGATCTCAGAAAGAGGGAAAGATGGAGGAGGCAGGGCGGCCGTGAA
>NW_006204133.1:1318013-1360926 GCF_000334495.1 Tupaia belangeri chinensis
TGAGAGGTTTTTGCTATAGGGTGCGTGCGCTCGCCAGATAGACAGAGAGACATAGAGACAGAAAGCGAGAAATCACCCCCCAGGGGGGATGGCTACACCGCAATCCCTTCTCCTCCAGTCTCCTCTTTGGATCTTGGGCACGCACGCACACACGCCCGGCATTGAGTTCTAAGCCACAGGGTCCGGGATGCGAACTGCGGTCGACTACATGGGAATCCAGCGACATAGCCATTACTCTAACTGCTGGTTTCCTTTTCTTTTTCTTTCTTTCTTTCTTTTTTTTTTTTTTCTGAGATAGGGCCTTGCTCTGTTGCCCAGGCTGGTCTTGAACTCACCGTCACCTGACCTCAGTCTCCTAGCAAGCATAACAGCCATGTGTGATTGGGCCTGGTTGGTCCCTAGATTTTTTTTTTTTTTTGATGGTGCATACCTGTAAGTTTAAACATGTCTAAACATGTTTAAATTAATAAACGATTAATATATAAATGCGACATGATACTAATGTGCCCTATATACATTATATAACATATAAAAATCACTTAAAAAAAAAAGATATGCTACTCTGACTTAAGTTTTCACTTTAAGAAAGTGGAGGGCCACATGGTGCTAAGCAAGTTAAACCCAAAGTAAGCGGAAGAAAGGAAGCGATAAAGGTAAGGAGGCCTGGCCCCATAGGACAGTGCCTAGGCACTGTGCACGGGGAGTTGGATCCCACGTGGATGAGCAAGGTTTGAATCTCAGTCCTAGCTGCTTAAAAATCATACCCGATGTGTGTGTATATGTGCCCCAAATCCTGACAGGATGGAGAAATGGAGGAGAAGGGACTGCTCCACTGTGGGGTGCTCTCTCTCTCTCTCTCTGGAGAGTACCTGAACACTCTGGCGATGAAAAAATAAAATAGAAATCAATCAAATCTAAAACAGAAAAATAAGGAAAATCAATGAAACAAAAAACTGGGTCTTTGAGATCAATGAAGCTGATAACCTTCTAACCTGATTTATCAGAAAGGACAGAGACACATATTACCAATACCAGGACAAGAAAGAGGTCATCATCAATGACCCAAAAGACATCGAAAATGGCAGAAAGGAGCCAGCTCCATGCTCTGGTGACCAAGGCAACCAGATTCCACACACCGACCGTATGGTACAAGCCCCAGACCCGGCCACTGAGACACCCAACAGTGCATGTGTGTGCACACCCACGATCTCAGAAAGAGGGAAAGATGGAGGAGGCAGGGCTGCCGTGACCGCGCCCCTCAGCTCCTTCTCGCTGTCTTTCTCTGGCAAGTGCATGCGCTCTCTCGCAAAAAGAAAATAAAGACAACAATAAGGAAATATTATGAACAAACCTGCAATTTGACAATTAAGGTAAAACAAAGGAACAGCCCCTATCCAAGAAGAAATAAATAGTCTTATAGCTATTAAAGCAATCAAATGTATAACTAAAAACCTTCCCACGAAGAAAACGCGAAGCCCATATGGCATCGCTGGCTAATTTTACCAAACATTTAAGGAAGACGTAATACTAGTGCTACACAAATTCTGCCAGAAAATTGAGGAGGAGGGAATACTTCCTAACACAGTCGATGAAGCCAGCATTACCCTGACACCAAAAAGAGAAAGAAAAAAACTACAGACTGATATCCTGCATGAACATAAATGAGAAAAGTTTCTAACAAAAATTTAGCAAATTGAATACATAAAAAAATTAATACTCTGCTATGGTTTGAGTTATGCACCTGCAGAAGCTCGTGTTGTAATGTGACACCCAGTGCAGCGGTGTTGGGGTGTGGGTTTAAGGGCAGGTGTTTGGGACATGGGGGCGAATCTCTTATGAATAGTTAATGCTGGCAATGGAGCAAGTTCCCACTAATTAAGTCCTGAGAGGGCAGGCTGTTATAAAAGCCAGCTGACTGCCCGCAGGAGTCTCTCTTCTCAGCTGCTCTCCTCTCTGCTTCTCATGGCCGGGTTGTGATGAAGCACCGGACGCTGGTCCAGTGCCTTTCACTTTTCCAACCACCAGAATTGTGAGCCCAATAAACCTCTCTTGGAGGACAGGCCAGACAGAGGCACAGCAGTAAACATACTCAGGTTTCTGGTTTGTGTCTGGAGAGCTCCCCGGGTACTCTGGGCACACGCGTGTCATCATCTGGCTAGCTGAGAACTGGGGTGGACTGCAGAGCGAGGACCCTGCTGCAGGTGCGCTTGCTTCTTCTCGGTCTCTCTCACTCATAGAAGAAGGGAATAAACTTTAAAACAAACAAAACCCCAAATAACCTCTCTCTCTCACTTTTTTTTTTTTTTAAGAGTTTTTTGCTATAGGGCACATGTACTCACCAGACAGAGATAGAGAAACACAAAGTGAGAAATCACCTCCCAGGGGGGATGGTCATGCCGCAATCCCTTCTCCTCCATTCTCCTCTTGGGATCTTGGGCATGCATGCACATGCGCCCGGCATGAGTTTAAGCCACCAGGTCCAGGACTTGAACTGCAGTTGACTACATGGGAGTCCAGAGGCATAGCCATTACACTAACTGCTGGTCCCTTAACCTCTCTTCTTTATAAATCACCCATTCTCAAGTATTTTTGTTATCTGGAGTTGTCAGAAAAGTCATGACATATTTTTTCTATGATTTCTATGCAAAAATGCATCATGACTTTTCTGACAACCCCAATAATAATATATATGTATTAAGATAATGACAAAGTGAAATCTATTCCAGAATGTAAGAATGAATAGACAGGGGCCAACAGGTGGCATGGTGGTGAGGCGCTGGACTTCCACACAGCTGATCACAGTTCAAGTCCTGGACCTGGCAGCTTGCTTTCTCACTTTCTCTCTCTCTCTCTCTTTCCATGTCTCTATTTGCTCAGATTAAAAAAATAATAATAAATAAAATTTAATAAATATTTCTTTCAAAAAATAAAGAATGAACATTCAAAGATTAATCAATATAATTCACCATATTAACGAGACTAAAGAAGAAAAACCATTTATGTGTATCAAAATACAACATCCATTTCTGCTAAAAATTATCAGTAGTTTATCGAAGCTGTAGGATACAAGACCAATACACACAAAAAAATCAATTATATTTTAGTCCATTAGCTGACAATCTGAAAATAAAATTAACAAAACAATTCCATTTACATCAGCAGAAGAATACTGTGGGCCCAGTCTCTGTGGCACATTCTGTAGTGTACTGGACTGCAGTGCTGGGGGCCGCACGGCCAACTGTGCGTTTTGATTCTCAGGCTGGTCTAAAAACACTCTGAGTATGTGCGTGGGCACCCAAGAGCCTGAGGAGTTGGAGGACTGGGGAAAGGGGACCATGTGTGATGAGACCCTATGAGAGTGCTTTTCTCCCCCGGCCCCCAGAGTGGGGACTCACTGTCATAAAAAGAAAAACTTGAGGGGCTGCCAGGTGGCGTGGTGGTTAAGGGCGCTGGACTGCCACATGGCCTACTGTGGTTGGAGTCGCGGACCTGGAGGCTTGCTTTCTCACTTTCCCTCTCTCTCTCTTCTCTCCCTCACTCTTTCAAATTAGAATGAATAAATAAATAAAGTTAAATAAAATAATTCTTTAAAAAAACAATTTGAAATGGATGATAGACTTAAATGTAATAGCTAAAATGATAAAATTTCAGAAGAAAACAGAAAAAGATCTCACTGACTTGGGTTTCACAAATGTTTCTTAAATATGACACAAAAAAGTACAAAGCATACAATGTCAATAAATTGAACTATATTAAGATACATAAAATACAAAAAATTGTTTTTGTGGGTTTTTTTTAAACATTGTTAAGCAAATAAAAGCAAAGCCACAGATTGGAAGAGAATATTTACAAAATATGATTGTGACAGAGGTCTATAACTAGAATATATAAAGAATCCTTACAATTCAATAAGAAGGTAAGCAATCCAATAGGAAAATAGACCGAAAAAGGAAACAGACACTTCACCAAAGAAGATACACAGATGACAGATATGCCCATGGAAAAGCTCATCGGTCTTCAGAGAAATACAAATTAAAACCACACTGAGCTAGCATCACGCACCTGATGACAAGACTGACCATAGCAGGTGCTGGTACAGATACGGACAACTGTCTCTACTCTGCCTGTCCGCTGCTGGTGAGGAACGGTACACCCACTCTGGCAAAGTTTAGCAACTTCCTTCAGTGTCAGATACACATTCACCACACGATCCAGCATTCCACTCCGATGTTTACCCAAAGGAAATGAAAGCAGGCGTCCACACAGACACCTGCTTAAGAATGTACGGAAGCATGCAACGACATGGATAAAACGTCTGTTACGGGGCTGCGTGTAAGAAACCAGAGAGGGTACTTAATTCATGATTCTTTCCGTCTTCCTCATACCTACCTACCTAGCTACAATATTTTGCCAGGGGCACATGTATCCGCCAGAGAGAAAAAGAAGGTATCCCCTGGTGGGGCGTGGTCTCGCTGCAGTCCTTTTCCCGCCACGTCTCCATCAGGTAGGGATTCTGGGCACACACACATGTGCCCAGTGTGTTTTGCAGGACCTTGGGGCAAGGACCTGAACTGCAGTCAGTCATATGGGATCTGCTCTGACACGCATTTCACTGCCGTGCTGCTGGCTGGCCCCCGTGATTCTAAAACACGCTCTCTGGAGGCCAGCAAGTGGTGTAGGGGCTACGGCGCTGGGCTCCCACAGAGCTGACCACGGCTCGTATCCCACCGGACACGGTGGCTCGAAAATCATGCTGGGCATGCGTGCGTGCATACTCAAGATCCCAGGAGGAGAATAGAGAAAGGACTGTGGAGTGACTGTCCCCCCCAGGGGGTGATTTCTCACTTTCCTTCTCACTGTCTCTGTCTCTCTCTCCAGCAAGCCCACGTGCCCTATGGCAAAAAACCCTAAAAAGAAGAAAAAACACTCTGGAGACAGAAAGTGTTATCAGTGGTTTCCTGCAGACAGGAAGGGAGGGCGAGATGGATACAAAGAGGCACATGGAAATTTCAGGGAGGGGGCGGCGGATATGTTTATTAGCTTGATGGCGGCGATGGTTGAACAGGTCTGAAAACATGCCAAGTGTATAAGCAGTGCACTTTATTTATTTATTTATTTATTTATTTATTTTTGGAAGAGGTTTTTTCTATAGTGCGTGTGCGCTCGCCAGACAGACAGACAGAGACAGAGAGACAGAATGCGAGAAATCACCTCCCAGGAGGGATGGTCACACCGCAATCCCTTCTCCTCCATTCTCCACTTGAGATCTTGGGCACACACGCACATGTGCCTGGCGTGAGTTTTAAGCCACCGGATCAGGGATGCGAACCACGGTCAACTACACAGGAGTCCAGCGACATAGCCATTACGCTAACTGCTGGTCCCTAAGCGGTGCACTTTAAATGTGTACAGGTTCATGTCAATTATGCCTCGATGCGACTGTGTCTAGTTAAAGTTTATTAATTCGTCTCTTCCACTCTGCAATCCATTCTGCCTGTCAGCCCTGGGTCACGGGCACCTGTGTGCCCCGTGTATTCAGGAAAGACTTTGGAACAACCCGGAACCCTCTCATGTGGCTCTGTCTTGTAGAGCGTCACATTTTACTGCTACGCCACCGTTTAGGCCCCAATAATATTGCTTATAAAAGAACTATGAGATAACTGTAAGTGTTACCGTTTCCTTTCTTCACCCCAGTGACTCTAGAACCCCCACTCTGGAGACTTCAGTCTGGAAAACCCTGCCTGACCTGCCTTGAACACACTGCAACTTCTCCATGCATCCAGGAGTCATGTGGGGGGGGGCACACAGCATATATAAAAATATACATGAAATGTAAACTAAAGATTAGTTTTGTTCTTGGAAATAATCACAAGATATTATCACAAATGTAACCTGGAGGTCATGGGGAGAGCCCGGGGAGGGATGTTTTCAGTCTTTATTTTGTACCTTTTGCTAAATTTGATACACAAAGTACATTAAAAAACAACAAGCAGGGGAGACCAGCAGACAGGTAATAGTTATGATGCTGGACTCCATCGACCGCGGTTCGTGTCCAGACATGGTGGCTTAACAATATTCACACTGGGCGCATGTGCGAGCATGCCCAGAATCCCGAGAAGACTGGAGGAGTAGGGACTGTGGTGTGGCCACCCCCTTTGGGGGGGTGATTTCTCATTTTCTGTCTCTGTCTCTCTGGTGAGTGCACACGCCCTATAGGAAAAATCTCTCTAAAAAGGAAAAAAGAAAACGAAACTATAATAACGACCAGGGTTATCTCGATGGTAAGATTACTGGCCATCTTATCTTTATTTTATTCTTTTTATAAGGAGCAATGTTATGAATATTATCAGGAAGAGGGGGAGGATGGGAAGAAGAAAGGAGGAGAGAAAGGAAGGAAAGAATGCAAGTAATAGAAAATAAAGAGGCCCACGAAATGCGGGCCTGGTCTGGTGAGCCCCCAAACCCACTGACTATGATTCTGGAGCTCCAGGGACTAAGGGAAAAGCATGCTGAGCGAGTGAGGAAGAACAGTGTCCAAAGACCTTACTCATGGAAATAAAAGTAATTTGTTCTTAGAGCTGAACTTCTCGCCCACTTTGAAAACATTCAAAGAATGTACTGGCCAGGGTCATTCTGTTCTGCTATGTCCCCCTCCTCCCACACAAATATCACAGAAGCTGGTAAAAAACGGAACGAGTAGGTAAAACGAACGACATTGTCTTGGGAGCGAATGAGAGAGAACCTACCAGGGCTTCGCCCTTTACCTGAAGTTTCTGGATCTCGCTCTTTTTCTCCAGGTGCTGCTCCCACTCAGCACGACTGGTGCTGGGGGACGGCCAGCCCCGCGCAGCTCAGCCAAAAGTCGTTGGTGAAAAAAGTCACATCTTTTCTTTCAAGCGATTGACTGCACCAGAATGTCTGCTTTCAAAGCCAGAGTCTACCACAGACAAAATAATAAGTGGATAAGAAAATAAAACCTCCCAAACTATTAGAGCTAATAAATGAGTACAAGGTGTCAGATATAAGGTTAACCAGACATCTGTGGTATTTCTATACACTAGCAATGAACAGTCTGAAAAGGAAATTAAGAGAGCAATTCTCTTTATAATAGTACCCGAAGAATGCTTGGGAATAAATTTAACAAAAGAAGTGGGGCATGTATACTGAAAATTACAGAACATCGCTGAAAGCAAGTGAAAGATCTCAATAAATGAAAAGATGTCCCATGTCGATAGATTGGAAGGCCTAATACTATGAGGTTGGTTGCAGTACCCAAACTTATCTACAGATTCAAGGCAATCGCTATAAACCTCAGCTGCCATTTTTGTAGAAACTGACAAGATGATTCTAACATTTAGACAGAAAGGCAAGGCACCCAGAATTGCCAAAATAGTTTTTAAAAAACATTATTTTAGAAAAGTTTTTGTTTACATTTTTCCATAAGCGAGAGAGACAGAAACACAGATAGCACCCCCAGTAAGGTCCTGATGCCACGACCCATCCCTAGCTTCAAGCAGCCCCAGAACACAGGCACACATAAGCCCAGGGTACTCAGGGAGGTCTCTGGACGTGAACTTAGGACCTTTGAATGTGGGTCATCCTCAAAGAGCGTCACATTTTACCACTGTGTCATCATCTGGCCACCACCAAAACAATTTCTTTTTTTTTGAAATTTTTAAAAATTTAGCTTTATTTATTTATTTATTTATTTATTTATTTAAATTTGACCAGAGAAGGACAGAATGAGAGAGAGAGGGAAAGTGAGAAAGCAAGCCTCCAGGTCCGGGGCTTGAACCATGGTTGGCCATGTGGGAATCCAGCACCCTTAAACACCATGCCATCTGCCAGCCTCAATTTCAAAAGTTGTACAGCTGGAGGACTCACATTTCCCAATTTTGAAACTTGCTACAAACTAAAGTAATCTAGAATTTGGGGCAGTGACGTAAGGAGAGAAATGAAAATCAATGGAATAGAATCAAGAGTCCAGAAATAAATCCTTACATTTATCGCCAATTGACCTTTTCTTTCTTTCTTTCTTTTTTTTTTTTTAAGAATTATTTTATTTAACTTTATTTATTTACTCATCCATTTCAGTTTGACCAGAGAGGGACAGAGAGAGAGAGAGAGAAATTGAGAAAGCATGCCACCAGGTCTGGGACTCGAACTGTTGTCGGAATGTGGGAGTCCACTTCCCTTAACCACCACGCCACCTGCCAGCCCTGGCCAAGTGACTTTCAACAAGGGAAAGAAGTCTTTTCAACGAATGCTGCTGGGACAATTGGGTATCCCTATGCAAAAGAATGAAGCTGGATCCCTATCTCTCCCATATATAAAAATTAACTAAAATGGATCAAAGACCTAAACTTACGAGCTACAACTACAGCATTCTTGGAAGAAAGCATATGTAAAAACTGTCATGACCTTGAATTAGGCAATGTCGTCTTTAAGTTTGACACCAAAAGCACAGGTCCAAAAGAAGAAACTAGACAAATGAGACAAATTAAAAACTTAAGTGAATCAGAGACACTATCAAGAGAGTAAAAAGACAACTCATGAAACGAGAGAAACTATTTGCAAATCGCATATCTGGGAAGGGCCTAGGACCCAGAATATATTAAAACAGAACAAAAACTCTTGCAAGTCAACAACAAAAAAAGACAATACAATTGAAAACTGGATAGTTTCCCTAAAGAAAATAAACAAATGGCTAATGACACATATGCCCAGCATACCGAGGCACCAGGAACGACAACGCCCCTCCTCACCGGTGGGACGGTGCTATCAGAAAGACAGACAACAACAAATGATGGCGAGGACGTGGAAAACGGGCATGCTCATGCGTTGCTGATGAGAATGTGAAATAAAGCAGCCATCTTGGAAAACTGCTTCAAAAACTTACACGCAGGGAACCAGCAGTTAGCGTAATGGCTATGTTGCTGGACTCCCACGTAGTCAACCGCGGTTCGCGTCCCGGACCCGGTGGCTTAAAACTCACGCCGGGCGCGTGTGCGTGCGTGCCCAAGATCCCGAGAAGAGAACGGAGGAGAAGGGATTGTGGCGTGACCATCCCCCCTGGGGGGTGATTTCTCGCTTTCTGTCTCTATGTCTCTCTCCGTCTGTCTGGCGAGCGCTCGCGCCCTATAGCGAAAATCTCTCTCAGAAAAAAAAAAAACAAACTTACATGCAGAGTTACCACGTGACTGGGCAATTGTACTCCTGAGTACATACCTGAGAAGACTGGAAACATGCCCACAGAAACACCTGTGTGTAAATATCCATAGTAATATTACCCACAGTAGCCAAAGGGTAGAAACAGCCCGTGTCCATCCACTGATGAGTGGATGAGTAAAATGTGGTACATCCATACAATAAAATATTACTCAGCCAGAAAAAGAAATGAAGTACCAACATAGGCCACAACGTGCATGAACCTTGAACACATTCAGCCAGGAAGCCAGGCACCAAAGGTCATATATGATACGATCCATCTGCACAGAATATCCGGAACAGGCCAATTCACAGAGGCAGAGAGTAGACTGAGGTTCGCCAAGGGCTGAGGGAGGGAAAAACAGAGGACTGCTGATAGGTAAGCGGTTTCTTTCTTTCTTTTTCTTCTAGTTTGCTATAGGGCCCATGCATGCTCTGGATGAAGAGAGAGAGAAAGAAAGAAATACCGTTCCCTGGGGGATGGACACGCCGCAATCCCTTCTCCTCCATTCTCCTCCTCTCAGGATTCTGGGCACGTATGCACACACGCCCCATATGTTTTCTGTGTTCTCAGGTCACTGGGCCTGGACCGCCAACCGTGCAGTCAGCCATGTGGGAGCCCACCACCTTAACCTCCACGCCACCTGCTGCTCCAGTTTGCTGGTTTGTTCTTAACGAAACTAGTTCCCACACGATTTCATATAAATACCCATCTGTAAGCCGTGGCAGGTTCTGTTGGCTCCCTGAACAAGAGCCATGTCCCTCCTCTTTCTTGGTAAGGGAACTCTGGTTTTGTTCTAGTGTCTGCTCAGGAAAAGCGGGCCCACCAGAAGAACATCGTCATTCCATTCACCTTTTTTTTTAAACTTAAAAAGAAGGTATTTTTTTTTTGAGAAGTTTTTGCTATAGAGCACATGCACTCGCCAGAAAGACAGAGAGACAGAAAACGAGAAATCACCCCCTAGGGAGATGGCCACACCGCAATCCCTTCTCCTCCATTCTCCTCTCGAGTTTCTGGGCATGCACGCACACGCACCCAGTGTGTGTTTAAGTCACAGGGCCCTGGACTCGAACCGCAGTTGACTACATGGGAGTCCAGCGACATAGCCATTACGCCAACTGCTGGTCCCTAACCTAAGCAAATTTTTATCACACAAAGGCTGTCATGTAATTGGCTATTTCTCTACCTTGTACACAGTCATTGTTACTCTCCACAGAAAGGTTACTTCTTACCTTCTCATCTGGTGATGGCAAGCACTGAAATCCCGATTTGAACAGAACAGTAAAAATGCATCCGTGACTTAAGCTGAAAGCTGTACACTGGGACATGGCTCTTGCACCGTATCGGGAATGTACAGATGTCTTTTTATTCAAAAATACAAAACAAATGATCTGGACAATGGCAGCAGTAAGCCATTATGTACTGTCAACGGAAACCAGTAGCGGACGGTTCTGGTGATCTTCTTCAACAGGAGCCGGCCTTTTCTTCACGTTTATTTTATTCCGCTGACTTCTCTGAAGTTACCCGGTGAGGAGCACTCCCTGAGCTTCCTGTCACAGTTCACGATGAATGGGAAAGCACTATTTTAGAAGTTAGAACATGCCGCCTCCCACACCATCTCCCATTCCATCCATTCTGCCCATTCCAGTCTCCTTCTCCTTTTGGGATTTCTGTGACTATGAATTCTGCTGTAGTTGACGGAGAGGCCGCTCCAGCAGCATCCAATAAAGCAGTTCTGACAACCTTTGCTGGGTCCGTGACTCCTTTATCCACCATATTCCCAAAATCTCCAAGCATGGCATCATAACCAACTTTCAAAGAACTTGGCCGAAGTTTCTCAACTCTCAAAGATCTTTCATTCTTAGCAATGGTCACTGCAGGAATTGTGAGTGTTCTTTTCATCATTTCTATGCCAATGTTTTGATCTTCATTAGCTGGAGTGAGTCTAAGGCTTGAATGCACCAAAGCAGGGGCAACCCCCTCGCCCCAGAACAATGCCTTCTCCAATGGCAGCTCTTGTAGCACTGAGGGCGTCTGTGCTGCCTTTTCGACATCACCGGTCCCACAACCTTCAGCACAGCTTCTGCATCTCAAAGTTCTGCCAGATGTTCATCAGTTTTTCCTTTTCATATTCACTAGTTGTGACATGTATCTGCTTGATGATTTCTTGAACGCATTTTTCAATTCGAGCCTCGACACCTTTTTCTTTCAAGAGCATCACATTCATTGTCTTTGGTGACAATGACCTCCCCAACGTTCCCTGTCATGAGGCTGAACATCCTCAATATTTAGGGTCAACCCATCTTCTCCAAACACTGCACTGTCCGTAGCAATAACCATGTCTTTAAGCTGGTTCTTTCTATTGTCACCAAAACCTGGGACTCTGACTGCTATGACCTGAAGACCCACTTTTAGCCTATTCAGAACAAGTGTACTTAGAGCTTCTCTATCTACATCTTCAGCAATTATGACTAAGCTTATGGTGAGCACTGGCAATTTCAAGAGCAGGTACAATGGAATGGACACTAGAAATTTCCTTTTCACTCAATAGAACATAGGCAACCTGGAATTCACATTTCTGACCTTTTTTTGAGAGGTTTTTGCTATAGGGCACATGTGCTCACCAGAAAGACTGAGACAGAGAGACAGAAAGCGAGAAATCACCCCCCCGAGGAGATGGCCACGCTGCAATCCCTTCTCCTCCATTCTCCTCTCGGGATCTTGGGCATGCTCGCATGTGTGCCCAATGTGAGTTTAAGCCACCAGGTCCGGGACTCGAACCACAGTTGACTACAAGGGAGTCCAGCCACGTAGCCATTATGCCATCTGCTGGTCCCCATTTCTGACCTTTTGATGTA
Source organism: Tupaia belangeri chinensis (assembly GCF_000334495.1). Lineage (NCBI taxonomy): Eukaryota > Metazoa > Chordata > Mammalia > Scandentia > Tupaiidae > Tupaia > Tupaia belangeri. Next base: position 1,330,080 of record NW_006204133.1, read on the forward strand.
CTAATGAAGTAGGGAGAAATCTGGCCTCGATCAAACTTTGTACCTTCAATAATTTCTAACTCGTTATTCTGTGTTTTTCCATCCTTTACTGTGATGACAGCCTTTCTTTGGACTTTTTTCATGGCATCAGAAGTGTTATCAGTTTGTCTCCATTTGCAGAAATTGTAGCAACCTGAGCAATTTCTCCAGGGTCCTCACAGGTTTAGACTGCTTCTTAAACTCAGCAATCACAGCATCAACAGCTAACATCACACCTCTCTGATTTCCACCGGATTAGCACCTATACTAAGCTTCTCGAAGCTTCCTTGGCAATTGAGCATGCCAGTACAGGAGCAGGGGGTACCAACCCCGGCCTCTTCACAGTTCAGCTCCAATGTGTTTATATCTATTCTTTAGGTCAACTGATTTTACAATAGCCACACCATCTTTTCTTACTCTGGGACTTCCCCAACTCTGTTCAATAATGACTGCTCTTCCCGTTGGCCCTATTGTAATGGCTACAGCATTGGCTAAAAGGTCTAACCTTGAAGCATGAAGACTCAGGCATCTGCACCAAATTTTACGTCTTTAGCATAAGCCCGAGTGAGATGAGGGGCCAGGGCCCTGGACACGGACCTCATTTGGCGAAGGACTGTGGGTAGCCCAAGCACAGGCCTAGGCCACCAGGCTCAGCTCTCCCTGGCCAATTTAGGCTAGTTCCCGGGCTGCCCTGGTTCCAGAACTTTTCAGAAAGCATCGGACTCTGCAGGTCACAGGTCAAATCACAACATTTCCGGGAGAGGACAAAAGGATAGTTCTTTCACCTCTTGGGCAGCCTAGAATCCATAGAATTCCCCTTTGCAGGGAACTGGTCTGGGGGCCTGAGGGCTATTTGCGGTGAGAACTCTGAGCCATAGGCAACAGAAACGGGTCTGGCTCCTCCAGCTGAAAACACGAGTATTATATACCAGAGTGGGTACCACACAGCTAATTAAGCTTGGGCCCCAGGGCCTCTCACTTGTACAGGCCCCTGTGGGTGTTCCAAGGCAGGTAGGGAGGCTGGGCTGCTGCTAGCAAGCATGTCCACATGAGCATTTCCGAGAAATACCCTAAAACGATCTAGGAGGAAGGGACTTGCAACTCCTGAGGTCTATTTTTTTTTTTTTTTTTTTTTGCTATAGGGCACATGTGCTCGCCAGACAGAGAGAGACAGAGAGATAGAAAGTGAGAAATCACCCCCCAGGGGGGATGGCCACTCCGCAATCCCTTCTCCTCCATCTCCTCTTGGGATCTTGGGCACACACGCACACGTGCCTGGCGTGAGTTTAAACCACCGGGTCCGGGACGCGAACCGGGGAGTCCAGCGACATAGCCATTACGCTAACTGCTGGTCCCCTCCTGAGGTCTAATATTTCGTTAGTTTCTTTACTCCATCTACATAAATGGTCCCTTACATATTGAATTTTCCATGAATGCACTGGTGACCCAGATAATGGAATTACAGATACTTTTTTTTTTTTTTTTGGCCAAAAGGCACATGCTTACGCATGGGTGTGAGTGCACATGTGAGAGCAAGCACCCCCGGATAGGGTCTGGTCAGGCTGCAATCCCTCCCCTTGGATTTTCCATGCTGTCAGGACCCAAGAGTGTGCACACAGTATGTTTTGCAGGCTGAGGGGGGCACGGCTGACCCCGGGAGAACTGGCTTCCTCTGCATGGTGCCCACCTGCTGCACTACAGAGCTGGCCCAGAATCCCAGATAAAGGCTTCACTGCGACAATTCGATGTTCAGAGGTAAAGGAAAATGCACTCGCACTAAATGCACAGACGAGAAACCCCAGCCGAGCAGTAGAAATCAAAAAAGAAAATAATGAGGCCCAGCCATGGTGCTGTAGTGGGCAGGTGCCACTGCGAGGCACTGGAGCTCGGCTGGGAGGCCCTGGGTTCAGATCCCAGGGTGACCTGTGCACACCCAAGATCCTGGACAGCTGGAAAGCTTGGGAGTGAGGGATCACAGCATGGTGAGACCCTGTCGAGAATGTGTGTGTGTGTGTGTGTGTGTCCGTCTGTCTGTCTCATAAAAGAGAGAAAGAAAGAATTTTTTAAAAATAATAGGGTCGGGGCAGGTAGGTGACACGGTTAAGGTGCTGGACTCCCACATAGCTGACCATGGTTTGAGTCCTGGACCTGGTGACTTGCTGTTTCACTCCCCGCCCCCCCACCCCCAGTCTCTCTCTGGTCAAATTTTAAAAATAATAATAAATAAAATGAAATGAAATAATTCTTTAAAAATAACAACAACAACAATAGGGTCAGTCCCCTAACCTAGAGGTTGATGGAGCCTGGTCCCCCATGGCCAGCTATGGTTCAAAGGTTCAAATACTGCCTGCAGAGGCTTGAAAAGCAGCCTGCACATCTGTAGGTGTGTGTGTGTGTGCCACAAGTCCCAACAGATGGGAAAGTGAAGGAGACAAGATTGCAGCATTACCATGACCCATGTGGGTGCTTTCTTCCTCTCTGTCTTCTCTGGTGAGCATTTGCCCTCTGACATTTAAAGAGAGAAAAACTAAATAGAAATTGCAAAACAAAAAATTCAAATATAGTTATGTATTGCTTAATGATGGGAATATGTTCTTTTATTAAAATAATTATCTTATTATTATTTTATTGAACTTTATTTTTTTATTTGAATTTGACCAGAGAGAGAGAGAGAGAGAGAGAGAGAGAGAGAGAAGAGGGTGAAATGAGAAAGCAAGCTGCCAGGTCCAGGACTCAAACCATGGTCGGCCATGTGGGAGTCCAGCATCCCAACCACCACGCCACCTGCCGGCCCCAATGATGGGAGTACGTTCTAAGAAATGTGCTGTTAGTCAATTTTGTCACTGCGTGAACATCAGAGCCTACTACACACCCAGTCTCTATGTTAAGGCCTATTATTACCTTTTTAATTAATCAGTTCATTTGAAAAGAGAAAACACCCCCAACAGATTCCCCACAGCAATGTACCCCCTAGCCTCGGCTAGCTCGAGATCACACACGAGGATGTGCCTGGCAGATTCAGGGACACAAACCCAGAGCCCTCACACGGGTCACCCTTGCAGAGCGTAGTGTTACCACACCACCCCGTGCACGTGTTACCACACCACCACCTGCCCCATCGAGCCTGTCGTGGGACCACCGTCATGCGTGTGGTCTGTCCCTTTTCAGGGTAGGAGTCTCTAGCCTGTGAGCTTCCTTGGTCCCAGGGCGGAGTTTGCGATCTCAACCTTACCGTCCTCTCCATAGCGGGCTCGAGTGCCCCCTCTTCCCAAAGCACCTCTTTCCTGCCTTCCTACACCCCAGCGCAACTAGCTCAAAGTAATTTCTTTCTCCTTTGCCTCTGATATAATCCGGACATACTCTTCTGCCCTCTCCCCCCAACTCACCATAATGGGATTAAGAGGGTGAAAACTTGATCCAATTATGGGGTGGAAAGGAAGGGCCTTTGGAAAGAGATTAGGGTCATTAGGGCAGGGCCCATGATTGGGGTGACACAGAGAGGGACACTCTGATGGACTCAGCTGTTCTGTTCGACTCTTGCCCTGTGACGTGATCAGGGCCCCACAACAGGAAATCCATTCCATGTGGCCCTGGGCTTGGACCTCTGAACCATGAGCTGAACAAACCTCTGTTTTTATAAACCGCCCAGTCTTAGGGATGTCTGTTAGCCACACAGTCTCAACTAAGACAACCTCCCTCTCGCCTTGAAACCACTCACTTCCTCCCCTCCCGCTTGGCCATCAGCCCCTGAGGGCCATCCTCCTTGTCCCTGGATCTCTGGGTCTCGCAGGTGCTTGAATACGAGAGGCACTCGATGCACCTTTGCTGAGTGCACTGATAAATACTTGCAGCAATGAAGAATGGCAGTACTCCAGAACACCTCATTCTCTGAGCTGGCCAGGGGCTGTGCATAGGTGCTGTGTGCTGCCTCTCAGCTCGGGACCAGAGCCTCCCTTTTACCCATCGCTGCAACTCTGGTGTGGCCCAGGCTGCCCAGGGCCTCAGCCCTTTCCCTGGAGCACGCTCGTTAGTCAGCACACTCAGACAAGTCCTCAGTCCTGTCCCTGGAGCACGCTCGGCAGTCAGCACACTCAGACTAGGCCTCGGCCCTGTCCCTGGAGAACGCCTGGCAGTCAGCACGCTCAGACTCGAGCCTCAGTCCTGTCCCGAGTCCCTCAGCTCTTTCCATACTTGGGAAGTGGGCTGAGACAGAGGTGACAATCCTGTCACCATGAGCTCCAGGAGATGGATGACATTAACACACACACAGATCTCCCCATCTTACATGCGAGAAGTGTCAAGTGACTCGAAAACGGACACAAATCACACATACAGATGGGGGGGGCACCCCAAGCACCGCTGTCTGGGTGGACACTCTGAGCACCCAGGTCACCGGAGAACCCTAGGAGCATGACTTCCGCTGTCTCAACCCTTGATCTAAGTAGACCCTAGCGCTGTTTCCTGAACAGTTCCGGCTTTGACAGATTCTCTCCTGGGACCTGGAGCCTTGCTCTGGACCTGGGCCGCAGCCTCTGCTGCCTTTTTTTATTTATTTACTTTTTAAAGATTTTTGCTGTGGGGCATGTGTGCTCACTAGAGAGAGACAGGGAGAAAGTAAGAAATCACCCCCCAGCGGGGATGGCCATGCCACAATCCCTTCTCCACTCTCCTCTCAGAATTTTGGACACACACACGCATGTGCCCAGGGTGTTTTTCAAGTCATGGTCTGGGACTCAAACAGTGGAGTCGGCCATGCAGGATCCAGCACCTTAACCACCACACCGTCTGCCGGCCCCACACCTTCTTCCTCTTGCGTAAAGTACACATAGGATGTCCCATCTTAGCCACTTTGAAGAGTGCAGTTCAGTATAAGTTGTCATGTTACATGGCCATCGCCACCAGCCATCACCCCAAATGAAACTCAGCGCCCCACAGACACCAACTCCCCACTCTCCTCTCCACCCCCTGCAACCGCTATTCTGCTTTCCGCCCCCGTGGGTTGACTGCTCCAAGTACTTCACGTCAGTGTGATCACAGGTATGTGTTCTTTTGTGATTGGCTTTTTTTTTTTTTTTTTTTGGAGAGGTTTTTGCTATAGGGCGCGTGCACTCACCAGAAGGATGGAGAGAGGCAGAGAGAGAAAGCAAGAAATCACCCCCCAGAGGGGATGGCCACACCGCAATCCCTTCTCCTCCATTCTCTTCTCAGGATCTTGGGCACGCATGCACGTGTGCCTGGCTTGAGTTTAAGCCACCAGGTCTGAGACTTGAACCGCGGTCAACTATTTGGGAGTCCAGCAACACAGCCATTATACCCTCTGGTGGTCCCAAGTGACTGGCTTATTTCACTTGGCGTAATGTTTTCAAGGTTCATTCATGTAGGAGCATGTCAGAATTTTCCTTCTTTTTAAGACAGAATAATATCCCACTGCATGGACAGACCACATTTTGCCTGTCTGGTCGTCAGTGGGCCCATGGGCTGCTTCCAGCTCTCGGCTCCTGGGCAGTGCTGCCGTGACCGTGGCGTGCAAGCATCTGTGCTAGTCCCTGCTTTCGGTTCCTTTGTGGGCCCGGACTCCGACTTCCCCCGAAACCATCAATATCCTGACCTTGGGCGTCTCCAGGCCAGTCTCTATTCCCTCAGGAGAGGGGGCAGGGGAACGGAACCCTGACTGGGCTCTCAGGTGACACCCACAGAAAACACTGCATTGTCGAGAAAGAGCTGAGCGGAGCAGGAACTCAGGAACCCGTTTCTGTTCCCTCCTCATGGAGGGAGGGCAAATCAGTGACAATTTGGCAAGAAGCAAAGGAGAGTGGGACAACTCCCCCCCACACACACAGAGGAGACACATACCAGCGCCCGGAGGAGATGAGAGGACAAGGGGGCCCTCTATTCCCCGAAAGGGCAGGCATGCCGCAGAGGCGGCCCCAGGGGCTCCAAAGGGCAGCCTGGGCTGCAGGGGCAGAGGTTACAAAAAGCAAGAGCATGCAGAGACTGGGGCTGTTCAGAAGACCTCAGTTAGAGGGGTGCGGGGGGGGGAGGCGGGGGAGGCTGCAGTGTCTAATTTGACAGTTGGTCCCCAGCTCCACCAACTCCTGAAGCAGAGGAAGCGCAAAAGCAGAAACTCGAAGGACCAGCGTGTTACCGTGTTACTGTGTGTGGGTCTCTAGCCTCGGCTTCAGGGCTGGGCGCCTCAGTGCTCGGGCAGGCGGGACGGTGGGCAGACTACACCTGGGGCAAGGGTGGGGTCTGGTCCCCAGAGACTCCTCCTCACCATCTGCTGTAAGCGATTTTCAACTGGTGACATATTTTTCGGTGCCCAAGTGTCTAGGTCCAGATACCGAATGACAGCCTGGGAAGGGCACAGCCACTAAGGAGGAAGTTAGCTGCTTCTGTGGAAGTCTGAGCTTCCTAAAGTATAAAGGTGAATTAAATACGCCCGGCCCGCCGTGGCCCAGGCTCAGATCAGAGGCTCTCACTCCAGCCTCGACTGCGCAGAGGGGCTCTGCTCATGCCCCGTCAGCCGCGGGGGGATAGCTTTGCCTTCCCCTTGGTGACTCCAGCCCAGGAGCGGCCCTGCTTTGACTGCAGAGGTTCCTGGAAACCTTCAGGAAAAGTGGGGCTCTCAGGAGGAACCGGGGAGGCAAGCTTTCCCCTTAGATCCAGAGACCGCCTTGGTCTGAACCCACCTTTGTGGACTGCTCTGGGACCTTGAGTGTGTGACCTCAGCCTGGACCTGCACACGATGACCCAGCTCTCAGACCAGAACGAGGTGCCAAAGAACCTGCTGGCTCAGCTTTTTTCTCATGCTGGAGCCGAGCAAAAGATGGCCTGATGTCTCCATGGCGGTGACGCAATGTCCCCACCAGAGCCTCCCCCACACGTGTGGCTCTGGGGAGGCCCAAGAGCAGTCTCCACCCTGTACCCAGTACTGACCGGACTGAAGGAAGAGCCTGTCCACACTGAGATCCCACAGGAGACCAAAGGCTCCCAAAGAAGTTTCCGGAGGCCATGTCAGCAGCTGGGAGGAAAAACAATAGGTTAACTAAGCCCTCGCTGTGGAGTAACACAGCATCAGGTAGACGCCATTTAATCTCCAGTGCAGGTGGTAGGAGGACACTGTCATTACCACCACTGTGCAGACGAGGAGACCAAACGCTGAGGCCCAGCAGTGCCTCCACGATCGCACAGCTACTCAGCAGCAAGTCAGGCCTCAAACCCAGGCCTGTGTGACTTGAAACCTGCTCTCCTTCCATGTCCCTGTGTGGGAGTCTTGGTCCTTCTGCTCCTGCCTTCCTGGGGTCGCAGCCATGCCCCTCCAGGGCGGAGGCTGGGGTAGAGGGAGAAGGACTGACCACGGTCAGCTGGAACGGGGCCAGGCTGGCTCCCACTGTGGCCCTCGACTCTCTTCCAGGTCAGTGCCTTGATGTCCTGTCATCCGAGCTCACCGGCTGCACTGCGCACAGGTCCTCAAACCACGGGGCAAGGGGTGGTCACCCAGCTGCCTCCAGTGCACCGAGATCCATATTTGCTTTTTTTCCCCTAAAGAATCATTTAATTTTATTTGTTATTATTATTTTAATGTGCTATAGGGCATGTGCACTCACCAGAGTGACACGGAGGGAAAGGGGGGGGAGGAGTGAGAAAGTACCCCCAAGGTGATAGCCATATCGCAATTGCCTTTCCTCCATTCTTCCTTTGGGATCCTGGGTAAATGCATGTGCATAGGGAAAGAGAGGGAGGGAAAGTGAGAAAGTAAGCTGCCAGGCCCTGGACTTGAACCACGGTCAGTCATGTGGGAGTCTGCCAACTTAACCCCCATGCCACCTGCTGGCCCTTCGAGATCCCTATGTGAATGCTCTCCCTGGGCACTGACCTTAGAGGGAGTGCCTGGCCCAACGTCATGCCCTCTTCAAGTACAGCTTCTGTCTGACAACGCGAGTTCACTGAGGGCTTCTACTCCCCGCCTCTGTGGCCCTTCCCCAGCTGGTGATGAGCCCATGGAAGTCAGGAGGGCTGAGGCTGAAGCCTGCTCACCCTGTGCCCATGACACCCAGTGAGGACCCCAGGGAGGTGGGAGGTGGGCAGGATGAGACCCCAAAGAGAGTCAAAGGAGTAGGGTTGGAGGGGTCTGTGCCCTCACTTGGCCTCAGCTCTCAGGATGGACCCCAGGCCCGCCTAAGCCCACAGCCCTGTGCCCTCATCCACCTCGCTGCCTTTGATCGGACCAGGTGTCACTTAACCCCTCTCAGGCAAACCAGAATCTCCTTCCTGTAGGTTCAGATTTTGGTACAGGGCCTGGCCTTACCTGGCCATGGAGCCTCGGGAGGAGAGAGAGGCAGAGGCCGGTCCTAGGATCCCAACCCTGCCCAGCCCTGGGACCCCATGAAACACCCCACATTTTCATGAGAATCCCCCTGGTGGCTTCGTGAGCCCCCAGACCTCTGCCTCTGGTAGCCAGTGTCCTCACTGGCTGAGGCTCCAAAGTACTCTGAGTTCACTGACCCTAGAAGGCTCTCGAAGTCAAGTGCACCCCTTCTGCTGATCTGGCTCCAGTCACAAGCCAGGTGGGAGCTCTCTCCTTCCTGTGGAGTGTGGGCCAGGGCCTCTGCACTAACCTCGTTCCTCGCAGGTGACGCCCAGGCCCTATGCAGAGCTGTGGGAGGACACTGATTTACTCGTTTAACCTCCACAGGACCCAGCATAAGGGGTAAGGAACCAAGGCACAGAGCCAGTGCCAAGAAACTGGCCGAGGGCAGCACCGCGCCAGGTGACAGGGTCAGGATCTGCTCTCCTCTCTCTGCCATGGGGCTGGAGCCTCCATTCCTCTGCTCTAGGCCCGCCCCAAGCCCGGGGTCTTAGGCCCTCGTTGACACCAGCCCACCAAAAGGGAAGGCACCCCACGCTGTGTCAGGTCATGCAAGGCCCCTCTGTGGCACCGTCTCAGACGGGCCCTTTGTCTCCCAGCGCCTGACTGTGCGTCTCGTCACAGACAGTGCAAGGAGCAGGGAAGCTGCGCTGCCTGTGCGGAGAATAATGGCCGCACTGTTCCCTGTTCCGCACCCTCCGTTCCCGCTGGACCTGGGGTGGGAGGGCAACAGCCACCAACACGAGGGCTCCAGGAGCCCATGGCGTCTGCTTCCTCTGGGGCAGGGAAGAGCAAGAGGAAAGACCCCCGCATGAGGCCGAGAGTGTCGGAAGGCCGTTCCTGTAAGGCAGCAGCCTGCCAGCGCTGAGGAGTTCCTGAACAATCTGGCCGCACGGCTGCTCTGACTACAGCTGGGGTCCAGGCACCAAGTGGCAGGACTGGACCAGCTGGAACCTGCAAGCTGCCCATCCCCAGGCAGGGACGGTCCTGGGTGGGAGCCAAGCTAGGCTGGCACCCTCGGGCCGTGCACTCGGGCTGCAGCAGTTGGTCCCTGGGTTCTCCCTGCTGGCTTCTCCCTCTCTCTCTCCCAGCAAAGGTTTCAAGCCCTGGGGCAGACTGCGTGTGCCCCCAAGGCGGAATGTTCCAGCTGCGACCGGGAGGGAAGGAAGGAGGCAGAGGGCGGCTGTTGTAGGTGCTGCCAGCTGACCTACAACGGCACAGCGGGAAGCGAATGCTCAAACACTGAGAACCCTCAGCTCTCAATTGGCAAGGGTCCCTACTCGTCCAGGGGTGCCGTGGGGCTGTGCGGGGCCTGATCACCCTCCCGCTGCTATGAGATGAGAGACATGACTGTCAGAGACGACAGGAGCACTGACACGGGGAGCAGTTGTTCAGTACCTCTGGGAGCTTAGAGTGCAAGGGCCCTTGGGACAGCTACGACAGGGCTTCTGGGGGCACAGACAGCACCTCGGGGGTGAGGACAGCAGAGGCTCCCAGGTGGTCGCCAGCTCTGAGACCACCCTGGCATCCTTGGCATTACCGTGAGGATTCCGGCTGGATCGGCCTTCCTCTCTCCTCCTGGCCTTGGACTAGCCTAGCAGCACCAAGGCGAGAAGCTAAGTGCCCGGCCCCTCCCTCCTGCCCGGACTATGAGGCCGCAACACTCGCGCCACCTAGTGGCCCATCTGTGGTCCTCACCTGGAACAGCCACTGCAGCAGGGGCACCGGGCAGTGCGACGTGTGCAGGTAGAGGTTGCTCAGGAGGCCGCTGCGCAGGAAGGACAGCTGCTGGGAGGGCGAGGCGCTGCGGGGGCAGAGCGGAGAGCTTAGGAGAGGCTCCACACCTGGCGAGCCCACAACAGGGGCACGCCTGTCTCAGGGACACTGCAGGAGACTGTCACATCAGCGTCACAGTGATGCTGTGAAGCACATTGTGGTTCTACGCACAAACATGCCTGTAGAGCCCTGGGTGCAAGGAGCTGCAGAGGGGAAACCACCCCTGCTGTCACTGCAACGTCCGTTCTTCCGTGTGCTCTGCACGAACATGCCGTGCAGCGCTCGAAGCGCACGACAGGACGGTGCACTTTCCCTTTCCGTGTGAGGGGCGGGGGGGGGGAGGGGCACCCAGGGTATTGGCCAGGGTTACAGAAAGGACCTGGGGCTAGGTGCGGAGAGAACCCAGGAGCCGGGCGTCTTAGCCTCCAGCCCCGGCTGCGAGGGGAGGACAGGACGGTGCACTTTCCCTTTCCGTGTGAGGGGCGGGGGGGGGGAGGGGCACCCAGGGTATTGGCCAGGGTTACAGAAAGGACCTGGGGCTAGGTGCGGAGAGAACCCAGGAGCCGGGCGTCTTAGCCTCCAGCCCCGGCTGCGAGGGGAGGACAGGATTACCCGCGGCCATGGCCAGCATCTAGGGTTCTGGTTACACGGGGCGTTTCTGCCCCATCTTGTGATTTTCCGACACAAAGGAGACACCTGAGAGGATGGGAAATAGCACAAAGGGGCCAGAACTGGGAGGTCCTGGGACAGAAATGTCCAGCGAGGGTTCCGCAGAGGACTCTTCAGAAACCACTTGAGTAGCAACTGTCCCAGAGTGCAGGGAGCGGGCACCGCCAAGACGGGCCACGTGGCCTGACGACAACCCGCATGTCCACTCCTGCAGCCCTGCCGGGCCCCTCCCACCCAGCAGCAGCCCCGGCGGTCGGACCACTGGCGTGGAGAGGCAGGGAGCCTGCCCTGAGAGCTTTGCCACCCTGGCAGGTCACCTGGACCTACATGATCCCTGATCACCACACGACGAGGTGTTGAGATAGTTCACGTGGTGGGACTGGCAGGCAGCACAGTAGTTAAGGTGCTGGACTACCACATGGTCAACTGCGGTTCGAATCCTGGACCTGGCAGCTTGCTTTTTCACTTGCCCTCTCTCTCTTCTGTCTCTCTCTGGTCAAATTAAATCATAATAATTAATAATTTTTAAAATGCAAGTTTATTTATTTTAAAAAAGAAATATTTCACGTGGTTGTAGGGTCTCTGATGGAAGTCATTTTAGAGAGGTTGGCTGGACTTTGTCACCCTCCCTAAACGCAGGTCCTCCCCAGAGTAACCATGCTGGGGGATGTCCTACCAACCTGGGGACAACTCCTTTGTGCTTTCTCTACATAATAACCCAAAGACAATGAATGTGGGTTCCAGGAAACGAAAAGGCAATTTCACGTTTGTTCTTTTTACCGGCCAAACGCAGGCAAAGAACATTCCAGCTGGTGTATAATACCACGGCCCTGGGTGGGAACCTCCTCGGTCAGCTCTGCCTCCCCCACTCCTCCTCCTTTTTAAAAAAGGACAACATACTTTCATCTGCCAGGGACAAAATGCTCCAAAACAAAGGTTCTCCTCCGAGCCAAGCTGCTGTCTCTGAGAATGTCCAGGCCATTTACAAATTGTGTTTTTTCCCTCAGTCACTTCGGTTCAGAGGAGAAAGCAGCTTTGTTCCGAGGTTGAGAAGCTCACCGCTCTCAAACAGACCCTCGCTGGCACAAACCAAGGCTCACACACCCCAGGGCTGCTGGCACGCTCCGGCATGCTCCACGTGCCCGGTCACAGGGACGCTCACGGACTGACCCCGAGATGCGTGGTTCACACACACACGGCACCCCGGACCCTGACGATACCCAAGGGAACAGTGCCTGCAGGACCTTGCAAACCGGCAGGACCCTGCCAGACACCATGTGGCGGGGACGCTGGAGACACTGGCTCCAGCATTCTGATGGGGGCACCCTGCCAGCCTCTCAGTGGGAGAACCGACTGTACAAGCCCCTGTTGGCTCAGAGTAACACGTTTACAACGGCTGGGCCCAGGGGGGGACGCCCTCGGGTTGCAGCGTCTCCCTTCTGCTGTGCCAGCCTCGCGGCTCCATCCCTGCCAGGGAAACCATCGGTCTGCCTGCGGGCTCACGGCTGCTGTGTTAGGCTTCATCGGCAGGACCAGGAGCAACGGAGCCAGAAAGGGCAGTCTCGCTCTGTCTTGGAGTGAGTGGCTTTCAAGGAATTCTGTGTCTTGAACTAGAGGAGATGCTGGGCCTCTCCTCTGCAGGCTGGGCCTGAGGAGAGGGCTGCCTCACCCCTGCAAGCCCCAGGCCTCTGGTGCCTTGTGAGTGGCGCTAGGTCACTGAGCTTGGCTGCGCGGTGGGAAGGGGCCTCGTGTGGAGATGCCGCCCTGACGGCAGGGCAGGGCCGGAAGAAGAGCCCCACAGGGGCACCTGGGTAGGAAGCCCCTGGGGGTCTGTGGAGGGTACAGTGAAAGCTCAAACCCCTGGGCTGACACAATCAGCCGCTGTCAGATTTCAAATGCCTGTGCCCTCCCCGTGTCCAGAAAGCCCATGCTGGGTTCGAGTAAGCGCTTCTGCCCTGGCCAAGCTGACGATGAGGTCAGTTATCCGGAGAATGTCAGGGGACCTGGGAGGGAGGGTGGAGGCTCTGTCCGCAGCAGATGCCATGCAGGCCTGGCTGAGCTCAAAGCCCCAGCTGTCAGCCCTCGGACCCCAGGGAAGGGCGGTTCTCACACAGCCCTCAGCTGGGACTGGAGAGGACAGAGCACGGGGAGCAGCCCCTCAGAACGCCGCTAATCCCCAGCTATGGTGGCAACGACAGCAGCAATGACAGCAGTGGGCGGGTGTCTGCTCCCGCCTCATCCACCCACTGGAACAGAAGATGGAGCGGCAGGAAACTGACCGCGGACGGGAAACACACAAAACCAGGAGACAAGTGGGGCACCGGCTTTGTTCCAGGCCTGGGCTTCCCAAGCAGAACTCCAACGTTCTCCTTGGAATTTCTGCTCCTGATAATGTTCTACCTCCTCACCTATTGCCCAGTCCACAGCCTCGGGCCACAGTCTCTAAATGCCTGGGGAATCCCGAGTGCCAGCAGAGGGAGGAACACCAAGCGCACTCATTTATCAGCATCCGTGTCTAAGCCTTTGCTAAGTGACTCGAGTAAGAATTTAAATACGCTGCCTACGTGGGACAGAGGCAGAGGGTGTCAAAGCTCTCCCAAGCTCTTTTCTTCCTCTCCGGTTTAAAGCCAGCTCACCAAGGTCAGCAGCCCGGGGAGGCCAGCAACGCCCAGCCCGTGGCCTTTGCTAGCTCTTCAGTATTTTGAGGAGCAGTCTTAGCCAGCTGGACAGCTCATCCCTGTCCACACTCCATAACTGCTGGATTTATTTCACTCAGGCTTCCACCCTGGCATCTTCCCCCAGGAAGAGGAGTGTGTGGAGGAACACAAGCTGGGGCCTGCTGCAGCACCATTGAAGTTGTGGGCTGGGCGGTGCCTCCTGCCTTCTCCCGCCTGCTTCAGCCCTCATGCCTGCAGCAGCTGACGCACCTGGAGGGCAGCGTAGCCCCCGATGCAGCCTCAAAGCCGAGGGGCCTGAGAATAATTCCAGGGGCAGGCGACCTCTCCCCTCCTGCTGGAGCTTGCCTCTGCCCTGAGCGCTATGTTGCTGTCAAGGGAGAAGAAGAAAAGTTCAGCTCCTGGAATGGGCTGGGACCCACATCTGTCATAAGGACATGACTTTGGTTCCAGGTAACAGAACCAGCCCAGCAGTGGACAGAGGGTCATCTGAGTCAGTGCCAATCACACACCTGGGGCCCGGGGAGGGGCACTCTCTCACAGAAGCCCTGAGGTCCGATCAGGGAGGCTGTGCTCCGATGCCGTGTCTGCCTGCACCTGCTCCATGATCTGGGACAAACTGCTTCCTTCATCTTGGGATTCCCTAGGCATTTGGAGACTTTCCTTCATCGGGGCCGACGTGGCCCACTCTGCTCAGAGGGAAGACAGATATCTTCCCCACTTCACAAGAGGGTCAGGAGAAGTGAGTCTATTTAAAGAGATTTAGGGACCAGCAGTTAGCGTAATGGCTATGTCACTGAACTCCCATGGAGTCGACTGCGGTTCGAGTCCCGGACCCGGTGGCTTAAACTCACGCCAGCGCGTGTGTGTGTGTGTGTGTGTGTGTGTGTGCGCCCACCATCCCGAGAGGAGAATGGAGGAGAAGAGATTGCGGCGTAGCCATCTCCCCAGGGGGTGATTTCTCACTTTCTATCTCTGTCACTCTCTGTCTTTCTGGCAAGCGCACGTGCCCTATACCAAAAACCTCTCCAAAAAAAAAAAAAAAAAAAATAGCATTCATGGAGGCCAGCAGGTTAGGTATGGTGGGTAAGGCACTGGACTCCCACATGGCTGACCACAGGCTTCAAAATCATGCTGGGAGAGTGTGCGCGTGTGCCCCATATTCTAAGAGAACAGAGGAGAGGGGATTATGACACAGACACCCCCCGAGGGGAGTGAGTTCTCATTTCCTCTCTCTCTGTCTCTCTCTCTGGCAAGCACCCTATGGCAAAAAACTGAAAATAAAATAGAATTCACTCTTTTCCCCCTCTCATCGTAACAATGACACATGGTCGTCGTAGAAAGCAAGGACAATGAGAGGCATCTTAGAGGGAAACAAGCCTGTCCTGCCGCAGAGCTCACTCTTGGGCGAGAAACTGAACGGACTGCTCCTGAAGAGAGCCTGAGCCCGTCCCCTGCCCCCCGCCATGGCCAGGCTGACTGAACGCGCCGTGGGCATTACTGAATGGCGACTTCGTCCCCCTCTGCCTGAACCTGGCACAGACAGGAAATGAAAAATGACCCAGACCTAAGGGGGGGGGCTTCCAGGAAGTGGCCCGTCCCCTCTGCCCAGCAGGCATTCCTCCAGAAAACCCTGGGCAGCCTCCCAAAGCTGCGGATTTGAGGTGGTGGCATTACTGTCACCACTGTCCTTTATTAGCATATGTGAGGGAGGGGAAGGGGAAGCTGGGCGGCCACCTGGTCCCACTTGGCAGAGCTGCTCTGAGCCCGAGTCACCACTCCACGGGCCATCTCATCTGTCAAGCACTTCCGGTCCGCCGTCCAGCCGGGGACAGAAGACCTGCTGTCGCACAAACCCAGGGCCAACGTGGGACCGGGAGAGGCTCTCTCTTCTCCTGTCTGCCCTGACTCCTGCCCACCCATCCTTTGCCCCCTCCTCTCTCCAGATCCCCTGCTGTTCTTCCCCAGTCATTCCCTCCCCGCTCTCTGTCATCTCTTTATTAGATGCCTCGTCAATATGGCGATGTGGACCTTTGCCAGCGTTCATAAACTCAGACCCAATCCTCTCCAACCACAGCGAGGAATATATTCTAGGACTCCAGACAGATACATATGTACGAGAATATCCGCCACCACGTGGCTTATGAGAGGAGAGCCGGGTGTAACACATGTCTGAAAAGTAAGGGAATGGCTAAGGAGGTCGGGGGTCAGCGCAGCGCAATCCACTAATATTATGCTAATTGCAAGGTTTGGACTTTGTTTAGATGCTCATTTGAATAACCTACAAAAAAAAGTATAAGGCAATTGAAATCTAAACACTGACTGACGTGATCTTAAGTAGGTTTTTTTTTTTTTTTTAGATGTAACAATGGTATCGAAGTTATTTCTAAAAATAGGGTCCTTTGTTTAGGGGCATGCACTGAAATATTTACGGATGAAATGATGTGAGTCTGGGCTTTGCTTACACGTGATCCCGGAGTGCGTGTGGGGGGCCGGGGAGCACTGGCAACAGCCGTACAGGGATACTGTGGTGCTGAGGCCGTGTGGGGCCAGCCTGGCATCAGCGGCCTCCCTGTCCATGGAGGGCATGCACACACGTGACCCTGCCTGGGGGAGGCCCAGGGTGAGATCAGAGCATGAGGACCCTGTTAGGGGCAGCTTTCTCCCCCGCATGGAGGAGATACATAAATAACACCAAAAAAAGGAATGCAGGGGGATGGCGTGGGTGGGGGTCGGGAGGAAAGAGACTGGTTGAACTGGCCCCTGTAGAAGCTGAGAGACGGCATGGAGGGAGGTTACACTGCTCTCTCTACTTTTTATACATATGCTCACAGTTTCCATGATAAAAACTTATTTTTTTCTTTTTGGAGAGGTTTTCGCTATAGGGCGCATGGGCTCGCCAGAAAGACAGAGAGATAGAAAGTGAGAAATCACCCTCTGGGGGGATGGCCACACCGCAATCCCTTCTCCTCCATTCTCCTCTTGGGCATGCACACACATACGCCCAGCATGAGTTTAAGGCACCAGGTCCAGGACTTCCCATGTGCGACTACATGGGAGTCCAGTGACATAGCCATTATGCCAACTGATGGTCCCTCCATGATAAAAACTTTTTTCTTTTAGAGGTTTTTGCTATAGGGCGCGTGCGCTCGCCGGACAGAGAGAGGCAGAGAGACAGAAAGCGAGAAATCACCCCCCATGGGGGATGGCCACACCGCAATCCCTTCTCCTCCATTCTCCTCTCGGGATCTTGGGCACTCACGCACACAGTTTTAAGCCACCGAGTCCGGGAATGGAACCACGGTCGACTACGTGGGAGTCCAGGGACACAGCCATTATGCTAACTGCTGGTCCTCCCATGATAAAAACTTCTGAAGGAAGGCCAGCAGGTGGTGTGATGGTTAAGGCTATGGTTCGGTTCGAGTTCTGGATCTGATGGCTTGCTTTCTCACTTTCCCTCTCTCGCTCTCGCTCTCTCTCTGGTGAGTGTGTGTGCCTTGAAGCAAATTAAAAAATAATAATAATAAAAATTAAAATTAAATCATTCTTTAAAAATAACTTTTGAAGTATACCATGTTAAGACTGATCTTTAGGGGCCAGCAGGTGGCGAGATAGTTAAGGCACAGGACTCCCACATGGTTGACCGCAGCTTGAAACTCATGCTAGGCACATGTGTGTGGGTGCTCAAAATCCCAAGAGGAAAATGGAGAAGAGACGGGGGTGTGGCCATGCCCCTGGGGGTGATTTCACACTTTCTGTCTCACAGCAAGTGCATGTGTTGTAAACCAAAAATCTCTCTCTAAAAAAATAGATCTTTATAAAACAAAATGGACTTTGAGTTGATGAAGTGAATATGAGGAAGCCCTAAATAGCCAGGAAAGACAGCGAGCTCCCGTGTTCAAATCCTGATGTGCTCCGAGAGGGCACGGCAACAGCAGGGGGCACTCCGGGCTGGTGGGTGGGTGCAGGGTGCCCCCCATCTTCCTCACTCATTCCCTTCCCCATTGGACTGGTCTCCAGTCCAGTAAGGCACCAGCCTGTTGTGGGCGCCCAACGGAGAGCAGGCCCTTCCACAAAATCTCGCAAGTATTCCTTGTCTTTTATTCTTGCATACGTTAGTTCAGAATTGCAAGTGCTGGTATTACTGTGGTAGGTAAATCTTTTTAAAAATCCTTTTTTAAAAAATTGCTAAGAGGTGTGTGTGCTTGTCAGAGAGAGAGAGAGAGAGAGAGAGAGAGAGAGGACGAGGAAGCACTCCACCATGGGGCGTGGTCACAGCGCAGTCCCTTCCCTTCTCCTCCATTTCTTCCTCATGTCAGGATTTCGGGAACATACATGCACGCCTGATGTTTTCTTATTTTTTTTTAACTTAAAAAACTTTATTTATTTATTTTAATTTGACCAGACAGGGACAGAGTGAGAGAGAGAGAGAGAGAGAGAGAGAGAGAGAGAGAGAGAGAGAGAGAGAAAGCCGCCAGGCCCAAGACTTGACCCGTGTCAGCCATGTGGGAGCATCCAGCACTTTATGTGGGAGTCCAGTGCCCTTAACCACCACGCCACCTGCTGGCCCGACACTTAACATGTTTTTCCAGCCGCCAGGAGCAGGATGTGAACTGCGTTCAGCCACGTGGGATCTGGCTCCCTAACTGCTAGGCCATGGCACTGAGCCTTTAAAAAATTCTCTTGCCAAGCCACGCAGCAGTTATGTGGGGAAGGGAGCAAGGCGGCTGTCCTACTGTGGCAGAGTGTGTTTATGGCTGGGGACAAAGTTTCCAGTCGGGATCACACAGACCGGATGTGCAGCATGAGTCGAGTCGCTCCCCGCACGTGGGGTGCAGGGGAGGAAAACACACCATGATCACGTAGCGTGCGATGAGACACTTGCTGTAAAGTAGGATTTCCCAGGAAGTCAGTGAAGTGTTACAAGTAGACAGACGTGACTATGTCACCCAGATCCCGAAAGGCTGACGTACTGCACTGGCCGAGATCCTGCTTTGGATCTCCTCACTTGGGGTGGCCTTTAGCCTCGGGAGCCGGGCCAGGCGGTGCTGCACCGCACCCGCTCCCGACCACGCACACCTACCTGAGGAACAGCTCTTCCAGGCGGCTGTGTGGCTTCAGGTTTGAACAGTCCAGGATGCATGGCAGTGGGTGACGCCTGGGCAGAAACACAGTCTCGCCTGGATGTACGGACGGGATGACCTGCAGCGACACGGAGAACCTCTCCACCAGCATCCTGGCAAAGAAATGGGCAAGAGAGGTGTGTCTGGGTCTGCAGCCTGAAGGGGGCCCAGGGAGGCCAGGTGGGACCAGGTACTCCATGTCCAGCCATGCCCCCTGCAGACCAAAGGAGACAGCGCCCCCTGCTGACAGAGGAGTGCCCTAAGACGCAGCCCAAGGAGCCTTCCAATCTCCCACTGTCACTGTGTCCCAGTTCCCCTCTCAGGACACTAGTCCAGGGCCTGAAGACTTGGTTCCAGCCCCAGCTCCACCCTCTGGGTCAAACTTTCACTGTGTGTCTATGATGCCAGGTGTTGAAGGGTGAGTCAGGCGTGGGCTGGCCAGGAAAAGTGTAAACAAATTACCGCAAAGCCCTCTGGCAACTGGCAGTGCTGCAAGTGGGTAGAGGAGAGCAGGGCTGGGTGCAGCTAGGGTCAGGGAAGGGTGCGGAGCACTGGCGAGGGTGCAGTGAAGCAGGAGGACACTCCCTCAGTGTCGCAGGGAGGAGCCTGTACTCTTGTCTGGGATAACACGCTTCAGTGATGGTAGGGAGGATCACCCTGGAGCCAGCGGAAATGCAGACCCCCGGGCCTGGCGGTCTGATTTAGCAGGTGTAAGCAGGGCTCACGGACGGGGAAGGGACAGGGAGAATAAAGCGCACTCCCACTGTATCAGGGAGGGTGAAGACTGCCGGGACTTAATGACCCACTGAAATCAGCGTGGGGCAAAGGAGGCAGTTAAGAGGATTCCTAAGGAAGAACTAAATGTCCCGCTGACGAAGGACTGACATGGGCACCGGCCACAGAACACTGCTGGGTGAAAACAGCAAGGTCCTGGGTGAAAACAGCAAGGTGGTGGGTAGGGGCGCTGGGCTCCCACGTGGCCAACCGTGGTTCAAGTCCCAGAGCTGGTGGCTTGCTTTCTCACTTTACCTCTATCTCTCTTGCTCTGTCCCTCTCTGGTCAAATTAAAATAAATAAAGTTAGATAAAAAATTATTCTTTAAAAAAAAAAACCCAACAAGAAGGTGCAGAACAGGATATGTGCATGTTTTGTACATTTCTATACACGTATGTACTCAGAGACATACTTGGACACACATATTCACATACAACACACCCAACTAGGACCTGGGGTCATCCCTAGGGAAAAGAATTAGGGGGAAGAAGCAGAGGAGAAGTGCCCTGCCTCAGCTGCAGCAACATAACATGTTTAACAAGCACAGCACAGGACAACCAGCGATGGACGCCATCCCTCCTCTCAGCAGACAGACCAGAAGACGCCCATAGGCAGGTTCCCAGCTGGGCCCTCCTTGTGAGACAGCAAACCAGGGCAGGAACAGTCTGGGGACCCCATTAGGGTGTGGAGGTGGAGCAGCACGGCCCATGGCTGGCCAGCTGGCCACACAGAGTCGGTCTCACTTTCCAGGGACGTGACCAAGGTAGGGTCCCACTGCCTCCTGGGCCCACTGGGAGAATGAAATGGCACAGGGAGGGGAATGCCACCGGAACTGGAGGGATGCTGATCCTGCGGCTCTTCAGGAACAGCCTCAACAAACTGCCACGCCAATGGGAAGGCAATCTGCTGCTTCGTTTGCGTCTCTGCGGTCGGATGCTGCGAGTACCTGCTGCAGCTTCTTACGCTGCCTTTCTAGTTAAACCAAGCACAGCGTATTCAAAGCCTGTAGGACGAGGCTCATCTGTCCAGGGGTTCCAGGCCTGTCCCCCCAGATCATCACTCAAAGGGGCTTTTGTGACAGTAAATAGGATGTGTGTGCATTACCGAGAGTTCTGAGACGACTGTCCCACATCTAATTGAGGATTTCCTGTGCAGCCTAGAACTGAGGATAAAGGATGACGTTGTGGCTTAAATATCTGCGCCCCCCACCCTCGCCTCAGCACACATACAGGGTCTTTTAACTTCGAGAAATGAAGAATTCAGGGTGTCATCCACCCAGGGGGCAAGCCCATTCCTACAGCGTGAGCGGACGCCGTGCCCAGGCTGATCGGGTGTCCTTCCTTGGGCGGGCACTTGTGGCCATCACAGGACGCCTTGTCTGGCAGATGGCGGCCAGCCCCCACCCTCAGCCTCACCCCTGCAGACCCGCACTCCTCTCCTGGCACCCACCACGCGCCCGCCTCATTCGGGATGGGAGAGGCCGCCGGCTTTGTATGTCAGTAATTCTTCTCACAGCAGAAAGCTGAATAGTCCCATCAGAATGATTCCACATCAAAACCACCACCTCAAAGTGGCTGTTGTTAAAAAGGCTTTTTCAAAGCACCACTGAAAAACGTCACGTACCCAGAAAATTATCAGTGAGTTCAAAGCCGGGAACACCTTTTGCCTGAAGCTGGTTGCACAGATAACTCCCTTTCTTAAGGAATTTCAAAGCATCGAAGCCATGACTTCTAGAACCCTGGATGTACTTCAGTAGAAAGGCAGAGTGCTAGAATAACTGCTCCCACCACGAGATGTTAAGGAGGCCGTAGGAGGTGTGATTCCGTGAGTGGAGAATCTAGAAGCCCACTCCACGTGTCTCACCTCGGAGAGGAAGCTGTGTCCTCTGCACGTCATGCCGCCGAGGAGGCTTGTTGGGGGACTTTGGCACATTCAGCCCAGGCCCCCCAACACCTGCCCAGACTCCTCCTGAGATGGTAGGGACCGGCTCTGCCCTCGCAAATTCACCTTCACAGAAAGCTGCCCCCATCTCCGGGGCGGGCCAGGTGCTCCTCCCAGCTGGATGGCTGTCCAGATCTGAACACACTCCCAGGTGTTCCCGGCAAAAAGTGGCACCAGTCAGGAGGTGCGGATCCCCCGATCTGGGCCTGGCAAACCGCAGCCTGTAAACTGTTCTACGAACGAGGTTTTTCTGTGACGCAGCCACCCTCCCTCACTGGCTGCTGTCTGTGAGAGATTTCATGCGACGCGGCAGGTCCAATAGTTGCAATTCAAAACCCGTTTACTGCCAGGGCCAGGTGGCACAGTGGTTAAGGCGTTGGTCCCACATGGCTTGGGCGGTTTGAGTCAGACCAGTGGCTTGAGACTCACACCAGGCACGCATATACACGTGCTCAAAATCCCAAGAGAATGGAGGAAAAGAGACGGCGCTGACAGTTTCTCATTCTGTCTCTCTGGTTTGTGCACACACCCTATAGCAAAAATATCTCTCTTAAAAAAAAAAAAAGCAAAAAAACAATTTGCTACCTATTTATAAAGTTTGTAAAAAAGGTTTGCCAATCCTTGATCTAGTCAAGAGATGATTATTAGGGGACCAGCAGTTAGCATAATGGCTATGTCACTGAACTCCCATGTAGCTGACCGCAGTTTGAGTCCTAGACCCAGTGGCTTAAACTCACGCCGGGCACGTGTGCATGCGTGTCCAGGATCCCAAGAGGAGAATGGAGGAGAAGGGATTGCGGCATGGCCATCCCCCCTGGGGGAGGGGGTGATTTCTCGCTTTCTATCTCTCTGTCTCTGTCTTTCTGGCGAGCGCATGTGCCCTATAGCAAAAACCTCTCCAAAAAGAGAGAGAGAGAGATGATTATTAGAAAATCTTGAGAAAAAGGCAGCTGGCCAGTCGTGGTGTTGCTCATCATCCCCTCTGGGCAGCCATGACAGTATAAATCTTCTGTGGTCCAAAAGGCAGTCCCTGCCCCACACCAAGGCAGTCTGTGTCGTATTCAGCAGTCCCTTCACACGCAGACGCAGGAGCGGGTATTGAACCTGCACCAGCGGGGACCCATGTGAGACAGACAGGCCAGGGCGTGCTGGCTGACCTGCCCGGCTACACCGAGGGCCGCCTCCTCCCCTGCAGCTCACCCAGCCCCGGGGACATCTCATAGATTTCCCTCTGTCCCCACACGGCAATTCCCCCTTTCCCAGGTTGTTCCTTTTAGCATACGAAAATGCTGTTATTTCCTCCATGAAAGAAGAGAAAAAACGAGAAAGGTAAATAGAAAGAAGCCAACCGACCCACACACCCTGGCCCTCTCCCTCCTCGCCCACGGCCTATCCTTCCTTTCGCACTCTCCTATCCTCCCGTGCACCGCTTCCAGCAGGTTCGTGCCCGGCGGCCCTCCAGAGCTGCTCTGGTCACGGTCACCATGACCTCCACGTCGCTAGATGCAGTGGTCACTTCTTAACGCCCCCATTATTTTTTAAAGAATTATTTATTATTATTATTTTTAATCTGCTATAGGACATATGCTCTGAGAAGAGTGAGAGAGAGAGAAGAAAAGTAAGAAAGCAAGCCAAGTTCCGGACTCAAATCAGCCAGGCGCGTGGGAGTCTGGTGTCTTCACCACCACGCCACCTGCCGCCCCAGTCACCCCATTCTTGACACACAAGGAGCACCTGGCTGGCCTCTGACCTGATCCGTCCCTGTGGCTGCCTCCTCCACGGAGCCCCCCAATCCCATGCACCCTGTGCCCCTGGTCTCTCTGTACTCACGCAGCGGGGGATCTCATCCCGCTCTGTGGCTTTATTTTTATTATTGATTTATTTTGCTAGAGGTTGCATGTGTGTACCAGAGAGAGACAGAGAGAAAGCAGAAAGCACCCCCCAAGGGGACTGGTCACACCACAATCCTTTCTCCTCCATCTGTCCCTCCTGTTGGAATTTTGGGCACGCACACATGCACACACACACACATGCACACACACATGCACACATATTTCTCGAGCCACTGAGTCCAAGATTTGAGCCACACAGCCAGCCATGTGGGGTCCAGCTGCCTCGACCAGCCCTCCACGGCTTTGCGTATCACCTATACAAAGTGACTCCCAACCCTGCGTCCCCAGACAAGCTGCCTAGCTGACCCTGCCCCTGGGATTCCCCAGGCGACCCCACACCCACTCCCAGCCGGCTGTTACTATAGGCAACGCCAACCTTCCAGTTGCTTGGACCCAAACTCCTGGGGTCCCCTTTGATTCCTCTCTTTCTCCCAAGCCCTTGCCCAGCTCATCCGTGAGCCAAGCCTGTTTGGCCCTGGAAACATCTCCAGAATGTGCCTGCTCCTCACTGCCGCCCTCACCGAGCACCGCCTTCCTCCTGGATTCCTGCCTGGCCACCTTTCCCCTCTTGCTCCCTTTTCCCTGTCCCCCAGGTTCTCCACGCTGTGACTACAGGGTCCCATTCGAGCCTGTGTCAGATCAACAGCAGCCAGATGGCTCAGGGGAAGTGCTCCGGGCCCGGGGCCCTGCTCAGACTCTCAGACTGACCCTCACTGCTCCCTGGCACACCAGGGCCCTCCCACTCCCACTGCAGCCCCCATGGGGTTCTGCCTAAAGGTCTTCCCCCATGCCTTGTCCAAAATCTCACTTCCCTCCCAGCACTCCTTATGCCCTTCCCGACTTCACCCTTCCTCACAGGCACCTGTCACTCAGCTTCATCTGTCTCGGTTACTGCTGGGTTGCCGGCCTGAAGCAGGCCACACGAGGCCAGGGATCTGCCTGGTTTTGCTCTAATTAACGCCAATCCCAATCTTCTACTTGCTTGGACCCAAACTCCTGGAGTCCAAGAGAAAGGTTCCTCTTTCTCCCACACCCTCTGAGGCCGTAACAGCCTGCCACACAGCCGGCCCTCAGCACATGTTTACTGGAAGGATGGACAAACGGACAGGTAAAGGGCACTCCAGATGATGTTTGTGTCTGTCCCAAATAGTATGCTGAAATCCTAACCCCCAGTGGTGGTGGCATTAACAGGCGAGGTCTTGGGGAGGTGATTAGTTCATGAGGATGGAGCCCTCGTGAATGGGATCAGAAGTCTCAGGGGTCTCTCCTTAGAGGGAGACCGCTGAGAGCCCTCTCACCTCTTCCCACCCTCTGAGGACCCAAGACGAAGGTAGCACCTTGCAGCCCGAAAGAGGGCCCTCGCCAGGGCTGGGCCGCGCTGGTGTTCTGATCTCAGACGTCCTGCTGTGTACAAGCCGTCCCGTCTGCGGCCCTAACAGCGGCCCGAGTGGACTAGGACAGGTGGAAATGTGTGCTGAAGCCGGCTCACCTTGGTCCGGGCACCCCTGATGTGGAGGAGCCCTCCCTCTGGCCAGCGGCCCCATTAAACCAGGGCCAGCAGAGTCCCCACCAGCAGGCGCACCGACATAGCTTCCTTTCCCGCAGACGGTGGAGAACAAAAACTGCCACGTGGCCGTCACCTCCCCTTGGAAGACAGCTTTCACTGACGCTGTGGCTTGGTGTGGTTATTTCCCTAGAGGTCTGACTCAGAAATTTGGGCAGGGAATTGGGGCAGAGCTGGCTGAGTTGGACGATCTCTGTGTCCTCGCAGGCCCAGACGAGACCCAGATGCGCAGCAGGTGACCGGGTACCTCTCGGGTCAGTGAGTATAGGCATTTATGAGCAAGAGGCGGCCTGAACACCACCCACGTTGCACAGACTATTGGTCCAAACCATCCAGACCCGAGAGAGGGTCGGCACCTAGACACCTTCCTGCAGCGTCAGAGGTGGGTGCTGGCCCCCGCCCTCACCTGTGTTCAGGGCTGAGTGGCGCCTCGTCTTCGTGCAGATCCAAGGAACTGAGACTGAGGCAGTCCTGCAGAAGCAGCTCCTCCCGCTCCTGCTCCAGCGCCTGTTCCCTGAGAGGAGACGAGAGCCAAAGCAGGGTCAGGCTGCTCCTGTCGCCAGCCCTGTCGCCGGGCTGCAGGGACCCCTACGGCCAGGTCACAGGAAGGCCTAGGAACCAGAAGGCCAGCTGCCCCGGTCTCCCTGCCCAAAGGCTCTCAATCTAAGTTTGGGGAGAGGGGGACAGACTGTGCCGTCCTCGTGAGCAGAGAAGCCCGCAGGAAGGTGCATTCACCGCATGCCTGCACGCGTGTCTTCATGGCGTACCGTGTTCTGGCGCTCACTCATCTGTTCACACGCTGAGGCCTGGGCCTAGACTGCTTTCTCCTCCCCGGGCGCAGCCACAGGACCAGGAGAGACACCCACTCTGGCACCCTGTCTTCTGGGCACCCCGCAGCTCCTGTCATCGCCCCCTCCTGCCTTTCTCCCTGCAGCTCTGCAGGGGTCTGGACCCCTCCAGTTGTTCCCAGGGGCTCCTGAGTGCCTTACTCCCCCTTCCCCTGCCCCACCACAGGCCCTGCACTCCCACTATCATCTGGCTAGAGCCCCACTTCTCACCCTCCTCCTGCCTCAGCCACCTCACAAACCCCAAGTAGGAGGAGCCCATCCTCAGGCCTCCTCTGTCACTGCTCCCCGCAGCCTCCTGGCCCACCCGGCCCCTCCAGGTGCTTGCCCTGGCTAGGACTGTGTCCCTGAGTCCTCGGTTCTCAAACATTTTCTCTCCAGCCCAGGCTTCTGCCTTGGGCTCAGATCGTCCTAGCTGACTGACCGGGCCCCTCTGCTGCCACATGTCAACCACACAGGCCTCAGGTCCCAGCCACTCAGGCCATCAGACCCGTCGGGAGCCCCACCACCTCCACCCTCCCCAGGCCCACCTGATCCCCTCCTCACTAGCCCTCCCTCAGCCTCCCGGTCATTCTCCAAATGCAGTCTGAGTGATCGTTGTTAGACACACAGGAGGATCCATCTCTGCCTGCTTAAAATCCGCCACAACTCCGCCCCGTGTTCACAGGGCCCTACGTGATCCGCACCCCCACACCCCTCCACACCGTCCTGTGCACAGCTGGCTGCATCTCCTGCCACGCCCCTCCCACCCCTCGGCACCAGGAACCCCAGTTCTGGCCAGCCAGGAGCAGCCCGGTCTGTCCTACCCACCACCCATGGTTTGAATGAGCCAAAGTTCTCGTGATAAAATTTGGTCGTGATGGATTAATAGGGTGAAAACTTAATCCAAATATGGAGCTAAGAGGTGGGGGCCTGGGAAGTCATAAGGATGAAGGTTCTCAGGGTGGGGCCCCCATGACTGAATCCGGGCCTATCGGAGAGGGAATGAGACTGACGCGCTCTTGCTCTGCCTCGCCACGTGAATTCTCCGCATCGGAACTCTGTGCGGCTCCCCCACCAGCAAGAAGGCCTGACTTCGGGCCTCCAAAACCATAAGCAAAACGCACCTGTCTTCCTGGTAAATGACCCAGACTCAGCGACCATGGTCATCATACCCCTACATAGGCAGTCACTCTGCTCCCCTCTCCACCCCAAAACCACCTTATCCTGCAAGCCTCCCAGACAGGGATGCTTCAGGAGCCCTTTCTACTCCCAGGCTAAGGCAGACGCCACTGTCCTGGTGGGCCCTCCATACCAATCTGAGAGCTTGGGAGAGAGGAGCCTCGTCACATCGTCATGTTCGATTTCCGGGTGAGCAGGGGCTGTGGCATCGGCTCCGCTCTCCAGGGTTCTGCATGGGGCCGGCACACAGGGGGCTATGCACTAAATGCCCCCCAACCTCCAATTCATATATTGAAACCCTTGAGTCCCCCTTGTAGCAGTATCAATATAAGAAACTAATTAAGGTTAAATGAGGTCAGAAGGGAGGGCCCTGAGACACCAGCCAGCTTCCCCACTCCCTCTGCCACGTGAGGACACAGCAAGGAGGCGTTATCTGCAAGCCAGGAGGAGGGCTCTCGCCAGGAAATGGACTGGTCTGAGCCTCGATCCTGGATTTCCACCCTCCCGAACTGTGGCGTGCGGGTACAGCCACCCGAGCAGACTAGGACAGACATGAGCCTCCAAAGCCGGGCACACTGATGACCAGCCATGACAGTGCGCCGTGACTGTTCACTTTCCTGTCAACGTTCTCAGGCGCGGTGCTGGGCCCCGCAGAAATAGTATACACAGACACAGTCCCTCCCCTAACTTGCAGTCGAGCCGGGAGAAATCATACTCGGGGCGGGGGGAGGAGATGAACCACAGAAGCCTTGGGAGAGCAAGAGCTTAGCAGAGCCGTATGGAAGAGGGAGCTGGGATGGCTCTAGGGTGGCCGGGGCACAGGAATGGACGAGGATGGAGAACACTGTCCCGCACCCGCGTGTAAGTCTCTCCTGTGGGGGAGAACGCGGGGCCGGGAAAAGTAGAGACGAGTGAGCATCTTCCCCGCAGCAGGGGTGAGGCAGGAGGCAGAGCGGCCCACAGGAGCGACACCCCCGCCTGCACTCATGCACATGTGATGTATGCGCACTAAGCGAACATGACAAAACGAAAGGAGAGGAGAACAGATGACAAAGAGGATGGTGGTGAGAGCAATCTGCTCACGAGCCCCATGATGGGGACCCCCCCGCACACAGGCTGTTCCTGGCCATCTCACAGCGCGAGGCCTCTCCTACGAGCGGCAGGAGTCTCACACTGTCGCCCCCATAATCCCCCCACACTAGCCCGCCAGCTCATCAGACACTGGTGGTGGTTTCCGGCAGGGCCGACAGCTCCGAAGGGGTCTTCAGTTCTGGTCAGACCTGGGCTTGCCTTTAGACACTGCCAGGGAGTAGCAAAGGGACATCCTTCTGTGTAAGACCAGAGAGAAGCCAGGTGTGACCTGGATAAAGTACTCTGGAAAAATGAGCAGACCGCGCCAACATGCTAAGGGAGAGCAAGGCAGCAGGAGATGCTAGAACTTTCCCGTCTGCCCAGCCTGTCTCTCAAAGCCACACTTGGGCTGCGTGCCTCATGGCAAAGTCATCTGCCTTTCTACCTCGAGTGGAGACACCCCCAGGCTGCAATGAATCGGGCAGAATGAGGGCTTCGTAAGTGGTGGGGGTCCAGGGGTTCTTCCCCTTGGAGATGCCACCCTTTGACCTGACTACTGCTCCACACGCTTTGGTATTAATCAGAGCACGCTGGGCTCGCTCCGTCTGGGTGGGGAGGGCTGCTTTACTCTCACAGGGATTCGCTCTGAACCTTGAAACTGCTGCCAGCCCACAGAAACGAGCACCCCGCGTCGGACCCCTTCCCACACTCACCTCTTCTCTTGCAGTAAATAATCCAAGCTGTTGACGTAGCTTCCTGAGCCCCCGGAGGTGAGCTGACAAAGACGGAGGGGGCGACACTTAATCTCAACTGAGCTGTTATGTATTTATTTTGTTTACTTTTCTGAACAGGTAATAGATTTACAGAGTTTTTTTAAAAAGGTATAAAGGCATACAGTAAAACGCCAAGCCCTCCCTCCACCTCCGGCCTCCTGATCCCTCCCTGCAGGTGACCACCTCGGGCCTTCTCTGTGTGCTTTCAGAGGTGTTTTACACACAGAGCAGTGAGTGGTAAGAGGTCACAGAACCCCCCACTCTACCACGAGTGTAGTCACAGGCACCCCGTCCCGTACTCTGCTCCTCTGAATTAATCACGTGTTTTGAAGCCATTCTGCATTGATGCCAAAGAGATGCTCTGCTTTGGACACTCTCAGAGGATCCTCATCTATGACTAGGACACGATTTATTTTATTAGTCCCCTCGTAGTGGACACTGCGGTTACTGGCAATCTTGGGCTGTTACAAACAGCTGAGCCCCTATTCTCAGAATACATTTTCTGGATCTATGGCCCATAAATGTCCCTACAGACTATCAAGCAACAGTAGTTGATTCCTGATCTAAAGTCCCTCACTGAAGCCCCCACTTAGGAACCCTGACCCGCTGCACCAGAGCCAGCCTCAGTCTTTGTGCCTGACTCGGTCTGAACCCTGGCATCGAGGTCTCGCCTTGCTCCAAGGCCACAATCCCAACTTTATCGAGGGAAGCCTCTATGCAGAAGTGGCATCAAACACGGTGCTCCCCCTGGCAGTGTTAGCAGACGTTGGGAGTATAAGTAAGAGGGGAGGTGCAGCCCGGCCTGGGGAGACCCATGGCCCAGCCACGAGGGGCCGAGGGCTGAGGAGAGGTTGGAGGTGAGTGGCCAAGGGGCAGTGATCAAGGGGAGGTGGCCAAACAGGGTGGTTGGGACATGCCAAAGAGAGGTGGCAAAAAGGTGTGTCCTACAGGTGACAGAGAAGGGTCAGCTGAAGAGGAGTCGCTGAGGAGAGGAGGCAAGGGGTGGCCGCTGGCTTACCGAGGTAGGTTCGGCTAGTTCTAGGGCTGCAGCCTGCTGGCTTGATCCTGCCATGTTCCACAACAGCTCTTCCAGCGAGGCCAAGCCCTCCTTGGGGTCCAAGTCCAGGGACTCCTGCTCCAGCCCCTTGGGCAGCTGGCGGGCCAGTCTCTTCAGGCCCTGGGGGTCTGCAGTACCCATGTACCCCTGGGCTGGGGGCTCCTGGCTGGCTTGCAGTGCCCTCGGGTTTAGGAACTCGATAGGCGGTGGGCTCCAGTCGGTGGGGAACATGTCCTTGGCTACCTGCATCTTGGGCTTCTTTGGAGACTCGGGAGTTGGAGCCCAGGTGGGGCTGCAGAGCTGCTGGGCGGGTGGGCAGCGCCCTTGGTGCAGGGGATGACGGAAGACGCACTTCGGGTTGGGCGAGAGGACAGTGGCTGCCTGGATCCCTGCGGATGGGACAGAGTCCTGAGGGGTTCCTGCCCAGACAGCAAGCCACACTAGGCGAGGAGTGGGAGCTAGGTGCAGGGCAGGGAGCAAGGGTGGCCCCTCGACCAGGTATGTGTATGCCATTCCCTCTTCTCCCCAGTCTCAGCAGGGTTCTGCCTGTACAGAGGACACCCACCTTCTCTCTGAGGAAGGGCAGGCACTGTCTTCTGGGGCCTGGCCATCTGCCAACCGTGGTGGGTTCGTCCTGGAAGGAAGCACTCGTCAGGTAAGTGAAGCTCCCAAAGAAAGCTCAGGGCCCTGAACCCCTGAGTTTCCTAGACAGGATGACCAGGATCTGCTGGTGCCCAGGGGGGACTCCTATTCCAGGTCTACCCCACAGAGCTTCGTCCACTGCCAAGGACAAGGTACTGAGGTGACAGGGGAGTGATGTCATTTTTCACTTCAAGGACACGATGGGCAGTGTGGGGTCACTGACATTTCCTTATACCTGCGTAAAGTGGAACCAGGGGCGGGACCGTGGCAGTAAAACATGATGCTCTGTGTGGCTGACCCACACGGAGAGACTCCAGCAGCCAAATACCTCCCTCAGTGTGCCGGACACACACGGGCCCATGATCTGGGGCTGGCTGGGACTGGAGGTGGGTCACAGCACCAAAACCCTGTTGGGGTGCTGTCTGTGTCTCTTGTTGATGAACAGAAAGAAATAAACTGGGAGGAAAAAAATTAATAAAACAGCACAGCTCAGCACGA
>NW_006204133.1:1361459-1368726 GCF_000334495.1 Tupaia belangeri chinensis
AGGAAGGCTTGTGTCCGGAGATGCCGGTCCACGTGCCCTGCTGGCGTGGTGGGGCCTGTCAGGCTGTTTGCTCACAAGGGGTGGGGTGAGGCCATCTGGTCTCCACGCAGGTTTCTCAAGTACCAGCACAGAACTGGAGCGTGACAGAGGCCTACGTATTTCTGTCGGGTGAATGAACAATTTAAAGACTCCGGGGCTGACCCGACGGGCCTCCTCTAGCACCTCGGCTGCCCACCCCCCGCCAGGACGACCCTCGCCACACACAGAGACATCTCCTTCGGCTCGAATATGCTGCAGCGTGATGAAAGGCTAAGAGCTAATGAAAGGTGACAGTCGCACGATCACAGCAAACGACGGTTTACAAGAAGCAAACACTAACTCCACAAGGGCTGAAGCACAACCACGCTGAAATTCAAGTCAGTACGACTATCAGTCAATAATAATGAAATAATTAAACAGTAACAAATTGGGAGCCAGCCACGAGGAAAGGCACTGCTCCTAGCACTTATAGTGGTTTATTCTTTTGATAGTGCGGAGGTGTTCACCCCGCGAGTGACATCAACAAACAGCGCAGAAGGGAACTCCACAAACCAGATGTCAACAGTTAAGCTGGCTTAACTGCCAAAACCAGCATTTACAGAACTCTGGACTCTAATAAAACCTAACGAGGGCCAGAGGGTGGCACGGCAGTAGCAGGGCACTCTAAAAGGCCGACCCACATGGGACGGTTCCGCGTTCACATCTAGTAACCTCCCTAAGCACGCCTGACACGCACATGCCCATAATCCCGGCTAGCCAAAGCTGGGGATGGATCGTGGTGTAGGGACCCGTCGGGACGCTGTCTCTCTCTCTCTCTTTCGCTCATGGAAGAAAGAAATAAATGAACTTTTTTTTTTTTTGGAGAGGTTTTTGCTATACGGCGCGTGTGCTCGCCACAGAGACAGAGAGAGACAGAGAGACAGAAAGTGAGAAATCACTCCCCAAGGGGGATGGCCACGCCGCAATCCCTTCTCCTCCATTCTCCTCTTGGGATCTTGGGCACGCACGCACACACAAGCCCAGCGTGAGTTTAAGCCACCGGGTCTGGGACTCAGACCATGGTCAACTACATGAGAGTCCAGTATTACCCTACCTGCTGGTCCCAAGCTTTTTTTTTTTTTTTTTGCCAGAGGGCATGTGTGCTCACTAAAGAGAGACAGGAAGAGAGAAGGAGATAAAGGGAGAGAGCACTTCCCTAACAGAGCCTGGTTATACTGCAGTCCTCTCCCACTTCTCGCTGATTTGGGGATTTTGGACACTCATACACATGCCTAGCACGTTTTCAAGCTGCCAGGTCCAGGACTTGAACTGTGCAGTTAGCCATGTGGAATT
Source organism: Tupaia belangeri chinensis (assembly GCF_000334495.1). Lineage (NCBI taxonomy): Eukaryota > Metazoa > Chordata > Mammalia > Scandentia > Tupaiidae > Tupaia > Tupaia belangeri. The sequence goes on from NW_006204133.1 coordinate 1,362,831, forward strand.
CAGCTGCTCAACTACAAGGCCACGAGCTAGCCCTATACTAACAGTTCAAAACACAAACATGCGTCAAGCCCAAAGCCTAGTGACTAAGGGACCTAGATCCCACGTGGTTGACCGAGGTTCAAATCCTGGCCCCGGTGACTTGAAAATCCACACCAAGTGTGAGGATTTGCATGCATGCCCCAAATCCCAATAGCATGGAGAAATGGAGAAGGAATTGAAGCGTGATCGTGCAATGGGGCCTTTCTCCCTCTTCCTCCCTGTCTCTCTGGTAAGTGCACATACCCTCTGGTAGAGTAAAGAAAAAAACGTCCCAGACACAAAGCCGTTATACGGCTAGAGAGAAACACTTTTTCTTTAATTTTTTTGTTGTTTATTTTTAAGCCAGAGGGTGCATGCACTCACCAGAGAGATATAAATACACAGAAAAAGGAAGAGAGGAAAAAGTACCCCTCCCCTGTGGCACACGGTCACACGGCAATCTCTTTTCCTCTATTTTTTCCATCCTGTTGGAATTTGGGGCACACATGCTCCTGCCCTGCCCTCGATTTGTTTTTCTTCTTCTTCTTTTTTCCTTTTTTTTTTTTTTTTTTGCTTGTTGCTATAGGGCGCGTGTGCCCACCAGAGAGACAGAGAGACAAAAAGCGAGAAATCACCCCCAGGATCAAGATCATCACTATCAGTCTTCCTCCTCTATATCTTGTCCCACTATAAGGCACAAAATGAACGTCAGAAAACGAGATTAAATCAAGCACAAGAGAACATAATGCAATCGAGAGACACGGTAAACAGGACGTGAGAGACCTGCTGCTGGTCTAATACAGGAGACTACTGTTTTCATATCTGCCACAGGGTGTGGTGCCCACCAGAGACAGAGAGACAGAGAACATTAAAAAGCACCCTCAAGGGGAGACGGGCACGCTGCAATCCCCTTTACTCCATTCTCCTCTTAGGAATCTGGGCCCACGCACGCACATCTTCAGTGTGTCTCTCAAGCCTCCAGACCTAGGATTTGAACCACAGAGCCGGTCATGTGGGGGTATGGCCACTTGAACCTCCACACCCCCTGCTGGCCCTCTTACAGTCTGCCTTTAATGCCACGTGTTGTACGTTCGTAAGGCTGGCGACCACAGGCCTGCTTCTGCCCACATCGGCACAGGCAGGAGCCACGAGCTCTATGGCGACGTCAAGGGGCCATGATGTCACTGAGCCAAAGGGTCCTCTGTGTGGTCTGTCATTAACCCACGCGTGGCTGTGCAGCACGGGACTGTCCCCCGGGCCGAAAGAAACACCGTCAGCCAACAAAAGTATCCTCCAAACAAACATAAATTAAGACATTCTCAGAACAACAACAAAAAAAACCCCAGAAACTTCGCTGCTAACAGACCTGTCTTACCAAAAATATGAAATGGAAAATATTGGAGGATAACATGAATCTCACATTAAAAAAAGAAAGTACAAATAAAGACAACTACGAAAATAGATATGACAGTGTAAATGTATGTTTTTCATTGTTACTTTTTTCCTATCTGATTTAAAAAACAACTGCATAAGATGACAATTTTGAACCTGTTCGATGGACGTGCCGCGTATAAAGATACCGTTTACATCACAACAACGGCACCAAGAACGGGAGGTGGGAGCAGAGCTACACAGGGCCGAAGCTGTGTACGATTTTTTTTTAGTGTATTTCTTTCAAGAGAGTGAGACAGAGACAGAGAGAGAGGTACCTTCAACAGGAATGACCCCATGACTGCTCTTCCAGCCGTGCCAGCTAGCGAGGACCACGGCGCACACAAGCCCAATATGCACAGGATGACAGGGAACTGAACCCATGACCCATGTGGCTCCAGCTTCACTTGAGCAGCACGTTACCTCTGCACGATGAAGCTGGCCTTACTATTAAACTACTAACATTGAGTTGGTGTTGGGACCAGCAGATGGCATCGTGGTCATGTCACTGGACTCCCACATGGTCGACCACGATTTGGGTCCCACGTGCAGCAACTTGAAACTCACTCTGTGTGTGCATGCCCAAGGTCCCAGGAGGAGAATGGAGAAGAAAGAACTGCAGTGTGGTCATCCCCCAAGGGATGATGTTTCACTTTTCCTCTCACTGTCTCTGTCTCTCTGTCTCTCAGGCGAGCGCATGTCCACTAATGCAAAACCTCTACCAAAAAAAAAAAAATTAAGTTGGTGTTGATCCAAACTAGATTGTAAACTATGTGATAATTATGGTAAATAATTATGTAAGAATTATTGTATTTTGGTTTGTCATTTCTCTTTTTTCCTTCATGATTTAAAAGACAAATGCATAAAACAATAATTATACATCTATTTTTTTTTTTTTGGAGAGGTTTTTGCTATAGGGCTCATGCGCTGGCCAGAGAGACAGAGAGACAGAGAGACAGAAAGTGAGAAATCACCCCCAAGGGGGGATGGTCACTCCGCAATCCCTTCTCCTCCATTCTCCTCTTGGGATCTTGGGCACGCACGCACACGCGCCCGGCGTGAGTTTAAGCCACCGGGTCCAGCACCCGAACCTTGGTCGACTCTGCGGGAGTCCAGCAACACAGCCATTATGGTTCCGAATCATACATCTATGTTAATGGAGGCATAAAGTATTAAGATGCCATTTGTGATGGTAAAACATAGAGGAGGAGGGGTGTGGTTGTAAAAGGGCCAGGTTTTTACGTACTATTGAAGCTAAACTGCTATTAATTCAAACCAGTCTGTTATAAATTTAAGATCTAAATGATAAACTCTAGGGTAAACACTAGTAAAATAACTTTAAATCTTACAGAAAAGGGAATAAGGAGGCAAGCAAAATGTTACACTACCAAAAAAGTAAAATTAAGTAAACACAAAAGAAGGCAGTTAACAGGAAACAATAAGATATGCAGAAAACAAACAGCAAAATGGCAGAAGTCCTTCTTTACCAGTAACTAGTTTAAATGTAAATGGATTAAATTCTCCAATTAAAAGGCAGGGAGAGACTGATAAAATGGATTTGAAAAATGATCCAATTCTATGATGTCTGTAAGAGACACATTTTGGATCCAAAGGTTGTAAATGAAAGGATGGGGAAAAAGTATTCCATGCGAATAGAAACCAGAAGAGAGCTGGGTTAGTTACACCGACATCAGACAAAATAGACCTTAAGTCGGGAATCAGCAGTTAGCATAATGGCTATGTCGCTGGACTCCCACGTAGTTGACTGTGGTTCGCGTCCCGGACCCGGTGGCTTAAAACTCACGCCGGGCGTGTGTGCGTGCGTGCCCAAGATCCTGAGAGGAGAATGGAGGAGAAGGGATTGCGGTGTGACCATCCCCCCGGGGGGTGATTTCTCGCTTTCTGTCTCTCTGTCTCTGTCTGGCTGGCAAGCGCACGCGCCCTATAGAGAAAACCTCTCAAAAAAAAAAAATCTCTTTCTCTAAAAAAAATAAAGATAAACATGACAGTTGGAGGCTTGTAGCAGTACCCTACTTTCAATAAGGAAACCACTAAACAGAAGATCAAAAGAAAACGGGGCAGCCCACGGCCTAGTGGTTACGGCAGCTGGATTCCCCATGGCCTGGCCGATCACACGGTTCAAGTTCCAGACCCAGCAGCTTGAGAAACATGCTGGGTACGTGTGTGCGCGAACCCAAATCCCAACAGGATGGAGAAGTGGAAGAGACAGTGGCTGGTGCTTTCTCCCTCTCCCTCTCTGTCTGTCTCTAGCACGCACTTGTGCCCTCCAGCAAATAACAAAAAAGAAAGAAAGAAAATAGAAGACTTGGACAACACATAGACCAAGTGGACCTAGCAGACCTATACGAGAGCAGAATACACTGTCCTCTTAGCTACACGCAGACTGTTCTTCAGGACGGACTATACATCAGGCCACGAAAGAAGTTTCACGAGTTGTAAAACTTGAAGTCATACAGTATTTCATAATCACAAGAGAAACTAAGTAGGTATTCCAGAGAACTAAAAACAAATGTCTGGGGACCAGCAAATGGTGTAATGGATACTTCACTAGACTCCCATGTAGTCGCCTGCGGTTCGAGTCCCGGACCCAGCGACTTAAACTCACACCAGGCACGTGTGCATGCCCAAGATCCCAAGAGGAGAAAGGACTGCTGTGTGGCCATCCCCCAGGGGGTGATTTCTCGCTTTCTGCCCTCTCATGAGTGCACGCACCCTACAGCAAAAATCTCTCTTGAAAACAAAAAACGAATGTCTGCACACAGTCTTGGACATAAATAACTACAGCAGCATTATTCATAGTAGCCAGAAAGTAGAAACCACCCAAATGTCCACCCGTTATTGAGTGGCACATACACATACCAGAAAATTACTCAGTCTTTAAAAGGACTGGAGTGCTGACACAAGCTTCAGCATGGATGAATCCCGAAAAGTTATTCTCACTGAAAGAATCCAGTCACAGAAGGCCACGTATTGCACGGCTCCCTTTACACGAACTGTCCAGAACAGGCAAAGCTATAGAAACAGAAAGCAGATGAGTGGCTGCCTAGGGCTGGGAGACAGGAAGGAACGGGTGACAGCTAAGGGACAGAGCTATCCCTTTTTGAGAGTGATAAAAATGTCCGAACATTGTGGAAAAGACAGCATAGCTGTATAGACTGTACACTTTAAATGAGTGAGTCGGGCCCAGCTATGATGGCGCAGAAGGAAGCGTGCGGGTGCATGATGACGGAGTCACATGGGAGGCTCGGGTTTGGCCCAGGACGCACCACGCATGCCCATGTGCACCCAGAGGGCTGTGGAATATGGACACATACACGCATAGGTACCCAGTGTGGTTTTTTTTTTTTTTTCAGAGGTTTTTGTTTGTTTGTTTTGCTATAGGGCGTGTGCACTCGCCAGACAGAGAGAGAGACAGAGAGATAGAAAGTGAGAAATCACCCCCCAAGGGGGATGGCCACACCGCAATCCCTTCTCCTCCCTTCTCCTCTCGGGATCTTGGGCACGCATGCACACGCGCCCAGTGTGAGTTTAAGCCACGGGGTCCAGGACTCAAACCGCAGTCGACTACGTGGGAGTCCAGCGACATAGCCATTACGCTAACTGCTGGTTCCCACCACCCCCCCCAGTGTGTTTTTTAAGCTGCCGGGTCCAGGGCTCAAACTGTGGTCTTGGCCACGTGGGTTCCAGCTGCCTTAGTCACCAGGCCACAGAGAGAGACCAGAACTGTTTTTTAAGAAGTAAACACAAGTAAAGAAGAATTAAGATCACTGCCGCTGATAACGCTGGACCTTCCAACAGGAAAAAGATCCAGCACCACGAAGCTGGAAAGCACGCAGATATGGCTCACGCTGTACCTGCTGACCAAGCAGCCAGAAGGAAAAGCAAAGAATGAAGAGTAGTGCTAAAGCCTTCCCGCAAAATCTGATGTGAGTGATGATGACTTCTAAAAATGTTTGCAGGGGAGGCTGGCAGGTGGTGTGGTGGTTGATGCTGGACTCCACATGGCCGACTACGGTTCAAGTCCAGGACCTGGGGGCTTGCTCTCTCTCCCTCCCATCAAAATAAAAAATAAAGTTGAATAGAATAAATAATTCTTTAAAAAATGTTTGTTTGTTTTTAAATTTTGCTAAGGGAATGTGTGCTTGCCAGAATGAGCAAGTGAGTACCCTCCAAGGGGTTGGCCACAATCCCTTCTCCTCCATTTTCCTCTTGAGATTATGGCCGTGCGTGCGTATGTGCCACAGTCTCTTTCAAGCTGCCATGTCCAGGACCCACCATGTCACCTGCCAGCCCCCAAAATGCTCTTAAAAAACTTCGCTTGGGGGTCCAGCAAGTGGCATGGTGGTTAAGACGCTGGACTCTTCACATGGCTGACAGCAGTCCAACTCCGAGACCTGGAGGCTTGCTTTCTCACTTCCCTTTCTCT
>NW_006204133.1:1368739-1375357 GCF_000334495.1 Tupaia belangeri chinensis
CTCTCTCTGGTCAAATTTAAAATAAAAATTGTAATAATAATAATAAAAAATAAAGTTAGATAAATAATTCTTTAAAAATAATTTTAAGTAAATAAAAAATAAACTTTTCCTTGGGGTTCTTAAAGTATCAATATGTTTACCAAGATCTTAAAGTACCAAATGAGTCTGGCACATTTGCCAAAGACAAGAAAACTTTTACCAACTAAAGTAAGCAGACGACTCCGCGTTCAGAAGCCCACAGAGATGATAAAACATAAAAAGCAGCAGAATTGCTGATGCGCCGAGACCAATTCCATGCAGCAAAAGCTGCCTGCGACGGGCTGGGGGTGGGGGAAGTCTATTTTCTCCCTTTTAGATCAGTTACTTTTCTGAGCACAAGCGCTTTCTGTGTCATCCCAACAGTGCGGAGCCCACTCCACTCAGGAAACACAATCTCAGCTTTTGTTCCACTCTGGGCTTGACGGCTCTGCTGTTCCCGTTTTGGCTGCGACGCCAGCAGCCTGGTGTGCTGCTCCAGGGGGAGCGTAGCAGGGGCATCAGAGGAGAATGTGTCACCGCTGACTGAGAACCAGCCCCCTCGTCACCCTCACGAGGCTTCACGTACCTACCACACTGACGTGTCTGTCCTCTCCGAGTCACGGCAGCGCACAGACGAAGCCCTGTGTCCAGGTGCTGGGCTACTGTCCGTTAACATGCCACATACCACACACGCTGAGCATGGGTGGAGTTCATCAGCATACTGCAGAAAAAGGTACTGGAGTAAGAACACAGCCCAGGGGCCAGCAGGTGGCATGGTGGTTAGGGCGCTGGACACTCCCACATGGCCAACCACTGTTCGAGTCCTGGATTTGGTGGCTCGCTTTCTCACTTTCCCTCTCTCTCTGTGTCTCTCTCGCTAGTCAAATTAAAATAATAGAGCCCAGTGAATTTTCACAAAAAGGTCATTGAGGCAACCATTACTCAAGTAAAAATGTGTGTTGCCCATTACGAGCGCCCCAGAGTCCCCCATGCTCTCTCCCTCCCAACTGGGCCCCCCCATGGCCCCAAAGGTAAGACGTTAACACACGGACTTGTTTTGTCTATTTAAAGAATATTGCATAAATAGAACCACACGGTATAAATTCTTTTCTGTCTGGCTTCTGTGGCTTAATGTTAATGCTTATAAATGTCCATTTTCATTGTTCTGTAGTATTTTATTGTATAATATCAACTTAGTTGTTCCACTAATAACGGACATCTCCATTGTTGCCAGTTTTTTACTACTATGAATGTTTTGAGAAACACTGTCTTGCCAGCTTTTTACACACACACGCAAATCACACGCAGTCCCGCTGGGAACGCACCTGCTGCCAAACCGATGGGTCACAGGGAACAGCAAAGTCCGGCGACAGTAGATAAGGCCAGTTTCAAAGGAGTAGAAGGAATTTATCCTCCTACAAGTCACCTAACAGAATTCTTGTTCCATCCTTGCCAATACTTGAAATTGATGACTTTTTTAAAAAGATTTATTTAATTTTATTATTATATTTTTATTTATTATTATTATTATATTTTTTATATTTGCAATTGGGCACACACACTCACCAGAGACATAGAGAGAAAGAAAGTGAGAAATCAAGCCACCAAGTTGGAATTTGAACCGCCATCAGCCATGTGGGAGTCAAGCACCTTAACCACCACACCACACAACCAGCTCCAAGACTGCCAATCTTTTAAACGTTTACAGTTCTACCAGATGTGTGGTGATTTTTTGGTTGTAATTTCAATCTGCGTGACTCTTTTTTTTTAATCGCCAGAGAGCACATATACTCATCAGAGAGAGACAAAGGGAGGAAGAGGGAGAAACTCCTGAAACGGAGCACGGTCACACAGCAATCTGTCCAACACTTCTCCACCTGCTGGGACTTCTGGGCACACGTACATACATGCCCGCAATGTGTATCAAACTGCCAGGCTGACCCTCAAACCACAATCAGCCATATGGGATCTGGCTCCTAGGCCATGGGATTGGCCTGAGAATTTGTCTTTATTTTATATTTCACATTTGACTCTGCAATTCACACAAGTTATAGTTTTACTTACTTTTTACCGATGTACAATTTAAGTGTATAAATCTTAAGAGTTCAACCAGACAAATGTTTACATTCTTATATGTGTATATCTACTATATGTGTGTGCATATACATACATAGGATGATTTCATAAACCTCACAGAAAAATGGGATTAAAGTATGAGTTTATTTTAGTGCAAAAATTTTTGAAAGCTATGCTTGTTTTTTTTCCCTTCTTTTTTTTTTTTTTTTAAGAATTATTTTATTTAACTTTATTTATTTTAACTTGACCAGAGAAGGAGAGTGAGAGAGAGAGGGAAAGTGAGAAAGCAAGCCTCCAGATCCGGAACTTGAGCCGCAGTCGGCCACATGGGAGTCCAGTGCCCTTAACTATCATGCCACCTGCCAGCCCCCATGCACAGTTTCTTCATAATGGACATTTTCTATCAACTTTTCTTTCTTTTCTTTTCTTTTTCTTTCTTTTTTTTTTTTTTTTTTTTTTTTTTGAGAGGTTTTTGCTATAGGGCACGTGCACTCGCCAGACAGAGAGAGACATAGAGACAGAAAGTGAGAAATCACCCCCCAGGGGGGATGGCCATGCCACAATCCCTTCTCGTCCCTTCTCCTCTCGGGATCTTGGGCACACACACACACACGCGCCCGGCATGAGTTTAAGCCACAGGGTCCAGGACTTGAACCGTGGTCGACTATGTGGGAGTCCAGCGACATAGCCATTATGCTAACTGCTGGTCCCTATTTTCTATCAACTTTTTGAAAACCACTCATGTGCATACACAGACACACACACACACACAGAAATAAGTAACTGCTACCCTTATTGCCATCATTATGTTGCCTATTCTTGAATTGATATTTATAAAGTCATACATTGGGTGGCCTCATGTATGGGGTTCAGAGAGCCAGGATCCACACAGTCAACCATAGTTCCAATCCTGGCTCTGGAGGCTTGAAAATGCCAGGCGCGGTGTGTAAGCATACTCAAAATCCTGACAGAGAAGAGACTGCACCCCATTGGGGGTACTTTTCCCTTTTCTCTCTCTCTGCCTGCATCTTGCTGACGAAAGCACTCGCCTTTGGAGAATTAAAAATAATCTACAATTTGGGACTGGCAGGCGGAGTGGTGGCTAAAGCACTGGACTCCCACGTGGCTGACCATGGTTCAAGTCCTGGACCTGGCAGCTTGCTTTCTCACTGCCCACTCCTTCTCTCTCTCTCTCTCTCTCTAGTCAAATTAAAAGGGGATGATAGTGAGTAAAATACAATAAAATAATAATCTTTTAAAAAAATCTACAACTTGTACTTTTTAACATCTGATTGTTTTGCTCAACGTCAGGCACGTGTGTTGTTTGTTCAGTTTCATCACTACGTAGTCTCTCACCACGTCACAACTCACAAACCCATTCTCCCACAGTTGGACATCCGGGTTATTTCTTGTTTCAGAGTATTATGAATAAACCCGCTATGAATATTCTCGTACATGTTTACAGGAGAACACGAGCAGTCATTTCTGTTGGATATCAACCAAGGCACACAGATTTTTGAGGTTACGATTCTATGAAGACAATTTAGATTTATTTGCCCACCTCTCCTCAGCTAGTACATATAGCTTATTTATTAGGTTTCTGCTATAGGGCACATGCATTCAACTGAGAGAGAGACAGAGACAGACAGAGAGAGACAGAGAGAGACAGAGAGAGGGAAAGTAAGAAATCATACCCTATCCCCCACCCCCGCAGGGTAGTTGGCTACAACACAATCCCTCCTCTTCCATTCTCCTGGGGCTCTGGGGGCGCACGCACATGCTCCTGGCATGATTTTCAAGCTGCCAGGTCAAGGGCTTGAACTGTGGAGTTGTCTATATAGGATGCAGTGCCTTGAACATTACGTCATCCACGGCCCCACATATAGTTTATCTGTTCCCGTACCAATAATTTTTATTGGGAAAAAAGTTAGCTTTTTATTTTTTTTTTTTTGAGAGGTTTTTGCTATAGGGCACATGCACTTGCCAGAAAGACAGAGAGAGAGAGACAGAAAGCGAGAAATCACCCCCCAGGGGGGATGGCACACCGCAATCCCTTCTCCTCCATTCTCCTCTCGGGATCTTGGGCACACATGCACACGCGCCCGGCGTTGAGTTTTAAGTCACCAGGTCCAGGACTCAAACTGCAGTCGACTACATGGGAGTCCAGTGACATAACCATTACACTAACTGCTGGTCCCAAAAGTTAGCTTTTTCTAACTTCTATTTTCTTTTTAATAATTATTTAATTTAACTTTATTTATTTATTTATTTATTTATTTTAATTTGATCAGAGAGGGATAGAGCCAGAGCGAGAGAAAGAGGGAATGTGAGAAAGCAACCTGCCAGGTCCAGGACTTGAACTGCAGTCGGCCATGTGGGAGTTCAGTGCCTTTAACCACCATGCCACCTCCCAGCCCCTCTAACTTCTACTTTGAAGTAATTTTAGACTTATTAAAAGTTGCAAAAATAAAACAAAGACTCCCCATGTGCCCTTCATCCAAATTCCCGAAATGTGAACATTTGACTACACAGACAACACCCGAGTTTATGGCAGCCTGACTTGGGAATTTCAGATTTCAAAATGGGTTTATCAGGATGGAACCCTATCATAAATCAAGGAGCAGCTAGACACGTTTTATCATCCATTATTTCTCTGTCTCCCGTGTGTGTGTGCGTGTGCGTGTGTGTGTGTGCGTGTCTAAAATATACGATCCTGACACTGCTGAGGACTGGCAGTGATTTCCTGAGCTCTCGGTTTGGGTCGAGCGTTGTCTGCTCGTGACCAGATTCAGGTCTGGGCAAGAGTACACAGGTGTGACGCCACGTCCTCAGGGTGCCACAGCAGAGGGCACATGACAGAGACGCGTCCTATTACTGGTGTGGCCAACTTCAGTCACTTATCTGCCAGCTCTCTCCGCCGTAACATTCCTCGTTTTTCCTTGGTAATTCATCAGTATCTTCTGGGAAGACACTTTTTTATCTTTATTTTTTTGAGATTTTTGCTATCGGGACCACACGCTCGCTGGAGAGACAGAGCGAGACGGAGACACAGAAAGCGAGAAATCACTCCCTGGGGGGTTGGTCACGATGCAATCCCTTCTCCTCCATTCTCCTCTCGGGATTCTGGGCATGTACGCCCATGTGGCCGACATGAGTTTCAAGTCGCTGGCTCAGGGACTCAAACCGCAGCCGACCACGTGGGAGCCTAGCACCTTAACCACTACACCACCTGCTGGTCCCCTGGGAAGATGCTTTGAGATTGAGTATGCGTCCTGTTTCTCATTACACTTTCATTTTCTAGTGTTAGCATCCACTGGTGATTTCTGCCTGTCATGGCGTTCACTGCAGTGGTTCAAACTACTGGGCTTTTGTTTTTATTATCTTCAAAAATTTCAAAAGTCTTTTAAGTTTGTTTATTTCTTCCATGAGTGAGAGCGAGAGCGAGAGAGAGCGAGAGAGAGAGAGACTTCGCCCTCAGCAGGGTCTCGATGCTGCCAGCCACCCCGGCCTCACAGGCATGCATGTGCCCGGCATACCCAGGAGGCTTCTCACCGCAGACCCAGAATCTTCCTGTCGGCCAGCCTGCCAGAGAACTGCACTTTACTGCCGTGCCACCATCCCCTACCCGGGGTTTTCAGGAATCCTATGGTGATAATCAGTACCTCCAACAAATGGAACTGAAATCTGGAATACCGCTGGCTATTTACCAAAGGAATCCCTAACGTCGTCGTTAGTGATTAAAAAGATGAAGCTGCAGACTGCGCCAGACGGTGGCAGTGATAAAACGTGACACTCTGGGGGGCTGACCCCCATGAGAAGGCTTGGGGTTCCTGTCCAGAGGCACGCAGGTGCCCACGATCTGGGGCTCACTAGGAAGGAGGGTGGGTCACGGCATCAGCACCTGGGGGTGCCGTCACGCTTTCTCATTCATGGGAGACATAAGTAATGATAATTCTTGGAACTGGCAAATGGGCTAGCCAGTGGCGTGGAGGTTACGGCAGGGGGGGGGGGTGCTGGAGTCTATGTGGCTGACTTTGTAACGCGGTCCTGGACCCAGTGGCCTGAAAAATTCCATGCATGCATACCCAGAGTCCCAAGGAGAATGGAAGAGAAGGGACTGCAGCGTGGCCATTAGCCCAGGAGGGGGGTGATTTCTCACTCTCTCTTCCTCTCTCTGGTGAGTATACATGCCCTACAGCAAAACCAAAAAACAAGGGGCCAGTAGGTGGTATGGTGGTTAAAAGCGCTGGACTCCCACATGGCCCACTGCGGTTCAAGTCCTGGACCTGGTAGCTTCCTTTCTCACTTTCCTTCTCTCTCTCTCTGATCAAACTGGAAAATAATAATAATAATAAATAAAGTTAAATAAAAAATAATTCTTTAAAAAAATTAAAAAATGAAAAACAACTGGCAAAGTGGTGGTGGTGTTTAGTAGAGAGGGAGAGAAGGAGAGAAGGAGAGGGGAAAAAGGAGAGAGGGAAAGGTGGTGGGTTGGAGAGAAATAAAATCTCCAGGTTAATGCCA
>NW_006204133.1:1375413-1389200 GCF_000334495.1 Tupaia belangeri chinensis
GGAGCCTGGAAGCCAGCTTCCAAAAAGAAGAGGGGCAAGTATCCGCCTCCGAAGTCTCCACGTCTATACACACTGCCCCGGACACCCTTAGCTGTACAGGCTGAGAAAAGATGTTCTTTATGCTCCAAGCATCTGATTCTAGGAAGACAAGGTCCGCAGAGGAGAGGAGGAAGAGCAGGGGTCAAGTTCAGCAGATCCTCGGGGCACCCCTGGGATCCAGCCTATTCTCTGATGACAAAGCGGAAGTGTGTGAACTTTGGCCTTGTGTTTCCAAGAGAGTCTCACTCAGCTTTCTAACTCTCACCAGGCTGGGGACCTGCTCTCCTGCTTCAGCCCCAAAGCTGGCACAGCCAGCCTCCCGCCCCAGCTGGCATGCTAATGTCCTGTAGCCTGACTAGCCAGGTTCTCTGGGACAAAGTCATCCAGAGGGCTGACACAGCTGGGTTCCATTTATAAGCGGATGGCATCCCACAGGGCTCATTTCACAAGCCCAATGTCAGAAATAACAAGGGCCAGGAGTGGAGAGAAGTCTCCAGGTTATCTCACAAAACCCACAGCTCACAAAGCAGCGGCATGAGGCCCAGGAACCTACTTCCTTGGGAACGTGATTCCTCCAAGCCGAAGACTTTGCTGTGGGCAGCGGGAAGTCAATGCGGCCAGCCTGTGCAACATGGTGCGCTCGGCAAAACCCGATTCACCACTTCCTACGCGTCGGAAACTGGGCTGAGCGTGGGGACACCAAGGATGGGGAAGATACGATCTCTGCTCAGAAGGAATTGCCAGCACTTGGGAGGTATATGTTAGGGGATGGACCCAGGGTCACCCAGACTCCGGCAGATGGAGTCTGGGTCCATGGTCCCAACCGAGTATTCAGACCGGATGGCCATGAGGCTCCAGGCCGGGGCTGCACACCCAGTGGGGAACGTGAGACATACAGCATGCGTCACTCAAAGGTTCTGATCTACTAGTGGTTGTGTGGCATTTCACTTCACCCGGAAAGGAAACAGACCCACCACCTTCTCCCCTCTCCAACCCACAAGTCAACATGTTTTTCTTTTCCTGTTTTTCCCAGGTTTTGGAGAATCCTCTCCCTCATCTTGGAAACATAAACATTTCCAAAGAAGAAGAAATGAACAACAATAGTACAGTCTGATAACTGGTCATCTTTTCTGCTGGCGTCTCCAACTCTGAAACCTGCAATTACTACTCCACAAGGCCATAGCTGTCCTTCATCCGAACTCGGATGTCATGGACTTCATGGGCACTGTGGCTTCCTGTGCCACCGGGACAGACAAAAAGCTGCCGAATGAATGATGGAACAAAGAAAAGCACCATCAGTGATGGGAGCCAGCCCTACTTCAGAGTTGTTAAAATGTAAAAAAGCCAGGCCAGCAAGTGGCATGGTGGTTAAGGCAGTGGATTCCCACATAGCCGACCGCAGTTCGAGTTCCAGACCTGGCAGCTTGCTTTCTCACATTCTCTCTCTCTCTGGTGAATTAAAATAATAATAAATAAAATTATGGGTCAGCAGATAGTCTAGTGGTTACACCATTGGACCCCACATGGACATCCACGGTTCAAATCCCAGACCTGATGACTTGAAATTCATGCCAGGCACACGTGCATATGTGTGTCCAAGATCCTAGGACGATGGAGAAGGCACTGTGGCATGACCACCCCCCCAGGGGATGATTTCTTACTTTCCTTCTCTCTGTCTCTGTTTCTCTCTCCTATAAGCATCTGCGCCCTAAGGCAGACATCTTTGAAAAAATAAATTAAGGGGCCGGCAGTCAGTGTGGTGATTAAAGGCACTGGACTCCCACATGGCTGACTACAGTTCGAGCCCAGGACCTGGCACCTTGCTTTCTCACTCTCCCTCTCTCTGTTTTTCTGTGTCTCTCTCTGGTCAAATTAAAAAATAATAATAAATAAATTTAAATAAAATGATTCTTTTTTAAAAAGTAAATTTAAAAAACGTGAACAAGCATGCATCCTAGAATCAGTGGAAAGTGAGACTTCTAGGTAGCCTGGCCTGCTCCAGGTGCTGTATACTGGGGTAACCACAGGAACACAGGTGGAGGCAAAGGCTCCCCTACAGTCAAATGGGGAGACTTCTCTTCCCTCCCTCTCCCTCCCACACCCAACTAGCCAAGATTTGCTCCTCCCTAATCTCAGGCTCAGAGCTGGAGCAGTCCCAGTGCACAGGCTCCACCGTGCTCTCTCCCCTACAGTCCAGCGCCGGGGCTGTGGCTCCCACTCAACACACCCTGTTCCCTGAGCTTGGGCTTCTCCAAATCCTCCAAACCAAAGCCCACAGCCTTTGACGGTCAACCTCCCTCCCAAACACCCACTCTCCTCCCCACTCCCCAATCTCCATTAGAGTACCACAGTGAGATTTCAACCTATCAGCTTACTTTTCTGGTTCTTTACTTTCCTAGTTACAGAAAAACCAAATTATCTTAGGGCGCAGCCACAAGGATGAGTATGGAAGCCAACATACTCTGAGACTTGTCAAAAGAGCCAGGATTAATTCAGAATATTCTAACTCCTGTTTTGTGAATACTGCTTTTTCAGGATGGCTTCTTTCTCACACCAAGTTTTGTATTTGCCTTTTTAAGCAAATATTTAATAGTCTAGGAATGCTAGCTCTGGTCAACAAGGGCTCAGCTCACAATTTGCAAGATAAGAGGAAATCAGTTTTATCCACAAAGAAAAGTAAAACAGCCTGCAGTGTGGTAAACTCCCCATCCATCAGACCAGGCAGGGGCTGGGAACAGAGCCCCTTCCTGGAAAGAAAAACACCAGCTACCCTCCGGGCCCTGGGGAACAGTGAAAAACCAAACACAAGACCCAAATCAGCTAAAACATACACCACTTCTCAAAATAGTTCGAGGAAAATTCCACCCAGCAAAGCCATCCAGAGCCTCCTACAGAGCAGGAGCTGCAGGGAGCCCTCAAGCGCCTCAATGTGGCCCCCTGACACCCCCCCCAAGTGGGCCGCCGAGTTGCGGGGAGCCCTCAGGCACCTCAATGTGGCCCCCTAACCCTGTGACCTGCCCAGAGCCGGGCTCAGAGGAAAACAGCACACAGGCTGGGCCCAGGAGGGCGCTGACGCAGGACAGGGGTTGAGCAGCGGTGCTCAGCAGTCCGGAGGGCGACATCCTGTGTCTCCAAGGGGCCCCTGGGGTTCCTCAGCCTGTTTCCACACCTGTCCAGGGAGCCGATCCTACCGATCCTACCGTGTGAGCCGCAGATGGAGGTCTGCAGCCAGTCCTTCAACACAGAGGGCGGGGAGGGCAGGGCTCAGAGGACCAGAGTGGTGGTGGGAAGTGTGGGCGCAGGCCTGGAGGATGGGGCCAGCTAGGCTGGTGGGGAAAGGAAGAGGGACCAGGACCGGCTTGCCGGGTGGGGCGTGGGGCGCAAGGATGGAGGCGAGGCTGGGTCTCCCCTCCAGATCCACAGGCCTCCCTCGCCCCCCAACGTTGCTCCCGGGCAGGCAACCGGCGTCCAGTTCCGTCCGCAAGCACAGCGGCCCCTGCCGGTGAGCGCAGGCCCACGTGCCTGCAACGTGCCCACCCACGTGCCCACCCACCTGACCATGTACCCACCACGTGCCTACTACGTGCGTGTCATGCTCTGGTGGACGCCCCCTGGAGGCCAGACTGCTGTGACTGGGCACAGTCATGCCTTCTGAGCGAGCGCTCTGTGCTTGCCGTTATGCATATAAAGTCACTAAAAGTGGGGATGATGGCGCTTTTTTTCTTCTTTCTTTCTTTCTTTCTTTCTTTCTTTCTTTCTTTCTTTCTTTCTTTCTTTCTTTCTCTCTTTCTCTCTTTCTTTCTCTCTTTCTTTCTTTCTTTCTTTCTTTTTTTAATTTTCTGGAGGGCAGTGTTTGCTGGAGAGACAGAGAGGTTAAAGTGAAAAGGCATCCTGCCCTGGAGGATGATCACGATGCAATTGCTTCTACTCAAGTTTCTACTTTTGGCATTTGGGACACACAGGATTCCTGGTGTTTTTCCAGCTGCCGGTCTGAGGACCTGAACCACACTGCCAGGTATGTGGGATCCGGCCGCCTAAACCACTAACCCACTAGCTGGCCCCTGGGCTGTCTTACAGATACAGACTCTGAGGCACAGAGCTGATTGCCAAGAGCTCGTGGCTAGACGGGGTTAGTGCCAGCCCCCTTTGTCAGAAAAGACTGAGCTCCTTGTGCCACTGGGCCGTTCACATCTTTTCAGAGAGGGGATGCCACAGTCACGCGTGTAGAGAGCACTGGCCCAGCCATGTCGGTGATTGTCGTTCACCACATTTTGCTTTGCGAGGGAGCGTCTTGTGTGTGTGCCTGGAGGGGTACCCACCTGGGATTTGCACTCGGCACATACTGACTGCCTGGCGCGGAGTTAAGCCATCTACCACTTTCTCCCACCCTCATTCACAGCCAGCCCTGTCGTCCTCGAAATGCTTCTGGGGAACTTCTCTTTTCCTAGGTTTTTGCCCTAGGACAGGTGCTAGAGAGACAGAGGGAAAGTGAGAAATCACTCCCCAGTGGGTAACGGCCATGCCACAACCCCTTGTCCTCCATTTTCCTCTTGGGATTTTGGACACACACGCACACATGCTCAGCATAATTTTCTTTCATTTAAAAAAATTATTACTTTGGGGGCCTCTAGGTGGGACTGTACTCCCACATGGCCAACCACGGTTCAACTCCCAAACCTGTCAGATAGTCTTCTCATTCTCTCTCTCTCTCTCTCTCTCCCTCTCTGGTCAAATTAAAATAAATAAATTAAATTAAATATTTTTAAATTACTTTATGATTTAATTTTATTTATTTGTATTTTTAAATTTGACCAGAGGGAGACAGAGAAAGGGAGAGAGAGGGAAAGTGAGAAAGCAAGCCGCCAGATCCAGGACTCAAACTGCAGCAGCCATGTGGGAGTCTAGCACCTTAGACACCATGCCACCTGCTGGCCCTGGAACTGATTTTTAACTAGACATCACGAATAGCTAATCAGTGATCTCCTTCGTGGTTCTCTAGGCAAGAGGGCAGCTGAGCTGAGTTGACAGAGTGGGGTGGGGACCCAACAAAAGCTCTCCCCTGAGCAGACCCCTCTTCTGGGAGCAAGACAAGATGGGTGGGAAGGCAGCTTCCCTGGAGTGTTCACAGCATTTTCTCAGCAACAATTACTACTTAACCTTTACTTCTTTTGATGAAATTTTTCAAGAGTTTGAGCCCTTTAATTCATTTGACTTCCAGCTGTCAAAAAAAAAAAAAAAATAGAGTTTGGAAGGATCCTCTCCCAACACCTTACTGGTCTCTGGAGAGGAATTTTTTATTTTTAGAGGTTTTTTTTGCTATAGGGCACATGTGCCTGCAAGAAAGACAGAGAGAGGCAGAGAGACAGAAAGCGAGAAATCACCGCCCAGGGGGGATGGCCCCATTGCAATCCCTTCTCCTCCATTTTCCTCCTGGGATCTTGGACAGTCACGCACATGTGCCCGGCGTGAGTTTAAGCCACCAGGTCCAGGACTTGAACCGCGGTCGACTACATGGGAGTCCAGCAACATAGCCATTACCCCAACTACTGGTCCCCTAAATGTTTTAAACATATATAGGTAGTCCATTTAATGAGAGCCACTTGAAAGTTTAATGTAAAGAGACATAGCCAGCCACCGGTAAAATTGAGAATAATATTCTACTAAAGAATAACATTTTTGGGACCAGCTGTTGGCGGTAATGGCTATGTTGCTGGACTCCCATGTAGTTGATGGTGGTCTGAGTCCCAGACCTGGTGGCTTAAAGTCACGCCAGGCGTGTGTGTGTGTGTCTGTGTGTGTGTGTGCGTGTACGTGCATAAGATCCGGAGAGGAGACTGGAGGAGAAGGGATTGAGGCATGGCCATCCTTCCTGGGGAGTGATTTCTCACTTTCTGTCTCTCTGTCTGTCTCTTTCTGGAGAGCACATGCGCCGTATAGCAAAAACTTCTCCAAAAAATGTTAAAATATAAATTAAATAAATAAAAGAATAACCCTGTTTCAGTGTACAGGTTGCTTCCATAAACATTCCTTCATTTGATCTTTTTTTAAAAGAGTTATTTAATTTTATTTGTTATTATTATTTTTAATTTGATCAGACAGAAACAGAGAGAGAACGGGAAAGTGAGAAAGCAAACCACTGTGTCCAAGACCTGGACCTCAGTCGGCCCTGTAGGAGCCCAGTGCCCTAACCACCACGCCAACCCCCCCCCCATTTGATCTTCACAGCAGGTCAGAGGGTGCTGTTACTGGACTCATTTTTCAGGTAAAGAGACTGAGGCCCCTGGCCGGCCCCAGAGCCATATACTAGATTATAAGAGCCAGGGTCCAAGCCCAGGGCCCTGTTGTTACTAGACTTTCCCCCACTTTTCCCAGGATTTTGCGCTCACTGTAGGGACCCATCGGGCTCATTTCATGCTCAGGCTCTGTGCCCTTGAGATCCTCCACATTTCTCTCAGTGGACCCTGGAAGGAGCAGAAAAACGAGGTTTGGTAAACAGGGCTGCTGCAGGCCGCTCAGCCACCCCAGTGGAGGGCCCTCACAGGCCTGTCAGCCCCGGGCCTGCACCTCGGCCTGTCCCTCTAACTCTCCTCCTCCTCCTAGGATTTCTGTTCTCGAGCCCTGTTCTCGCTCTGCAGAAGCACGGGCTGTGTGTGCCCACTGCTGGTGAGTTGATTTCTTAACTCAGCTTAAAAGGTAGCTCAGAGTCCTTTGCATAGAGATCCTATTGATGGGACTGACTCAGGGGAGGGCTTAAGGCAAGTTGTCCTCATTCCTTTCTGAGTCATCCCATGTGAACGACTGCTTATTCTTCCAAGGCCAGCGTGAAGTGACACTTCCAATTCTGTCATTCATTTATAGCCTTCATGTAACTCTCACTGACTGATCGTCTAGCACGTGCTGCATTTCCTATGCACATTGTAATCAAGTCCTTACACCGACCATACCGAAGGGGAAGGAGGGACCAGCAGATAGCATAATGGCTATGTCGCTGGACTCCCACGTAGTCGACCGCAGTTTGAATCCCGGACCTGGTGGCTTAAACTCACACCGGGCATGTGTGCGTGCGTGCCCAAGATCCCAAGAGGAGAATGGAGGAAAAGGGATTGCGGCGTGGCCATCCCCCATGGGGGTGATTTCTCGCTTTCTATCTCTCTCTGTCTGTCTTTCTGGCGAGTGCACGTGTCCTATAGCAAAACCTCTCCAAAAAAAAAAAAAGTGGGAAAGAGATTCCTAGAGCTCAATTGCTCAAGCCACACAGTGCCAGGTGCAAGGACATTTGAACTTCTGTTTCTCTTGACTCCAGAGCCCAGGTCTTTCCCTCTGTGTTCCACTGCCTGGTTTATAGAAGGTTATAAGGAGAAAGAGAAACAGTTGGAAAAAACAAAGAGGGCACAGAGCCAGCTTCTGCTCAGGAGGGCTAATGTGTTTACTGTGAATGAACATTAGATCTGGCTTTGAGCTTCTTGGAAGCAAGAAAAAAGGGAGTGGGGGGCACAAAGGGTGCGATGCTTTTCCCTGTGATACAGTCTCCATAGTAGAAGGAAACGGTTTTTCCTTCTTTTCTTTTCTTTCTTTTTCTTTTTGAAGAGACTTTTGCAGGATCAGCAGATGGCGTAATGGTTACGTTGCTGGACTCCTACATAGTCAACTGAGGTTTGAGTCCCAGACCCGGTGGCTTAAATTCATGCTGGGTGGCATGGCTATCCACCCGGGGGGGTGATTTCTCACTTTCTGTGTCTCTGTCTCTCTGGCAAGTGTACACACCCTATAGCAAAAACCTCTCTAAAAAAACAAAAGAGATTTTTTCGGGACCAGCAGTTAGCATAATGGCAATGTCGCTGGACTCCCATGTAGTCAACTGTGGTTTGCGTCCCGGACCCAGTGGCTTAAAACTCACGCCCGGCGCGTGTGCGAGCGTGCCCAAGATCCCGAGAGGAGAACAAGGGAGAAGGTATTATGGCATGGCCATCCCCTCTGGGGGGGTGATTTCTCGCTTTCTATCTCTTTGTCTCTCTCTGCCTATCTGGCAAGCGCACATGCCCTATAGCAAAAACCTCTCCAAAAAAAAAGAAGGGGAAAAAAAAAAATCAGACTCACACCAGGTGCGTGTGCATACGTGCCCAAGATCCCAAGAGGAGAACGGAGAAGGGATTGCGGCGTGGCCATACCCACTGGGGAGTGATTTCTCGCTTTCTGTCTCTCTGTCTCTCTCTGTCTGGCAAGTGCACGCTCCCTATAGCAAAAACCTCTCCAAAAAAAAAGAAAAGAAAAGAAAAAAACAAAAGAGATTTTTGCTATAGGGGCACATGTACTCGCCAGAGAAGCAGAAAATAAGAAATCAGCCCCGAGGGGTAATGGCCACACTGCAACACCTTTTCGTCCGTTTTCCTGTGGGATTTTGGGCATGCCTGCACATGTGCCTGGCATGAGTTTCAAGCCCCCCCCAGGTCCGGGACACGAACTGCAGTCAGCCATGTGGGAGTACAGTGACATAACTACAATGCCACCTGCTGATTCCTTTCCTTATTTTCAATTGCAGAAGTAATTCCTCATGTGAAACCATACAACAATTGCCCTACAGAACACATTCACCCATTCTGTAGTCATTCAACAAACACTGAGCACCTCCTGTGCATTGCTGCTTAGATTCAAAACACACGCAAGAAGAAAATAATCCTGCAATGCCGTCAACCTTACAAGGCATGTGTGCCCTCAGTGCTCCAGTCGCACATAGAAATGAGATGACAGCCCTGCTCGGGGGAATCTGAGGACCTCAGACAAAGCAGCGTTTACCCAAATGTTGAAATTGGAGTTAGAATTTGCAACTTATCTCCAAAAGGAGGAAAAGCATTTGACAGGGAACAGAATGTGCAAAGGCATGAATGCAAATGGAGTGCTAGAGGACTGCGATGATGCGGCCTGTCAGTGGGGAAGTGCTAACCTCCTAGGGGTCAGCCTGATGAGGACCTGGGGGGTGGGCGGGGGTATAACCAGGGTCAGGCTCCACAGAAGAAACAGAGACTAAAGAGAGAGGGAAAGGGTTGGGAAAAGGACGTCTCAGAGGGCCTGTGGGAGTGGGTGGAGGGGTCCCTCTGGGGACTGTTCCTGAGGAAGAACTGAGGGAGTGATGGGAGGGGAACTCCACTGTGTCAGCTCAGGGGAGGGACAGTAGTAAGACGAGGAGACCGGAAGTAAGCTCAGGTGGAAGCCATGCCAGTTTTAGGAGCCCAGAGGGGATTCAGGGGCTGAGGCCTAACGGGAAGCTAGTCCTGTGGGCTGAACGAGTAGTATCAGGGTGAAAGCTAGTGAAGGGGACACCGTGCCACGCTCCACTGACGGGCTCAGGAGTCAACTGTCCTGGGTGAGATGCCTCCCAGAGGACAGAACGGAGATAGGAGGATGAGTTGTTTGGGCAGCTGGTCCCACGCGGCCGACCGCACACTTAGAACTGGCAGCCTGAGAAATGACAGGTGCATGTGCATGCCCGAAATCTTGAAAGGAGAGATGGAGGTGAAGGAATTGTGGCTTGATCATCCCCCATGAGGTGCTTTCTCTCTTTCTTTCTCTTTCCAGTGAGTGTGGGCACCCTCTGGCAAATTTTAAAAAATTATATATATTTTGGAAACTAGACCCTTATCAACTAAATGATTTGCAAAAATTTTCTCCAATTCGAAGGATTCTTTTCACTTTATTGATACTGTCCTTTAAAGCACCAAGTTCTTGGGACCAGCAGATGGTGTAATGGTTACATTGCTGGACTCCTTCCTGTGTGGCTGACTGCAGTTCAGGTCCCGGACCTGGAAGTTTGAGACTCGTGCCAGGTGCGTGCATGCCCAAAATCCCGAGAAGAGAATGAAGAAGGGATTGAGGCATGGTCCTCCCCCTGGAGGGTGATGGCTTTTTGGGACTCGCTCGGCAGAACCTGTCTACATGTACCTGAAAGTCATCATGTCTGCTCAGATTAGCTGCCCTCCGCAATGGCTTGCTTCGTCTCTACACATGCCCTATAGCAAAAATCTCTTTAAAAAAAAAAAAAAGTACCAAGTTCTTAGTTTTGATGAAGTCTAATTTATTAATTTTTTCTTTTGCTGTTTGTGCATTGGGTGTCATATCTAAGAAACTATTGCCCAATCCAGGGTCACAAAGAGGCACAGCTATGCTTTCTTCTAAGATGCTTATACTTTTAGCTTTGATTTAGGTCTTTGATCTACATTTTAAGTTAGTTTTTGTATATGATGTAGAAAAGTCTATATTCTTTTTTTCCTTTTTTTTTTTTTTTTTTTTTTGCCACAGGGTACATGTGCTCATTGGAGAAAGAGAAAGTGAGAAATCACCCCCAAGAAGGATGGCCATGCCACAGTCCCTTTTCCTCCATTCTCCTCTAGGGATTTGGGGCACGCATGCAAATGAGCCCCCATGTGATTTTCAAGCCCCTGGGTCTGGAACTCAAACTGCCATGTGGGAGTCCAGCACGTTAACCACGCCACCTGCTGCTCTCAAGTCTGGATTCTTTTGCATATGAATTTGCAATTGTCCAAACACCATTTGGTTTTTTGTTTGTTTTTTTGTTTTGTTTTGTTTTGTTTTGTTTTTTTGAGAGGATTTTGCTGTAGTGTGCTCACCAGACAGACAGACAGAAACAGAGAGACAGAAAGTGAGAAATCACCCCCCAGGGGGGATGGTCACGCCGCCATCCCTTCTCCTCCATTCTCCTCTTGGGATCTTGGGCATGCACGCACACGCACCCGGCGTGAGTTTTAAGCCACCGGGTCCGGGACGCGAACCGCGGTCGACTACGTGGGAGTCCAGTGACATAGCCATTACTCTAACTGCTGGTCCCCAAACACCATTTGTTGAAAAGACTATTTTGTTCTCCCATTAAATTGCCGTGGCATTCTAGTTGAAAATTAGCGGACCATAAATGTGCGTGGTTATTTCTGGATTGAGGTAGGCTTTTCTATCACCATTTTACAGAGGCTCAGAGAAGTTAAACTACTTGGCTAAGGTCACAGAAAAAAGAGCTAAGAAAAAAGGTCTCCAAACTGGATTGAAACGCATCTCTGTAGGTTTGTGCAGGGTGCTGTGAGAACATGGATGGGAGAAAACGGTTAACTCGCCACTCCCAGAGGCAGTGTCAGAACTGGTCTTGAAGTCCTCTAGCAGAAAAAGCAGAGGTCTTTGGAAAAGCAGCAAAGAATGTGGTTTTAAAATTCCAGGGGCAGGGGCAGGGCCAGGGGCAGGGGCAGGGGCAGGGGCAGGGGCCCTTTGGCTCTCTGGGAGAGGGAGAGCCCCTGAAGGTTTGTAGGCAGGGAAGAGTGGATGAGAAGGAAGGGGCAGGGAAAACTCAGAGCGGGGAGGAGGTGGGCTTTGGATAGCTTGACCCTGTGGTTCCTTAAGAATCACAAGGTGGAGAAAGAGGTAGGTGGCTTTTCTGGGGACAGTGGGCGGGGAATGGACAGAGGGCTCTGGTGGGGCGATGACAGCTGGGATTAACCTTGGTAGAGAAAGAAGGGCCAAGAAGAGAGCCTAAAAAGCCGAGGTCGAGGATGCTTTTCAGGACGGCAAGGTGGAGGTGGCTAAGAGAAGGAGGCTGTAAACAGTCTGGCGTTTGGCAAATAGGCCAAGGGTGACAGCGACATCCACAATAGTGCCTTCAGGGCACGGTGGGGTCAGAGTCAGAGGCAGGCTGGGTGAGACCACCCGTAAGCGGTCACTGCAGAGGTAGAGATGGGGAGGAAATGGCTTTTCCATTTAGTCTAGGAGTGAATGGAAGGGGCACTGGACCTAGGAAATGCCTGGGTCTTAGCATCCTCGCAGGCCGAGGGAAGCTCCCGATGCAGGGAGAGGGCGAACAGGCAGGCAGGTAAAGGGGCGCCCCTGGGAGGAGAGCCTAGGGACCCAGCTTCTTCCAAGACCAGAGGGAAGGGATGAAGGAGGAGAGTGAAGGGAGGCTGAGCAAAGTCTTGTCTCGCTGCCTTTATTTCCTCGGTGAAATATGAGAGATTCTTCAAAAATTCACAGACGATATGTATTATGATAAAATCACGCAAAATTTCAAAACTTTTTTTCACCAAAATAAACCCACACTCGAATCCCATTTTCCCATGAACTTGTAATTATTATTTTTTAAAGGTTTTTGCCATAGGGCACATGCACTTGCCAGAGGGGAGAGACAGAGACAACGAGAGGGAAAGTAACAGAATCACCTCCCAGGGAGATGGCTATGCTGCAGCCCCTCCTCCTCCATCCTCCTCCTGGGATTTGGGGCATGCATACACAGGCACCTGCACAATTTTCAAACCACTGGGTCTAGGACTCCAACTGCAGTTGGTCATGTGGGAGTCCAGTGACGTAACCACTATGCCACCTGCTGGCCCTATCCATGATGTCTTTCAGAGAGATTTTTGCTGTAGAGCATATGAGCTCACAGGAGAGAGAGACAGAGAGACAGAAAGCAAGAAATCACCCCTCCCCTGCCGGGGGAGATTGCCGCACTGCAATCCCCCATAATCTTTTTAGAAAGATTGCATCTGGGACCAGCAGATGGCACAATGGTCATGTTGCTGGATTCCCACATAGTCAACCACGGTTGACTTTTTTTTATAGAGTGCATGAATGTGCATGAGAAAGAGATTCAGAGAGGGAGAGAGAGAGATCCCCCAATAGGAACTTGACACTATGACTCCACCCCAGCCTTCAGCCTGCTCTAGATCATGGGCACGCCTATACCCACTGTACTCATGGAGGTCTCAGGCTTGAACCTGGAACTTCCCACGTGGGACTGCCTCCCAGAGCTGTTGCATTTTTACTGCTGCACTGCTGTCTGGCTCTGTTTTGTTTTTATGTCTCGAGAAAGTTGGCTTTGTAACCAGCAAGTTAATTCTCTGATTTCTACCACTCCAGGGGACGTACGGGGTCACTTCAGTTCAGCAGCCTGACTAACTTGTCTGTCTGAAGGTGCCGTCTCTAAGGAGGATTGGTCTTAATTCCCTTATGAACAATGAGAGTCTTGGGGCTAGCAGGTGGCATGATGGTTAAGGTACTGGAATCCCACATGGCTGACTGTGGTTCAAGTCCCGGACCTGGTGGCTTGCTTTCTCACTCTTTGCTTTCTCAGTCTTTCTTTCTGTTGAGCACATGTGCCCTATAGCAAATTAAGTATAATAATAATAATAATAATAAAGTCAAATGAAATAGTTCTTTTAAAAAAATAGCCTATCTCTGGAAGAGGAACTTCAGATACTGAACAGAACTGTGTTTTTGCATCCTCTGTGAGATATAATTCTTGTGTCTGGTTATAAACTATAAAATGGCTTAGTGGTTTCTGAGTCACATTTGGGATAAGTATACCTTTGGAAATCTGAAGTTTTCTATCTAAAAGTATTTTTTTAGAGAACTCTAACTTCTCCAGCCTTCTCATTCCCTTGGAAATGTAAATCCTGCTGTCTTCAAAATGTAAACATCTAGAGAGGCAGCATTTGAGATCTGATTTAAAGCAGACAAAGTTTGTTTTAACAATCAACTAAATTTGGAACAGAGAAATATTTTTATCTTCGTTGGAAGTCTGTTCCCTCAAAAACAAAAACACAACAACTTTAGACAGAAACAAAACACCCAGGTTAAAGATAGTGCAGTCAAATGGGTGAGTGGGCTACTCAGTTTCTCTGCAGGATGGGGCAGACCGGGCTCAGAGCTGCCTCCAGCTGCCCTGCTCCTGCTGCTGCCTCCACTGGTCCCTCAACACCTGC
>NW_006204133.1:1389693-1395011 GCF_000334495.1 Tupaia belangeri chinensis
AGATTCTTCAAAAATTCACAGACGATATGCATTATGATAAAATCACGCAAAATTTCAAAACTTTTTTTCACCAAAATAAACCCACACTCGAATCCCATTTTCCCATGAACTTGTAATTATTATTTTTTAAAGGTTTTTGCCATAGGGCACATGCACTTGCCAGAGGGGAGAGACAGAGACAACGAGAGGGAAAGTAACAGAATCACCTCCCAGGGAGATGGCTATGCTGCAGCCCCTCCTCCTCCATCCTCCTCCTGGGATTTGGGGCATGCATACACAGGCACCTGCACAATTTTCAAACCACTGGGTCTAGGACTCCAACTGCAGTTGGTCATGTGGGAGTCCAGTGACGTAACCACTATGCCACCTGCTGGCCCTATCCATGATGTCTTTCAGAGAGATTTTTGCTGTAGAGCATATGAGCTCACAGGAGAGAGAGACAGAGAGACAGAAAGCAAGAAATCACCCCTCCCCTGCCGGGGGAGATTGCCGCACTGCAATCCCCCATAATCTTTTTAGAAAGATTGCATCTGGGACCAGCAGATGGCACAATGGTCATGTTGCTGGATTCCCACATAGTCAACCACGGTTGACTTTTTTTTATAGAGTGCATGAATGTGCATGAGAAAGAGATTCAGAGAGGGAGAGAGAGAGATCCCCCAATAGGAACTTGACACTATGACTCCACCCCAGCCTTCAGCCTGCTCTAGATCATGGGCACGCCTATACCCACTGTACTCATGGAGGTCTCAGGCTTGAACCTGGAACTTCCCACGTGGGACTGCCTCCCAGAGCTGTTGCATTTTCACTGCTGCACTGCTGTCTGGCTCTGTTTTGTTTTTATGTCTCGAGAAAGTTGGCTTTGTAACCAGCAAGTTAATTCTCTGATTTCTACCACTCCAGGGGACGTACGGGGTCACTTCAGTTCAGCAGCCTGACTAACTTGTCTGTCTGAAGGTGCCGTCTCTAAGGAGGATTGGTCTTAATTCCCTTATGAACAATGAGAGTCTTGGGGCTAGCAGGTGGCATGATGGTTAAGGTACTGGAATCCCACATGGCTGACTGTGGTTCAAGTCCCGGACCTGGTGGCTTGCTTTCTCACTCTTTGCTTTCTCAGTCTTTCTTTCTGTTGAGCACATGTGCCCTATAGCAAATTAAGTATAATAATAATAATAATAATAAAGTCAAATGAAATAGTTCTTTTAAAAAAATAGCCTATCTCTGGAAGAGGAACTTCAGATACTGAACAGAACTGTGTTTTTGCATCCTCTGTGAGATATAATTCTTGTGTCTGGTTATAAACTATAAAATGGCTTAGTGGTTTCTGAGTCACATTTGGGATAAGTATACCTTTGGAAATCTGAAGTTTTCTATCTAAAAGTATTTTTTTAGAGAACTCTAACTTCTCCAGCCTTCTCATTCCCTTGGAAATGTAAATCCTGCTGTCTTCAAAATGTAAACATCTAGAGAGGCAGCATTTGAGATCTGATTTAAAGCAGACAAAGTTTGTTTTAACAATCAACTAAATTTGGAACAGAGAAATATTTTTATCTTCGTTGGAAGTCTGTTCCCTCAAAAACAAAAACACAACAACTTTAGACAGAAACAAAACACCCAGGTTAAAGATAGTGCAGTCAAATGGGTGAGTGGGCTACTCAGTTTCTCTGCAGGATGGGGCAGACCGGGCTCAGAGCTGCCTCCAGCTGCCCTGCTCCTGCTGCTGCCTCCACTGGTCCCTCAACCCCTGCAGCAGGGCCAACTGCTCCCACAGACTCTATAGATTCCTGTAGCTTGGGAGAGAAATAGTCATAAAAATTAATTTTTTTGTTTACTGCCTTTTCATACGAGTTAAATTTAACTACATATACTCAAACAGAAAGAAACCACTTTATTAAAAACAGCTTTTTGGGGTCCAGGAGGTGGTGTAATGGTTATGTTGCTAGACTCCCACATAGTTGGCTGCAGTCGACCTGGTCGCTTAAAACACACCAGACATGTGTGCATGCGTGCCCAAGATCTCAAGAAGAGAATGAAGAAGGGATTGCACCGTGGCCAACCCCCTGGGTGTGTGTGTGTGATTTCTCACTCTGTCTCTGTCTCTCTGGTAAGTACATATACCCTATAGCAAAAGTCTCTCTCTCTAAAAATAAAAAGAAAAAAAAAAAAAACAGCTTTTGGGCTGACCCCATAGCCTAGTGGTTAAGGGAGCCAGATCCCACATGTCCAACTACAGTTTGTATCCCAGGCCCAGCGGCTTGGAAAACACACCGGGCATGTGTATGTGTGTGCCAAAATCCCAATGGGATGAAGAAATGGGAGAGAAGGGAAGGGACTGGTGTGACCACACAGCACTGGGGGATTCTTGCTCTCTTTCATTCTAACAAGCACATGTGCCCTCTAAATATATATTAAATATATATATATGTAATTAATTTTTCTTACTGCCAGAGGGCCAGAGGGCATGAGCATGCCAGAGACAGAGAGGAAAAGTGAGAAAGCACCCCCCATGGAGGATGGTCATGCCAGTTTCTTATTTTTTCTTGTTTTTGAGATTTTAGGCATGCACATACACATGCCTGGTGATTTTTTTAAGCCTCTGAATCCAGGATTCAAACTGAGCAGTCAGTCATGTGGAATCCAGCTGCCTTAATCACCAAGGGCTGGCTTTCAATTTCCATTTAAAAAAATAATCATTTTATTATTTTATTTATTATTATCATTATTTTTTCACATGTGCTCACCAGAGAGACAGAGGCAGAAAAAGAGAGGGAAAGCAAGAAAGCAAGCAGCCAGGTCTGGGACTTGAACTGTGGTCAGCCATGTGGGAAGTCCAGTCCCTCAACCACCATGCCACCCGCTGGCCCTCAATTTCTATATTACAGCCTGGAATAAACTATCTTATCAGGCAGTAGGAAATCATAACTTAGTGCTAACTCCCTGGTCTGCTGGTTAGTAAATGTTCCTTAGGATAGTTTTTTGTGATCAACTGAGATAGGAAGGGCCAGATCCCACATGGTCAACCTTAGGGTTCAAATATCAGCCCTGGTGGCTTGAAAAACATGTCAGAATCTGTGCATGCATAACCAAAATCCCAACAGGATGGAGAAATAAAGGGATTATAGTATGACCACACCCCACTGGGGGTGCTTCCCCCCTTTCTGTCTTTCTCTGGTAAATGCATGTGCCCTATGGCTTATGGAAAAAAAAAAAAAAAGGAAATCTCTATCTTAAACCACAGGTAAATGAAACAAGGATTTTTGGTGCAGGTCTAATAGAGCCTTTAACACACTAGTGTGTATCTCCAAGAAAGGGGTCATCAAGTGCAGGACGTCTCCGTCTGGACCAAGTCCTTTTTCCTGAGAGCATACTCAAGACATGGATGCCACAGAATACACCTAGGGGAATATTCACCTAACAGTTTTACTGATGAGGAATTGTGACCCAAAGGAGAAAAAATGACTGGTTGCGCTAGCTGGTGGAGCTAGGTGTTTTCCAACACTTTTTTTCCGCACCACACCTAACCACTGGTCCAAATATACCATAGGGCCTTTGCGAACATTCCACCTATTTAAGTAATTTTTCCCCCCAATCTACATTGGAGAGGTTACAGTGGTCTGAGAGAAGGGAGCAACCGCAGAAGCCATTCAAAGCAAAACTCATCTTTAAAGTAGATTGATAAATGTTAGGCCCCAGAATACAGACAATTTGGGGGCCACCCGCAGATTGCGTGGTGGTTAAAGCACTGAATCCCACATGGCCAACTCCATGGCTTGAGTCCCAGACCTGGAAGTTTGAAAATCGTTTTTTTTTTTTTTTTTTTTTTTTTTAGAGATTTTTGCTATAGGGCGCGTGCGCTCGCCAGACAGACAGAGAGAGGCATAGAGACAGAAAGCGAGAAATCACCCCCCAGGGGGGATGGTCACGCCGCAATCCCTTTTCCTCCATTCTCCTCTTGGGATCTTGGGCACACACACACACCCGGCGTGAGTTTTAAGCCACCGGGTCCGGGACTCGAACCGCGGTTGACTACGTGGGAGTCCAGTGACATAGCCATTATGCTAACTGCTGGTTCCCATGGAAGCTTGAAAATCTTAACAGGCATGTGTGCAAGCAGGCCCAAAATCCTAAGAGGAGAAAGGAGGACAAGGGACTGCAGCATGGCCATCCTGGTGAAGTGATTTCTCACTTTCCCTCTCTCTGTCTCTGACAAGAACACATGCCCTATGGCAAACAAACAAAATATAGAGACCATTTTTTTCTTGGCGGAGGGGGCATTCAAGGTCAGATGTACACCAGTGAAGAGAATGCTCCACGAGGTCCTTTTGAATATACCATAACCTGTGTGGGACAAGTGGAAAACGGGACTTCCACCCTCCCCAGATGATCATACTGGGTGAGGAGAGGTGTTATAAATTGATTCTGCATATTCTATCCAAATAATTTATTAAAAATTGTGATTCCCTTATATGAGTACCAGGTCTCGACAAGGCACTAAGGATGACCAGAATAGAGCACAGTTCACACCCTTACAAGACTTCCCATCAGGTAGGGAAACACTGATACCGCATGCATCTAGACCAAGACGCGGCTATCCTGGCAGTGCAAAGTGCTAGAAACTGACCTGGGGGGAAAGCTCTAGAATGCCCAAGATGCTTGCACACCTTAGCCTGTGGGCAATGGGGAGTTATGGAGACACTGTTATTTTAAATAGAGAACGCTGGCCACAGCACGTCCTATGACTCCCCCACAATCAACTCCTCCTGATGCTTCTCCCCTAACCTCCTTCTTGCTTAATAGCAACGGAGTGGCCACCTCCTCCCCCAGGTCCGCTCCACTCACACCGGACCCCACCACCTCCTACAGTACAACCGTTAACAGCGATTGTCTCTAGGACTGCGGGTAGGTTCAGTCCAAGTTCTGGAAGGGCGGGCCAAAGTAACAAGTTCGAGATGGCGAGCCGGCAACGCGATGGACAAGCATGAGCACACAGGTCTTTAGGAGCCCGCGCCCAAGTGAAATCATCTGGGTCCAGCAAGTCTCTTGACCGAAATGGACTGACTTCCGTTAGCAGACCCCGGGTTTACGGCCCAGGAGGAGCAGGCGAGCCACACAGGAAGTCCTGTGTGGGTTGGGACACGATTTGGACAGCAAATACCGCGAGGAGTGCTCCGTGAAGAGCAACGAAAGACCGGGCGCGCGCGGCCCCGCAGACCACAGTCACGTGATTGGGCGGGCTCGGGGGCGGAGAGGAAGCGGAAGACGGACCGGGAGGGAAGAGAAGGCCGCACCCGGAAGTCCCGCCTCTGTCCGGAGCCTGT
>NW_006204133.1:1399688-1409750 GCF_000334495.1 Tupaia belangeri chinensis
CCGCCCCCAGCAGAACGGACCGGGTGGCGAAAGAATTCTAAACAGAGGTGCCGGGTGACCTTGGGGGACAGGTGGGGGGGGGCAGGGGCTGCAAATGGGATGGGGAATGGGGAGGGGCCGGGCCGTCTTTCAAGCTCGCTCCTCTCTAAAGCCGCCTGGACCTGCTTTTAGAAACCTGTCGAAAAATTGGTCTCGGTGGTTGGAAGATGGGCTTCACCAGGGCAGCCACATTTGGGGATCGTGTCTCCGTGGTCCTCTGGAGACATGGATATGGTGGCTTTCAGGAGCTTGGGAACCCACCAAGACTTACACAGAAGTTTATAAGTGTTTCATTTTCTGTTTTAATCACGTAAGTGTATATTTTTCTATCTTGATCACTAAAGTTACATCATAATGAACATATCTTCCTTTAGGTGGTGTTCCTACTGATGACGAGCAGGCAACTGGACTGGAGAGGGAGGTCATGATGGCTGCACGGAAGGGACTGGTGAGGAGAAACTCCCTTCCGTGGCGCTCATGGTCTTGGATGGGATCAGAGTAGTCTCTTGGGAGTATTCGATCCAGGAACCTGGATTGTTATTTGGCATAATGACTCAATCCTTGTTTTTTTTCAGGACCCATACAATTTACTACCCCCAAAGGCAGCTTCAGGCACCAGGGAAGATCCTAATTTAGTTCCTTCCATTACCAACAAGAGAATAGTGGGCTGCATCTGTAAGTACTTACCTCTGCTTCATCTACTTGTTTCATACAGCCTATACAGGGCATTAAAAATGCTTCAGCTCTTTCATGCATGGGAGAGAGAGATGGAAGGTTTATGTAAAGAGGGTAGGTGTGTAAATAAGTTGTTTTTTGTTTTTCTTTTTTTGGAGAAATTTTTGCTATAGGGCGTGTGTGCTTGCCAGACAGAGACAGAAAGCGAGAAATCACCCCCCCCTCAGGGGGGGGGGATGGCCATGCGGCAATCCCTTCTCCTCCTTTCTCCTCTTGGAATCTGGGTGCACACGCACGCACACACACACACACACACACGCATCTGGTGTGAGTTTAAGCCACCGGGTCCGGGACTCAAATCGCGGTCGACTACATGGGAGTCCAGCGACGTAGCCATTACACTAAGTGCTGGTCCCAGATAAGTTGTTTTAATGGTTCTGGCATCTTCAGGCTGCTTTATGTCTGAGTAGGTGGCCATCCTTACTAGCGAGAGCCATGGAACAGCGAGACTGGCTCACTGGAAGTACATTATGAAGAAGGAGCCTTCAGAAAATATTCATTGTACCACTTGTGTGCCAGGCATTGTTTTAGTAGGTACTAGACCAGTCGGACCCTCTGAGTAGATAAGGAAATTGTTAGAACGTACAGTGACCCTGATAGAAAGTCATCATACTCACAGATAAATTTGGGGCCTCTGAATTTATCTGAAAAATAGGAGGGAGAACTTGAACTGATCTCTCAAGATGTGAGCCATAGTTTTATTTGCATCTCAGAGGTGTCAAGGAAGAGTAATATGGAAAGTCTCCCTTTCTAGGCTGGGTGACCTTCATCCACGTCATTTCCTTTCAGGTGAAGAGGACAACAGTGCTGTCATCTGGTTCTGGCTGCACAAAGGCGAGACCCAGCGATGCCCTAACTGTGGAACCCATTACAAGCTGGTGCCCCACCAGTTGGCCCACTGAGCCCCTCAAAATGTGTTGTAAAGTTTATTTCCAATAAAGACTAGCCATCGCAATGGCTCTTCCTCCTGTAGGTGGCTGGTTTCCTTTCCTGTGTTTTTGGGTAGGCATGGGTGATTCTGTTTAAACTAGCTTGCCTCCCACTTACTTAAAACCTACAGCTAGTGTTCAGTGCTTAGATTAATAATAAAAATAGACTGGCATCCCATACTGCAGTGATCGGGATCACCTGCTACGGGGAAGGCTGTGTAGTAGGCTGACTGGACTTACTGGCTCCACTGTTTGGCTGTGTCACTGTGCAGGTATCTCTGAAGGTCATTCATATTTACAAAAAAGATAAATACCTTATAAGGTGTTAGAAGTAATTATTTCATATGTGACGGACCTGGCACAGAGTAGGTCTTCACAGTAGTGTCATCAGGGACAGGGTGGCCTTGTGAAAAAGAGTTTGGGAACTCTGAAGTTGTGTCTTTTTTTTGTTGTTCCTAGAAGGCACATGCTCACCAGAGTGAGCGCAGTCCCCAGCGGGCCACGGCCAGGCTGCAACCCTTTTTCCTCCTTTTCTCCATCTATCAGGATTGGGGGCACACGTGTACCTCCTGAATGTTTTTCAAGCCACTGGGGCAGGGACTTGAACCAAGGTTAGCCATGTGGAACCCAGCTTTCTATGCAGAGTTTAATACTCTACTATTAGGTTGGCCCTGGATCTTAAAGATAAATACATTGGAATAATTTGAACTTTGGGTGTTTGATATTTAAACATTTGTAAACTTTTTAGGTATGTTTATATTATAGATGCTGTGGTTTGAGTGTCACCAACAAAACATGGTGAGGTTTGGTCTCAGTGGGACAAAGTAGGGAGGTGGAATCTTTAAGATGTGGCGCTTAATGGGAGATATTTGAGCCATGGAGCTCTACTCTCATGGGTAGATGTGGTACATTTCTAGCGGGAGTGAGATACCTTGAGAGCTGGTTGCTACCAAGCAAGCCTGGCACCTCCCCTTTCTGGCACGTGGGTGTCCCTGTCCCATGTTCCCTGTCCCCTTGTTGCAGCATGAGGCCTTTGCCAGAAGCAATCATAAGCAGGAGGTAATAGAATTTCTAAGCCTGCAGAACCACGGGCAGATAAGCCTGGAGAAATCGCCTAGCCTAAGGTATTCTGTTGTAGCAACCTAATCAGACTGAAACTACATGTATTTTTCATGCTTTAGAGATAAATGGAGGGGGCCAGCAAGTAGTGTGGTGGTTAAGGATGTTGGGCTCCCACATGGCCAACTACAGTTCAAGTCCTGGACCTGATGGCTTGCTTTCCCGCTTTCCCTCTCTCTTTCTTCACCCGACACTCCACCTGTCTCTGGTCAAATTGAAAGTAAGTAAAGTAATTCTCTAAAAAGAAGGAAAAATGTGGAAATATACATTAAAGGGAAGAAACAAAGCAATTTAAGCCATTTATACTTGTAACACCTTGGACAGGTAAAGATCTCATAAACATCTGTAAAATGGAAATACCTTTTCTTTTTTTTTTCAGGAGTCTGCCTTAGGGCACGTGTGCTTGCCAGAAATACCTTTTGTTTAAGATTAGCTAGAGGTGGCTTTAGTGACTGTTCCTACACAATTGGTTCAAACTACATCAGTCTGAACTAATGATAGGACGGTCAAAGAAAAGGGACAACCCCGCCTTGCCTTGTCTGAAAGGCGTAGCCAGAGCTATCGCATCTGTTCCTTGCTGTCAGTCATTCTGTTTCTAGGAAGTTCCCAAGCATCGATCTAATACTCAAAGCTCTTTCCTCTGGGAATGGATACTCGGTATAGACATCTACTCAGCCTCGCCCCCACTCCCATGTAAATGCTGTTCTAAGCCAGTTTCCCAGTCCCTTCTCTGAAGCCTGGTCTGGTGGTGCTGCCACGCCTTCCTGTCTGGCTGGCCACCACTTCACTGCCTTTCCACCATATCCCCTTCCAGTCAACAGGGTTTTTGACTCCCACAGCATTAACTGTCACCTCCCTCCCTCCCTCATCTCCAAGTTCTTTTTTTCACCCCTGTGGCTTTTGAAACTTTTTACCCAGTTAATCTAAAGGAAGTGAAATCTTAAGTACATTTCCAGACTGGTACACAGAATAATGGTTTCTTAAGATGTCCACGTCCTAACCCTTGAATATGGGTGTTGGAATGTTAGGTCACACAGCAACACAAGATGAAGGGTCCAGCTGGGGTGGTACACAAAGTGCCACCACTGGGAGGTCAGAGGCTGCTCGGGAGGCCCATGTGTAGGTCCTGAGCCAATCTAAACGTGGCACAACTGCGCATGCCTCGTCCCGGCTAACAGGGAGGCTGAGGCAGGAGGATTGTGACACTACGACCCCATCAAGGATGCCTATCTCCAGCCCCCCACCCCAGTAAATGGTAGGGGAGAGAAGAATTAAGATCGCTAATCAGCTGATCTTAAAATAGGGAGATTATCTAGGTGAGCTCAATAAGCACAAGGGCGGAAGGAGGGAGGGAGATGGGACCGTGGAAGGATGGCGGGAGAGACAGTGTTGCAGGCTTTGAAGATGAAAGGAGGGGACCAGGAGCCAAGGAATCTAAGTAGCTTCTTGGCAGAGGGCATAGCAAGAAGATTCTCCCCCAGTCCCTGCAAAGAAACAAGCCCTTGCTGACACTTTATTTCAGCCCAGTGAGTCCCATGTTAGACTTCTACAGGACTAGGAAGATAATACTTGGGGTGTGTGTGTTTAAATAATGAATTTTATTTATTTTTTCATTTGCTACAGGGCACATGTGCTCACCAGAGAGCCAGCGTGAGTGCGAGTGAGAAAGCAGGCTGTGAGGTCCAAGACTCCAACCCTGGTTGGCCATGTGCAAGTCCAGCGCCTTAACTATCTTGCCACCTGCTGGCCCCCATTTGTGTTGTTTTAAGCTACTATTGTAAATTTTTGATAATTGTTTATGGCAGCAACAGTAAATAAAAACACTGGTAAATTCAATTCTTACCTCTTGGGTCTGTGGGTCTCAATTTAGCTGCACCCTCGAGTCATCTGGGGACCTTTTTACAAAGCCCAGTGCCCAGGCCTCACCCAGACCAGAAAGCAGAGTACCTGGGGGTGGGACCCAGCATCAGAACTGTAAAGCTCCCCAGGTACTCTAACCTGCAGTTAAGGCTGAGAACCTCCTCTTTGGGCCACCCATGTAAACGCGAATATTCATTTCCCTCCTTGGTAATTATGAACCCTAGGGGCACAGAAAAAAATGGGATAGCCCCCACTAGCAGGACCAAACTTTTGATCCCGGGTTGAAGTGGGCTCCATCTGGACCTTTGGCCACTTAACTTCTTAGAAATTGAATTCCATCTCCTCTCGCCCAGGAAGCATGTAAACTCTGCTCTAATGGTATTTATTAAACTGACGTCACGTACAGAATAAACTTTTCCAGGACCTTTCAAGAGCAAGTTGCTGATCTAATGTCCCATCATGCTTGCATGGGTAACTTTTTCCCCCTTTACTCTTGATACAGCACTTATAAGGTCTTTTCATGATCCCCTGCCTCCAGTCCCCAGCCTGTTGGATCCTGACCCTCACACAAATGCTTAGTGTTTCAGGATGACTGGGCTGGGGTTTGAACTGCGGTTGCCACTCCAGCTTTTCTTGGGCAGCACGTTACCACTGCCACAGAGCCAGCCTGTGTATTTCTTACAAAGATCTCTCTCTTTTTTTTTTTTTAAAGGTTTTTGCCACAGGCTCATGTGCTTGCTAGAGAGAGACAAAGAGACAGAGAAAAATCCCTCCTCCCCTGCCCAAAGGAGGATGGCAATGCTGCAATCCCATTTTCATTACCTCTCAGGATTTGGGGCACACGTGCATACATACCTGGCTTGTTTTTTAAGCCACCAGATCTGGGAGTCAAACTGCAGAGTTGGCCATGTAGGATCCAGTGCCTTAATCACCATGCTGGCCCCAAGACATTCCATCAAAATCAAGAAAGTATGTAAAATCTGGGTCTACCAGGTGGCATGGTGGTTAAGGTTCTGGACTCACATGGTTGACTGGTTTAAGTCCTAGAGCTGGTAGCTTGCTTTCTCACCCCCTCCCCCACTCTCTCTCTCTGGTGAATCCATGTGCCCTATAGCAAATTAAAAAGTAATAATAAATCAAGTTAAATATTTTTTGGGGGGGAGAGATTTTCACTATAGGGGGGTGTGTGCGCTCACCAGACAGATAGAGACATAGAGACAGAAAGCGAGAAGTCACCCCCCAGGGGGGATGGCCACGCCGCAATCCCTTCTCCTCCATTCTCCTCTCGGGATCTTGGGCACGCACGCACACGCGCCCGGCGTGAGTTTTAAGCCACCGGGTCGGGGACACGAATCGCGATTGACTACGTGGGAGTCCAGTGACATAGCCATTACGCTAACTGCTGGTTCCCAAATTAAATATTTTTTTAAGTATGCAAACTCCCAAGAGGAGAATGAAGAGGGTATTGTAGCATGGCCATCCCCACTGGGAGATGATTTCTCAACTTCCCTTCTCTGTCTCTCTGTCTCCCCAGCAAGTACACATGGCAAAACCTAAAAAAGAAAAATAGGTCAAGAAAGTATGATGCATATATTTCTACCATCTAATCCTCAGAATCTATTCACGTTCTTGAATGTCTCAGTGTCTTTTATGGCAAAAAGATGGGGCTCAGGATCACGATTTGCCTTTGGTCGCCATGTCTGGAACGTGGCATTTTTCCTTGACTCTCCTGACCATGACAGTTTTGAGAACTTGGCTTTGTGTTTCCTCGTGATTGGATTCAGGTTTTACGTCTCGGGCAGGAGTGCCAGAGTGAGGCTGTGCCCTTTTCGGGAGGCACATGGTGCTGACTCGTCCCACGGCCCTGAGATTTCCTGTGGTCACCTGATGAGCTGCCTGCCAGGCTGCACTGTGAAGTTGGTCTTTATGACTACTTTTATAAGAGGTAAGTATTTTTGACAGGGTCTTGCCACATCATGATCCTCCTGCCCCAACCTTCCAGTCGGCTAGGACCACAGACACGTACCACTGTGCTGGGCCCAAACAGGTTGACCCAGAGCCAAAGCTGGACCTTCCAGGCAGCCTGAGATGCTGGGCAGGGCCGTCCCACCCCTTGCATCACCAATGCTGGACCTTTTTTTTTTTTTTCTTGTAAAGAATTATTTAATTTGGGACCAGCAGATAATGTAATAGTTACATCGCTGGACTCCCACATGGTTTGAGCCCCGGACCAAGAAGCTTGAAACTCACATCAGGCACCTGCGTGTGTGTGTGTGCCCAAAATCCCAACAGGAGAATGGAGGAGAAGAGATTGTGGCATGGCCACAATCTGTCTCTCAGGCAAGTGCACGTGCCCTATGACAAAGATCTCTCTCAAAAATAATTAAAAGAATTAATTTATCATCATTATTATTATTAGCTATAGACCATATGCTCTCACTAGAGAGA
Organism: Tupaia belangeri chinensis; assembly: GCF_000334495.1. Classification (NCBI taxonomy): domain Eukaryota; kingdom Metazoa; phylum Chordata; class Mammalia; order Scandentia; family Tupaiidae; genus Tupaia; species Tupaia belangeri. The sequence goes on from NW_006204133.1 coordinate 1,406,819, forward strand.
GAAAGAAAGCAAGAAAGTAAGCCACCAGGTCTGGGACTTGAACTGCGATCAGTCATGTGGTAATCCAGTGCCTTAAGTACCTGAGGAGGAACACTTTCGAGATGTCAATTCCCTGTCTCTCATCCAGCTTTTTTTTTAATATTTAATTTTCTTATTATTTTGAATTTGATGAAAGAAGAGAGAGAAAGAGAGAGCAAGCCACCAGGTCTGAGACTCAAACCATGGTCGGCCATGTGGGAGCCCAGCACCTCAACCACCACACCACCTCAACCACCACACCATCTGCTGGCCCTCTCCCATCAAGCTTTTAATTTATTAATTCATATCAGTAAGGATTCATGATTCGTGCTTATCAGTGGATTATAATCCATGACTGTCATTTATTTCTTGATGTTTTTGTTCTATAGTTGGCCAGTGAGATCCTCTTCATGCTGGCCCCTGGCACGTAAACGTGTCCCTGTCATTCTTTGAGCACTTCTTTTATTTTCCGGCACAGAATGTCCCAGGCGCATCTTCCAGGCTGTCAATAAACCCCTGAGGAAGGTGCTATTACTACTGCCCCCCATGTTAGAGATGGGGAACCTAGGGACAGCTCAGGATTAAAGCGTAAACTGCCGCTAGCAGTTCAGGCGGCAGGCCTGAGAATACAGTCCAGTTAGCTCTGAGAGCCTGAGCCTGTCCGCCCCTCTCAACATTTTGAAATTTTACTTTTAGAAAAGTTGCAAAAGAGTTCCTCTTCACCCAGTTTTCCCTAATGTTAACACCTGACTTTACCAAAATACAATTACTGAAACCAGGAAATGAACACTGCTACAAACACTTAACTAATCAGCAAACCTTCCCAGGATTTTGCTGGCTTCCCCTAGCAAGGTCTTTTCCCAGCCCAGGATCTTGCATCGCCAGAAAACGCCTCCTATGGGGTATGGTCACGCCACAATCCTTTTGCCTCCATTCCTACATCCTGTCAGGATCTGGGGGATGGATGCACACACATGTGCCTGGCATGTTCTCCAGCTGCAGGGCCAGGCCTGCAACTGTGGCTGAGCACATGGGATCCAGCTGGCTATGCACAGGGCCTAATCACTGCACCATGGGACCTGCCTATGACCTGCCCCTTCATGTCTGTACACGTGTATGGGGCACAGTGACCCGTCCCTTTGGCACAATAGATTAATTTGTGGAATTCCCCAGTTTGGGGCTGCCTGCTCTTGCTCCTGGTTAGATTGAAGTGATGCAAGGCCACCACAGTGACATGGGTCCCTCAGCGCCTCATCAGAAGACGGTGACTTACTACTAGGGTGGATGGGGTAATCTTTCCACCATAAAGTTACTGTTTCCTTTTATAACTAAGTTTCTAGTGGTGAGATTTTGAGACAGTGCAAATACACTTATTTTTGCCTCCATTCTTGCCTACAACAATTACTATGGTGTTTGCCCAATGGTGATTTTTCCTTCTCCACGATCCCTTCAACATGAATTGGAATTCTGTTATAAGGGAGAGTCTTTCCGTATGTGCATACTGAATCATTTATACTAGTATGGGCTCACAGATTACTCTACGGCGTACAGTCCTTTGCAGAACCGAGCACCGGTTGCTCCTTCAAGTCGGTTCCTGTGTCCTGTCCTAGTTTATGGTACCACGATGTATTCCAGGCTCTCCTGGTGTCCCCCTGACCCAGGGAACTGGAGAACAGTACTGAGAAACCCAAGACCTGGGCACTATATGAGCTCACTGCTACGGTGGTGTCACTGCGAGGCCTCCCCGTGACAGGGTGAGGATATACATGTGTATTTACAAACTCTGGCACTCGCACACAGTCTACTCAGCTCCATCTCTACCTGTATGTGCATTAGAACATGAGTTCACACCCCTTCCAATGCAGCGGAAGGTTGGTCCTGTGGGGGTCAGATGGTGCCGGGGTAAAAGGCTATTTCCTATGAGGCCGTCACGCGGGAAGGTTCTAGGTTCGCATCTGGAACTGTGTCTGTACGCATGGATGCTCATGATCCCAGGCTGGACAGAACTAGATTGGCATCAATACCACACTGGGGGGTGCTATTTAGGACTCATGAAATCCGTAAAAAATGAAGGGTTTGTTCGAGCTACACTACCCTCCTCATCTATAGCTCTTCTCCACAGTGAGAAACCTGGCAGGGCCCGAGGCCTTTAACCGTGCTATCCCTGCTGGAAGAGGGCGAATGGAAGATGTCGCATCATGGTCTGCCCTAATGGATGGGGTTTTGACAGATACAGCGAAGGTCATTCCTGGAGGGACGGCACAAGTGGAGACTAACAGGCAAAACAAGGCACAATACAGTGAGCCTGACAAGGAAAGCGGATCTCAAGGGGCCTGAATGAAATGCAGTGCCCGTAGTTCTTGAAGGTGATTTTACCAGGACCACACCAACTTGGTTCTACTTTGCCAAGCACTGGAGAACTGCTCGACACTCGAGTGGGCAGTGGGAGAAGCACAGCTGTCTGGGCTTTAGGACTGAGAGCAAATGGACGAGGGGGGCAGGAGGAGGAGGGGACACGGAGCTGGGATACAGCGAGAGCAGTGTGGCCACAATGGGAAGGCCACCGCAGAACCAGAGAGCTTGGTGACTGACAGAAGTGGGGGAGGGAGGGCGGGGAGGGAAGGAGGCTTCGCACCTGTGTGGTAGGCCGGGGGTAGCGCCCACAGCACCCTGGAGAAAGAGCTGGGCCGGAGTGCGCCCTAACCGAGGCCCTCTGTAAGTCCGTACTCCCCTGAAGAGCAGGTGCAGGCCTAACCGCCCCGTGAGCAGGAAACCTGTGTTCTGTGCAGACAGGCCCGGCTCGTACCCTCCACACCTACCTGATCTCCATCCGGGCCGCCCCCCAGCCCCTGCCTACCTTGACCTTTACTCACTGCCCTGGTGCTGTCCTTCCTTCCATGGCGGCTGCCCGTCA
>NW_006204133.1:1410288-1414351 GCF_000334495.1 Tupaia belangeri chinensis
TCTCCTCCCTCCAGGGGCGCCTCCCTGCCACGGGACCCAGCCACAACCCACTCAGGGCCCTCCACTTGTCTACCCAACCTGCCTTTTTGGTTTGTTTTGCTCTATGACCTCCCGCTGATCCACCATCAGGTTCCCCCTTCTCCTACCCCCTGCCCCCGCCCCCTCTCACCTCTATAGGAGCACCTCTCCCTGCGTGGCTAACCCTCCAGGGCTCGCACTTGCCTGCCCCACCTGATGGATTAGCTGTCATTCTCTTGGCCCCCACGCCTCTGTGCTGACATGGCCTGTCTGCCTTCCTCCCTGACCTGGACGCTTCTTGGGGCAAGGCCAGAAGAGAGCTTCAAAATGTTTATGGAAAAAGCATATTATGAGTAATACACGTGGATTTAAATTTTTAAAAATGTTTTTACCAATGGTGCTTATGCTCACCAGAAAGAGATAGAGAGAGGGAAAGTGAGAAATTGGCCCCAGAGGGGATGGCCATGCATGATCCCTTCTCTTCCACTCTGCTCTCGAGTTTTGGGCATGCACATGCACTCGCCCAAAGTGATTCTCAAGCCACGGCATCCGGGACCAGAACCGTGGCCAGCCTTGTGTGAGTCGGGTGCCTTACCCACCACACCACGCTGGCCCTCCATGGATTTCAAATTATTTTTACGCCAAAGCAAACTTATAATTTAATTTTATTTTCCCATGCTCCTTTTGAAGTCCCTTCTTGTGTCGTTGGCCTCAAACACATGGCACTCCTCCTGACTCGCTATGTGTGCTCCAACCCTCGATCAAGGTTAGAGCAGACCCCCCAGACCCAGCTCTCTCCCCCTCTGCTTCCACCGCCCTTCCGTCTTTCCTCAGTGCTTCTTGGCCTCACCTCACAGCCTCTCTGCCTCCCTCTCCATCCCTCATCCAAGCTGACGAGTGTGCACCCCTGCTAGTGTGGGCCAGCCTCCGTCCTGTCCAAGCAGGCACAGAGGTGCCCGGACGGGGGATGACGCGGGTACAGCTGTCCAGGAACAAGGCGATGAGGACAGCCTTTTCTCTGCTTCCCCTGATGGACTGAGAGCTGGGCCTCTGGGGACCTCTGGCGCCCTGCTGCCCTGCCAACCAGACACCCTCATGCAGCTCAGCTAGAGCCAGTGCCACGCTGCCTTCTCTCGGGTCCCTTCTCGGAAAGTCCCCAGGGATGGATGAGCAAACAGCAGCACAAAGAACCATGAGAAAACAGAGCCACACACTGGGCCTTGTCCATAATTATTACTATAATGATTTACAAAAAGTTTTCTTTCAGGCAACTGTGTTAAATTATTGTACATATCTGGGAGAGGGAGGTGGGACCCTGGCCACAGGGAAACGCAAAGACCTCCTCCCTTGGGGAGATGAGAGAAGGAAACAACGCCCCCAGGTCAGAGTCCTGATTAACTGGCTTCCCCCAACAAGTGAAGACCATTAAGCCTTTCCCTTCAGGGTGCTGGGGGTAAGAGGGGGGAGCAGCAAGTCAATGAAGTGCTTTGAAGGGAGAGTGTGACACTGTCCCCACTGTGTACCGGGTCCTGGCTCTGAAGGGCCACCTGGGTCACCCTCTCTCCCTGGGGTGGAAGCCAGCCTGGTACTCAGCCCTGCACCAGTGATCTGCCCAGGAAGATGAGGGCAGAGTGCAGAGGGCCCAGCTGTCCTGCTGGGTTGCGGAGAGGCGGTGGCGTGAGACGCAATGACGCACTGGCAGGAGCTGCTGGCCACCCTCGCCCTGCTCAAGGCTACTTACACAGGCACCCCGGCACTCTGGCCCTGGGGGAGTCAGAGCAAGGAACCACAGGCTTTGGCCCTGCTAAGAGGACGCCCAGACAACCCAATGCTGGGCCCCTCAATTCCTGTGCTCTGGCTCAAGACTCCCATCCATGCAGCTCAATGTTCCTGTGTGTGTGTGTGTGTATGTGTGTGTGTGTGTGGCGGGGAGGGCTGCAGGGGAGCACTGCTGTACCACCCACCTGGGGTTCAGGGCATGCAGGGGACCCTAAGCCTAGTATGTGAGCCCAGACCAAAAAGGACCAAAAAGGGCTCTGGGCTCCCTTCCTCCTGCTCGCCCAACACGCTCCACGCTCCCAGGGCACTAGAAGGTTTTGCGATGAATAGCACGGGCACCATCCTCTTCATACTCCTTTTTGGATACCCACATCTTCTTAAAAGTATCCAGCGAGGCCAAGATGGAGCCCCTGTGAGGATGGAGGGATAGGGTCCTTCTGGACCTGTGAACTGTCAACTGCCCTCCCTCGGCGCTGAGATCCATTTCTCTACCTGGGAGAGAAATCCACCCACCTCCACTGCCTGGACAACCCAGGGAGCAGAGTCCGGGGCAAAATGGTCTCCTCCCGGGGCCCTCCCCTTGAGCCCCGCCTCACCCGATCCATGTGGAGTACAGCCGTTCCTGCGGGGCTGAGATCTGGAAAGAGCAAGCAGCCATGTCACTGCCTGGTCTCCACAGCAGCCACCCTCCCGGCCTTGGGGGCATCTCCCTCAGGGCCCGAGGCCACACAAGGGCATCAGCTGGGAGGAGTGGGACTGGATGGATGTGGAGGTGAGAGGTGCCTGCAGGTGGCACGTGCCCGTCCTCCCCAGACAAGGTGGCCTGGACCCAAACACCCACGAGGACTCTCCATACGCACCTTGATTTTGACATCCTTTGGGGCAAGCTTCTTCACCTCACTCAGTAATCGGTCACCAAAGCCTGCAAGTACAAGCCGGCTGAGCCTGGGGTCCACGTCCGGCTCCTACCACTAGCTCCCCCGTATCAGCCTTGGGAGGTCCCCAGCTACTGCTGCTCCCCTTTCAGCAGGTCCATCCCGGATGAAGGGTAGGGGCAAGCCACCCCACGGGATACAGACCCATGGATGCAGGTGGGCCCAGCCCCTCAGAGAAGAAGCCACACGGCCTGCCTGAACCTCTGTGCTCCTCAGGGCACACTTTGCTCATTTATTTTAAACTTTTTTTTTTTAAATGCCAGAAGGTATATGCATGCACAAGAGAGAAAGAGAGAGAGAGAGAAAGCCTCCCCCACTGGGGCTTGGCACATCCCAATCCTTGTTCCTCCAATTCTCCACTCCGTCAGGATCTTGGGCACATGGGTGACGTTCAGGCTGAAGAAGGTAGGACCTAACCCTGGTCAGCCAGATAGGAACTGGCTTCCTAACCACTGTGCAGGGGCCAGCCCCATAAATTTTATACCTCCTAGAGGCTTCTCATCTTTTCTTTTTTTTTTTTTTGGAAAGGTTTTTGCTATAGGGCGTGTGTGCTTGCCAGAAAGAAAGAGACAGAGAGACAGAAAGTGAGAAATCACCCCCCAGGGGGGATGGTCACGCCGCAATCCCCTCTCCTCCATTCTCCTCTCGGGACGTTGGGCACGCATGCACATGCTCCCAGCATGAGTTTAAGCCACCAGGTCCGGGGCTTGAACTGCGGTCAACTACATGGGAGTTCAGCGACATAGCCATTATGCTAACTGCTGGTCCCATCTTTTTTTCTTTTTTTTTTAAGAGAGATTTTTGCTATAGGGTACATGTGCTCACTGGAGAGACAGAGAGACAAAGAGAGACAGAAAACAAGAAATCAACCCAAGGGGGTAATGGCCACAATCTCTTCTCCTCCATTGTCCTCTCGGGATTTGGGGCATGCACACAAATGCACCCAGCGTGAGTTTCAAGTTGCCAGGTCCGGGACTCAAACTGTGATCAGCCATGTGGGAGTCCAGTGATGTAACCATCTCACCATCTGCTGGCCCCTAAACTTATCTTTTCACAAAGATTGACAGATTTAATTTTAAGTCTTAATCTTTAAAAAACAAACAAACAAACAAACAAACACGCTTAGGGCCAGGAGGTGATGTGATGGATTCCCACACACTCAACCATGGTTCGAGTCCTAGACCCGGCGGTTTGCTTTCTCACTTTCCCCCTCTCTCTCTGGTGGGCACACATGCCCTATGGCAAACATAGAAAACAGCTGTGCCCCAGCCTTTGGGGAGGGGGTGTAGTCTAACCACCACGGACTTCCTAACCACCATAACTTTGAAGAG
>NW_006204133.1:1414414-1417892 GCF_000334495.1 Tupaia belangeri chinensis
AAGGCGAGTACTTCGTGGAGGCCTTCGCTCTCGTCCCCAACCAGGTCTGGTTGAAACAGCAGCTCGGGGGCCCGGAACCGTGCAGGCCCCACCTTCAGAGCACAAGAGTGAGGCAGAAAGGCTCCCCAGAGAAGTCAGGCCTTCTCCTCAGGGCCTGGCATCAGCTGCCACCCAGGGCCAGGCCGGGCCACTTACGTCAAGCGTGCTGCCGTCGGGCAAGGTGTACTGCACCTTCTCTGTCTCCAGGGCCTCGTCCTTCTGCGGGTTGATGGACAGGTAGCAGGCTCGCTGTGGGGGGGACACCTCTCAGAGGGCTGCAGCGGGAACAGCCACAGCCAGGGCTCAACCTCATGCCTTGGTCTCACCCCTCTATCCACCCCAGGTCAGGCCACCACCCTCCCATCCTTCGTCACCTCTTTGATGGTCCGGACAACCTCAAACTCGGCCGAGGTGTGAAAATCAGCCCCTTCCTTGCGCAGCAGCAGCCGGAGATAGCGAGAGACGTCGCGGCCGGCAATGTCCACCCGCATGATGGAGTGTGGCATGGCAAAGCCCTCATAGATGGGGACAGCATGAGTGACCCCATCCCCCGAGTCTAAAACCACTCCTGTCGTGCGTCCTGTGGCGTACCTGTCACCAGGTCAGCATCCCTTCACCTCAGCCACTGAGGCAAGGGGACCTCTCCTCACCCGGGGAAGGGACCCTGGGGCATTTTCATGATCTGAAAAGGGACAGGAAGGACTCCCTAAAGGAAGAGTCATCGAGGGACTCTAGGGAAGTGAGACACCTGGTCACGGTGCGGGAGGATGGGGACTCAGGGAGCACTCACAGACTGAGCACAGCCTGCATGGAGATGAACAGGGCCGGCACGTTGAAGGTCTCAAAGAACACCTCTGCTGCCTTCTCCCGGTTCTTACTCGGGTTGAGCGGGGCCTCTGTCAGCAGAACAGGATGCTACGAGAGAAGGGAGAGCCTTGGGCATGTGAAAGCCAAGCCAGGCCCTGAAAGGACCTTTCCAGGGAGCCAGCCCCCCGCTGCGGGCCCGGGGGCTCCAGCAGGTCTCCTGCTTCCCAAGGCCTCCATCCTATTATCTGTCCCAGTTCCTCTTCCAAAGACCTGGCGCGCTCTGGAAAATTCTGCCTGGCAACCACTGGCTAGGACGAACAGATACACAATGAAAAGGTAGCAGGCCCCATCAAATGTGGAGAGGAGGGACCAGCAGTGGGCATAATGGTATGTCGCTGGACTCCCATGTAGTTGACCACGGTTCAAGTCCTGGACCCGGTGACTTAAACTCATGCCAGGCACGTGTGCATGCGTGTCCAAGATCCCGAGAGAATGGAGAAGGGATTGCGGTGTGGCCATCCCCCAAGGGGGTGATTTCTTGCTGTCTCTCTGGAGAGCTCACGTGTCCTATAGCAAAATCACGCGCGGAGCGACGTGCTCCATAACAAAAACCCCTCCAAAAAAAAAAAAAAAAACGTGGAGAGGAAATGTGGGAGCCCGGACCAGGGAGGAAGCGGACAAGGAGAGGGCACAGCCGGGAGGCCGGGAGCCAGCAGGGGGCGCCGGCCGCACCTCCTCGGAGAAGGTCTGTAGCTGGTCCTTGGAGTAGACGTACTGCCAGATGCGCTCCATGTCGTTCCAGTCCCGCACCACGCCGTGCTCCATGGGGTAACGGATGGCCAGCAGCCCCCGGTGCTCCTGGGGAGAGGGGAAGGGCAGGGGTGGCACCAACTCTTCCATCTGCCCCGACTGGAGCAGATGGTGACCTGAAGTCGGCACAGGGTGACCTGTCCAATGGCTTCTCTGGCTCTCAGGCGCAAGGTGGCACCGAGCCCCCCACCCTCAGTGTCTCTCTTCCTCCCACAGCCGTGCTCCCTGGCTTCCCCGAGCTCGCCACCGACATGTTCTCCCCATTCCTTCCGTGCACCCTGCCTGGCTCCCATCTCCACGGTCAGCCATAGCTCCCATATCACCTGTGCCCACTGCTCTCACGGGGCGTGGCTGCAGGCTCTGGGCGCCTGCTTCCATCTGCCCTGCTTCCCTTGCCCTTAACCACGGCTCCCACTGACGCTGTCTCCTGAGAGCCCCTTGTCCGCTCCTTCGGCTCAGGGCCCCCTTTTTGGGCCTAGAGCCGTGCCCCACTCCCTGGCGCCCCTCACTGTGTCCTCCAGGAGCCCACACTGCACTTGCCCAAACTTGGCCTCTCTTCCCCACAGTCGTGGCGTGTCTGCTCTGCCAAGGGGCTGAGCTGACCGTGTGGTCCTGGGCAAGTCACCCCGGCCACGGCCGTTTAGAGGCAGGCATGAAAGTCTGGGGGATTCTAATTCCTAAGTCACTCTGTCATCAGTGCTTTCCTCTGTAGCTCCCACACAGCTCCTAACACGCAGGATCCGGTGCGGTCTGAGCACGTTCCTCAGGACAGGAAGTGCCGCCTCGTCTCATGGGGGCGGGGGCATGGCGCCATACAGCTGGGACATGGAAGAGAAGCCCTGGGGGCTCCAGCAGAAGGTTCAAGCAGATGCCTCTGACCACCAGCCAGTGTCTCTGCGGTTAAGGACCAGACCTGGGAAGGTGGGCTCCATGGTGTTACCTCCGCTTTTGGTCCGATGAAGAGGTCCCCCTCCAGGGCTCCAGCCATCACGCGCATGTGCTTTGGCCTCCCGACACTGAGAGGATGGACAAAGTCAGTGAGGTGGGCAGGGGGCACAGCGAAGTTCAAACCGGAGTCTGACTTGAGGACTTCAGAGGGTCAGTGTCCTCTGTCCAGAGCATCAGGACGTGGCAATGGGACAAAGGTGGGGACCTGGGCCTACAGAGCTTGATGGGACTACAGGGTGGGCCTTGCCAGGATGGGGAACTGGGGGCAGAAGGGGGGTGCACCCCCCGAGAGGGTTGAGCGTCTGAGCGCTGCAATCCTGACCCTTTGTGGCCCAGCCCTGACAGAGGGTCAGCCTTCTGCAGCCACAGTGACTCAGCCCACGTTCCCGACTTCTGGGGCAGGGCTGCCGTCACCATCGGCAGACGGAGGGAAAAACAGCCCCTGGAAGCTGGGACCTGGATCCTGGGAGCACTCCTCTCCCCCTCAGTCCACGCTGCCTCTTCCCACCGCCAGGGCTTCCGGAACTGACTCAGTTCTTGGAAACCCTGAGACCTCAGGAGTTATGTTCTAAAATTTGACCGGAGCTCCCCACACATCAACTGGAACCTTCAATTACACCCACGTGGAGTTCAGAAAGGAAAGCTGAAGCCCTCCAGGGTGCTTTCTGCTGGCTCTGTCCCCAGAGCAGGCCTGGGGTTCATGGACTAGCCAGACACTTGGAGAGGCCACAGGATCCTCCCCCGCCTTCTGGCCAGTAATTCCAAAGGCCCAGGATTTCAGAAGAGGCTCTCCTGAGGGAAGCTTTCCCTGGGAGGCTAGAGTGGCCCAAGGGGCACCCCAGGGTCTCTCTGATTGTAGCCCTTCTTATTCCTG
>NW_006204133.1:1418087-1420409 GCF_000334495.1 Tupaia belangeri chinensis
CAAATCACCTGGGGAAAGGCCCCCCACCCCTCCTTGATTAAAACAGAACATTTACTAGTCTGAGAATAAACAAGCCCCGAAGAAAACATCTGAGGAGGAAGGGACAGCTATGCACCTGACTCTCCTGTGTAACTTGGCACCAGGCAGGTCTCTGGCAGACAGCTCTGATTCTTGGGGCTGCCACCGCCCCAGCCCCAGGGAATGCCTGCTGCTCCTCCTCCCTGGCTCAAGGAGAGACCGAAATGGAAGACTCCAAACAGGAAGAGGGAACCTGGAACACTGGTCCAGTCCTTTCGGAGCTCTCGAAGTCATGTGGACCTCACTAAGTTGGCGGTTCTCCCTTACAGGGAGGAGCGAGAGCTGCCGTCAAACGAGAGAGCTGTGACCCAGGCCAACGGCAAGTCAGAGCTGCTGCCTGGGCTGCACTTACTAGTTTGGAAAACAGTATTTGGGAATCTGGTCTCCAGCAAAGCCAGCCTTGATCACCCCTGAGCCCTGCAAAGAAAAGCAATGTTTAGGTCCCAACATTCACTTGCAGAGGAAGACGGTGTCCTGCAGTGGACAGAGCTGGCTTCCCCACCAAGGCAGGCCAGGGAGGAAGCCAGAGAGGGCGAGGTCATTTCCAAGTACACTGGTGTTCAAAACTCAGGCAATTCTGTGACCCCCCTATGGTGACTATGAAGGGGGCAGGTGAAGGGGGATTTTCCCGGCATTTAGTGAGTAGAAGCCAGGGAGACTGCAAAGTATCCTACAATGCACAGCCCAGTACCCCCACAACCCAATTATCCAGCCCAGAATGTCAATAGTGTAGAAATTAAGAAACCGTGAAGTTACCCTCCTCTGTGTGTTCTGGGCTGGCTCCTGGCAGGAGGAATCCATGGCACAAGCTACTTCCCCAAAACAGCAAGAAGAGAGTGTTTTTTCCCCCAAATGTCCCCTCTCGCCCTCTGGACCCTGGTGGACATGGACTGCATACAGGGCCTGCTAGGGAAGACCACTGAGTGCACAGGACCCCTGGTCCCTTTCCTGAGGGGTTTCCCCAGAGATCGCATGGAAAACTCAGTCGTGCCACATTCCAGCCTGGAGCTGGACTTGGGATCTCAGAAAGAACCTGGCATCTACTATAGAATCCTCCCACTCGAAGGAGGAATCAGCCTCTCGGCCTCTCTTCCTACCAACCTTCCTCGCAGCCCCCTGGGTCTGCGGTGCACAAATAAACATTCCCAAGTCACAAAGGAGGGGCTGAGACCCCGAGGGGCCCAGCTGCTGCCCTCTGAACTCATCGCAGGGGATCAGCGTGCATGAATGATCTGCCCAGCACCAAGGGAAGCAGCTGGAGAGCTGGCGGGCAGCACATCCCAAGCCCACTCCTAGCCTCCTCAGGAAACATGCCCTGCTCTGACTCAGCCAAGCCCACATGGCTACTCCAAATAAAACCCAGCCACTAAGGGACCCCGCCAGGGTCATGTGGGAGGGAGGCTGATCCCAGAAAGAGCAGAATGAGTCATTATAAAAAACTCTAAGGCGGGCTCAGGAGAGGCAGAGACCCAGCTAGGGGCAGATCCACAGACCAGTCCTCTTCCCATGTTAGCCCGCGGTTCCCAGGCCAGAAGCAAGCTGAGCTGCCAGTGTGAATGAAGCCTTGCATCTTTCTTCTGATGCTTCCAAACAATGGTCCCAAACTGCTTCTGGGTGCTGGGAAGAGTGGTCCTGAACTCTCCACTGCCCTGTCGGCTGTGGAATTTCTGCTCAGCGTGCGGAACACTCAAGGGGAGGGTCAAAGTAGACCAGAGGCCAGCCAGGTGGTGGTGGTGATGTGGCAGGTAGAGTCACTTGCATTTTTGCCTCGGGATGTGGTCCCTTGTGAAGTGCTGTATGGAAAGCACCAGGCCAGCCCCTCCGAAGGGCAAGGCCAGCGGAGCGCAAAAGGGCAAATGCTACTCCCCTCCCATCAGGCAGCCAGGGCCAGGGTAAATAGCCCGGGGTCGAAACCTGCCCAGTGACCCTGCTCTCCACTGAGAAAGGTCCAGGATGCCTGCGTCCGCCGGCCTGACGCACTGGTGCACCACCAGCTGCCCGGCTGTCACTCCACCTCTCCCGACTTCCCCAAGCCGGGCTCAGGGAGTGTTCGGGGCAGGGGCTCCGCAGAGCCAGCGGGTGGGGACTGGCGCCAAGGGGCCAGAGCCAACAAGGCCAGATGGGAGCGCGGATCCCCTGAGCGAATCCAGCGGTGCGCAGGGGTGCAAGCCGGCAGTGCGCGGAGGACGAGCCGACACCGGCGGGGGGCCCTCCCCGCGCCGCCGCGGACGCCCCTGGGGGCGG
>NW_006204133.1:1420874-1425466 GCF_000334495.1 Tupaia belangeri chinensis
GGCCCCTCCCGGCGCCGCCGCGTACGCCCCTGGGGGCGGGGCGCCCGCCCTCCCCCCCCGGCTGCTGGGCCTCACGTTGTCGATGACCACGGGCTGATTGGCGATGATGTCGTAGGACTCCATGGCCGGGCCTGGCCGGCCTGCCCAGCAGGCAGGCTGCAGGACGCACCGGCGGGCTGCAGGCGGGCGGTCAGGGAAGGCGGGGGCTCCAGTCGCTGTGCCGCACCCCTCCCACTCGGAGCGCGCAGCCTACGCGAGCCCGAAGGGGCTTTCGGAGGGCGGGCCCCGCGGGCAATCACTCGGCCTCCGACAGCGGCCGCCCCGGGCCCGCTGCGGGGAAAGAGGCGGGGCCTCAGGGGGTTAGCTAGCCAATTGAAGCCACCCGGAAGAACGACCTGGGCATTGCTAAGGTAGGCTGCGCCGTGTCGGGGGATGACGTCATGGCTCCGTCCTTAAAGGGCACGCAGGCAGCAGAAGGTGGAGGTGGGCTGCTCCGCCGGCGTGCTGAGAGTCGGACAGGCTGGGAGTTCACCTGTCCCGGGTAGACGCTTTTCTGGCTCCTGAGCACATTTGACCAGGCTCCTTCGTGAGCGCGACTTCCGCTAGGAGGCCGGCCTGGGATACATCACTCGAAGCATTTTTTTCCAGGCACTGAGGATGACTCTCTTCCTTTCAAAAATAACAATTTCGTGGTAATTTGGGCGTCTGCTGTGTAACTGCGGGGCAATTGCACGTTGCTTGGATTACTTCAGTCCTTGTGACAACTTCGTCGGGTAGTTGTGTTGTTAGGTTGTGAAGTATGCAGTCCGTGCTTCCCCCTCCAAGAACCCAAAGACAAGGAAGCAAGCGGAGCACGATGTTGTTTATGGAGAGACCTGGTCCACAGACAACCACAGACAGAACGGGCCACCGCCTCGGGAGGCGCCATCTCCCCCCCAGACCCCTTTTCATCCTGCTTTAGATCCTTATTTAGTCAAAATATGTGTCCCAAGATCTCCTCTAGCTTGCTACATTTTAATCTTCGTTTTCCCAATTTTGGTTTCTTAGGTATCTCGTGACCCAGGTAGTTATTTTGAATTTGATGTATGTTACAAAATAAGCGGTTGTAGGAGTCTTCCTTAACCCTTTGTGCTCCTGGTATTTTAACCAACACCTAATAGTGTTATTACTCCCATTTTACAGATGATGAGCAGAGGCACCTGACACTTAGATAACCTGCCCAAGGTCACCCAGCTGGGGTTAGCATGTTGCCAGCTCTTATCCCCCCTGGGGTTGGCTGCTGCCAAGAGTGTGAGACGTAAGTCCACTACCAAAGGGACCTATAGTTATTTCCATCTATCTATATATGAGGGGGACTCCAAAAAGTTCATGGAAAGGTGAAAGTGCACCTTTATTTTGGCATAAATTTTGGGAATCCATTCATAATACACATTTCCATGGACTTTTTGAAGACCCTCCCACCTCCCCCTTTAGAGGATAAGTTTGAACTTTGTTAAACTGAAGCAGTGTCTTACAGAAATGTGCCGAAATCATAAGTGTATATTTTAATGAGTGATTAAAATGTGGACACACCTCTATGGCTGTCAGTGAGTTCAGGAATCAGGGCATGACCAGTACCCCAGAGCCCTCTACTTCTGTCACTGCTCTGTTCTTCCTCAGAGCTGATCTCTATCTAGAATTCTTTTTACTTTTTAGTTGCCAAAGGGCAGGTGTGCTCACAGGCAGAGAAAGGGGGGTTTAGCGATTAATGGGCCATGATCGTGTCATAATCCCCTCTCCTCATTCTCTCCATCCTATGGGGATTTTAGTGCATGCCCATGTACTTGGGATGTTTGCCCAGCCACTCCACCTGGACCTGAACTTGGGTTGGTCATGTGAGATCTGATTCCCTTAACTACCAGGCCATAGGCCTGCCCTCTGTCCTGAATTCTAAAACCACAGGTTAATCTCGCCTAGTCCTACTTTTTTTTTTTTGGCCTTTTTGCCTTTCTGTTGTAGGGTGCATGTGATTGCCAGAGAGACAGAAAGAGGGAAAATGAGAAGTCACCTGTCATGGGGAATGGCCATCCTGCAATCCCTTCTCTATTCTCCTCCTGGAACTTCAGGCACACATGCATATGTGCTAGGTGTGATTTTCTTTTTTAGAGGTTTTTGCCATAAGGCATGTGTACTCACCAGAGAGCGAGAGAGAGAGCGAGAGAGAGAGCGAGAGAGAGAGCGAGAGAGAGAGCGAGAGAGAGAGAGAGAAAGAGTGAGAGGGGAAGTGAGAAATCACCCCTGGTGGTGGTGGTGCGGGGGAGATGGCCACGTTCAATCCCTTCCCCTCCTGGGATCTTGGGCCTGCATGCACACATGCCAATGTGAATTTCAAGCCACTGGGTCTGGAACTTGAACAGAGGTCAGCCACATGGGAGTCCAGCAACGTAATCACTACACCATCTTCTGGCCCCCTAGGTGTGATTTTCAAGCCACCTGGTCCAGGACTTGAACTGTAGTTGGTCATGTAGGAATCCAGCACCTTAACCACCATACCACCTGCTGGCCTAGCTATGTCTGAACTTTGCGAAAATGGAATAGTAAGAATCTATTTGTTTGCATCTCATGTCTATACATTCATGAAATGGGTCAGTGTGCAGCCATTTAAAATAATGAGGGAGGCCCAGCTGTGATTCCATGCACCAGTAAAACACTGCAGTTCTGCAAACTGAAGTTGCATGGGAAACCAGACTCAATCCCTGGCTCCACCTGAAGGCTAGGCGTGGTGGAGTGTGCCTGGAGCTCCAGCTCCTTGGGAGGCTAAGGTAGGAGGGTCGCCACGTGGAGAGATGCTGTGTTTAAAAAGAAGGGGCTAAGTTCCTCTTTCACCCCCCCCATTCTGACTGGGGTTAAGGGGGACTCTCTTACACCCCTGGTGGGAATGTAAATTAGTCCAACCACTGTGGAGAACAATTTGGAGATTCCTCAAAAATCTACAAATAGAACTGCCATATGATCCAGCAATTCTATTTGTTGTCACCTACCCAAAGGACAGAAGAATTTCTCATTGGAAAAGTGCTTGCACATCGATGTTTATTGCGGCACTTTTCACGGTTGCTAAGACAAGGAACCAACCCAAATGCCTCCCGTACAGCTGAATGGATTGAAAAACTGTGGCACATATACTCTGTGGAACACTATTCAGCCATTAAGAACAACAAAACCCTGGCTTTTGACAGAAAGTGGAAGAATATGGAGGATTTACTGCTGAGTGAAGCAAGCCAGGCTATGAAGGAGAGACACTATATGTCCCCATTTAATATATACCAAATGTCCGCACTATATAACTGAAACTGATGGGCTAAAGAATGTACATACCCAAGACGTGGATGTGAATGCCAGATGTGGTGTGTGTGGAGGAGTGGGGCCTGGAGAAAAACATTTGATGGAGGGATACGAAGACAGCATTGTTGAGACGGGGAGGTAGTGTTGTTATATTTTAATCTACTTGACCAGGGAGAAATGTTCATATATTGAAATGATCTACTTGTATGCTAAATAATGTGATTGATAATATTGGTAAAAAAAAAAGAAGGGGCTGATCTGTAGTGGGATCCTGCTTGTGAATAGCCCCTGCATTCTAGCCTGGGCAACATAGTGAGATACTGTTTCTACAGAAAAAAGAAAAGAAAGGAAAGAGGGCTGTCCCAAACTGTGGTGCACGGTAATACGACTCTGCAAAGCCAGCCCACATGGGAGAGTTCCTGGTGAGTGTGCAGGGACTGCCCTGAGCACACTGGGTGATGCGTTCTTATGACCCAGGGCTCGCTGGGGCTGGGGTGGATCAAGGCAGGAGGCCTCTGTCAGTAGTGCCTCTCTCTTTTTCCTCTCTGTCTCTCTTGTCATGGAGAAAAGAAAGGAAATAAAAATGACAGCAGAAAGTGGGGGCCAAGCAGCGATGCAGTGATAATGCAACTTTTCCCATGTAGGAAAAGCCCTGGGTTCACTCTCCCATGGACAAAAGAAATAACTTTTAAAAAGAATCGTTTTAAAAATGAGGGAGTTCTATATAACCCAAGATGAAATATATCAGGGCTCGGTACTAAAACAAAGCAAAAAGGGGCTAGCAGGTGGTGTGGTGGTTAAGGATGCTGGACTCCTACTTGGCTGACCATGGTTCGAGTCCTGGACCTCGTGACTTGCTTTCTCACTTTCCCTCTCTCTCTCTCTCTGTCTTTCACTCTGTCCCCCTCTGGTCAAATTTAAAAATAAACAAACAAATAAAGTTAAATAAAATAATTATTTTTAAAAAAAAGCAAAGAAAAGAAATAACCAGACTTAGAATGCTCATGCATGAGCAGCTCTGGAGAGTTTATGAGCCACTCGTAGGTCTCTGATAGGGAAGGGATCAGTGGTATATGTGAGTGAATGAAGGCAGAATTCATTTTTTGCCATATGAACTTTTCCACTAAATTGCTTTAACTTGTGCTTGCATATATAATTTATTTTTTTAAGAGAGATTTTTTTCTTTTTATTCTTTTTCTGGAGAGGTTTTTGCTATAGGGCGTGTGCACTCGCCAGAAAGAGAGAGACAGAGAGACAGAAAATGAGAAATC
>NW_006204133.1:1426003-1426520 GCF_000334495.1 Tupaia belangeri chinensis
GCGTGCGTGCCCAAGATCCTGAGAGGAGAATGGAGGAGAAGGGATTGCAGCGTGGCCATCCCCCCTGGGGGGTGATTTCTCGCTTTCTGTCTCTATGTCTCTCTCTGTCTGTCTGGCGAGCGTGTGCGCCCTATAGCGAAAAACCTCTCCAAAACAAACAAACAAACAAAACACAAAAAAACGAAACAGAGGCCAGCAGGCAGCATGATAGTTAAGGCACTGGACTCCCACATGGCTACCAGGGTTCAAATCCAGGATGCCTGAAAATCATGCCTGGCATGTGTGCATGTGTGCGCAAAACTGCAAAAGGAGAATGGAGGAGAAGGAATTGCACCGTGACCACCTCATTTCTGACTTTCCCTCTCTCTGTCTCTCTTTGGTGAGCGTACAAACTCTATTGGGGGTATGTAGGGGGAGAAACAAACAAAAACCTCAAGTGAAAGGATGTTGGCATGAACATTTATAGAGCATTGCCAACTTCTCGGGACCAGCCGATGGTGTAATGGGTAAGTCACCG
>NW_006204133.1:1426720-1440845 GCF_000334495.1 Tupaia belangeri chinensis
AAAGGAAGAAAGAGAAAAAGAAAACCAGCAAAGCGCCGCCAGCTCCTGTGTGAGAAGACACGCATGGACAGTGGGCAGCAGGGCACCGGTGCTGGGGTGAGGGCCAGCTAAGATGGGCTGGAAAAGGCCCCCAAAGAGCGTGCGGTCAAAGGCTATGGAGCAAACGGAGTGGCAGAAGGGCAGGCTCGTCAGTGATTCCAGGAGTTAGCTATGAAGACGGAGGGCTCAGACGTGCTGCTTTGCCGGGAGAAAGAAACAAACAGAGAGACGAGGACCCTCCCAGCGCCCCAGGGCCAGCCACTCACTTCTCACTCCCAGCCATCCTCTCAGCAGCTCCCAGGTAGCACCTCCTTTCTGACCTGAATGTCACCCTAGCACTTAGCGTCCCTTTCACACTATCAATCTCAGTAACTCGCCTGCACCACTTTAATAAAGATGAAAGGAACCACGCGCATACGTGGAGGAGCCTGCAGGCCAGGGTCTTTGCAGACTTGCAGAGTTTCTCTGGGGATGCCCTGCAAAAAGGACAAAGGTGATGGGTTGTTGCACCCGGTGCTGCTCCTGGTGTCAACTACAGAGATCCAGTTGGAGCCACCACTGCTTTCAGAATAATCAGCGAGCAACCTAAAGTAAGGAAAGCCTGCCCATCGAGCTGGTGAAAATCGTTCCTGCTGCAGCGTGTGTGCCCTCCCTGGGATCTGTTACAACCGATGAGTCGTGACGTGTACAAGGCCTATCGATACACGGTCACTGAGGCCCGTACTTACATCACAGCTCGCTCCTTGTGGTGGACAGTCCCAGGGGCTTTGACAGATACGTACTGCCACGTAGCCACCACTGGATTTTATACAGGAGTCGGCAGAGGGCACGGGGCCGGTCACTCGGTTCCCACATGGCCGACTGCAGTTCGAGTTCTGGACCTAGTGCCTTGCTTTCTCACTTTCTCTCTCTTTCTCTCTTACTTTCTCACTCTGTCCCTCTCTGGTCAAATTAAAATAAATAAATAAATAAAGTTAAATAAAATAATTCTTTAAAAAATAAATAATTATTTTTAAAAAAAAGAGTATCATACAGATAACAGTTAACAAATAACAATAACTGTTTCATTGCTCTATATCTCTCCCATGCTCACTTTAAAAAAAATAATTTTAACTTTTTTTTTTTTTGAGAGGTTTTCGCTATAGGGCGCATGCGCTCGCCAGACAGACAGAGAGAGACAGAGAGATAGAAAGCGAGAAATCACCCCCCAGAGGGAATGACCAGTCCGCAATCCCTTTTCCTCTGTTTTCCTCTTGGGATCTTGGGCACGCACGCACACGCGCCCGGTGTGAATTTTAAGCCACCGGGTCCGGGACGCGAACCGCAGCCGACTACATGGTAGTCCAGCGACATAGCCATTACGCTAAATGCTGGTCCTGATTTTAACTTTTTTTCTTCTTCTTATTATTTTCCAGTTTGATCAGAGAGAGATAGAGAGAGAGAAAGCAAGCCACCAGGTCCAGGATTTGAACCACAGTTGGCCATGTGCGAGTCCAGCGCCTTTAGCACCACACCACCTGCCTGCCCCTCCTGTGCTCTTTCTATTCATGCTCCACCCTCACCTTCCCAACCTCTGGCAACCAAAGATCTTTGGCTGTCTCTACACTGTGCCTTTTCCAGACCATAGAGTTGGAATCATAATGTGTGTAGCCTTTTAGGCTGACTTTTGCCATTTAGCAGTATGTGTTTAAGGTTCCTCCATGTCTTTTTGTGTCTTGGCAGTTTATTTTTTCTGACTGTTGAATAATATTCCATTGAATGGATGTACCACAGTTTGTTTCATCCACTTATCTGTTAAAGGACACAAAGGACATCTTGGTTGCTTCCGTTTTTTTTTTAAAGGTTTTTTGCCATAGGGCGTGTACGCTCACCAGAAAGAGAGAAAGAGACAGTGAGAGGGAAAATGAGAAGTCATCCCCCAGGGAGACTGGCCACACTGCAGTCCCTTCTCCTCTATTTTCCTCTGGATTTTGGGCACGCACGCACACACACCTAGCGTGTTTGAAGCCTCTGGGTCTGAGACTCTAACCGCAGTCACCTTGTGGGAGTGCAGTGCCTTAACCACCACACCACCTGCTGGTCCCAGTTGCTTCCAGTTTTTGACAATTATGAGTAAAGCTATAATATATAAATATTCATATAAATATGCAGCTCCCCCCCACCCCCCAATTATAGGACATGCGCTGGTTGGAGAGATACAGAATGAGAGTGAGAGACAGATAATGAGAACGCATCCCCCCATGGGGGTTGGCCACACTGCAACCCCTTCTCTTCCATTCTTCTCTGGAGTTTGGGGTACACACGCACACGTACTCAGCAGGCCACCAGGTCGGGGACTCGAACAGCACAGTTGGCCGTGTGAGATACAGCCGCCTTAGCCACCACGCCACAAGCTGGCTCAGCTTTTTGTTTTCAACTCATTTAGGTAAATATTTAGGAACATGATTTCTGGATGGTAAGCATATGGTTAGCTTTGTGAGAAACTGCCAAACAGCGTTCCAAATGCTGTATGTTTCCTATTCCCGCCAGGAATAAATGAAAGTTCTCACTGCTCTACCTCCTCACCAGCATTTGTCAGCGTTTGGGATTTTAGCCTTCCTGATAGGTGCGTAGTGATAGCTCTGTGTTGTTTTAATGGATGGATTATTTAATTCTCATAGCATATATGTTGAGGGTCTTTTCATATACTATTGCTACCTGTATGTCTTGTCTGGTGAAGTGTCTTCTTCAGTTGGGTTGTTTTCTTGTTGTTGAGGTTGTTTTGTTTTTAGTTTTTTGCCATAGGGTGCACGCACTCACCACAGAGAAGCAGCGAGAAATCACCCCCTAGGGGGATGGCCCTGCTACAATCTCTCCCCATCATTCTCCTCCTGGGACTTGGGGCACGCACACTCACATGCCCTGCGTGATTTTAAAGTTGCCAGGTCCAGGTCTCTAACTGCAGTTGGCCATGTGGGAGTCCAGTGCTTTAACTACCATGTCACCTGCTGGCCCCTCTCCTTGTTTTAAGAATTCTTTGTAGGACTGACCCTGTAGAATAGTGGTTAAGGGAGCTGGACCTCTGGACCTTAGATGTTGACTACAGCTCGAATCCCAGCCCCAGCATCTTGACACACACATAGGGCACGTCGGTGTGCATGGCTAACATTCTGACAAGCTGGATAAATGGAGAAGGGATTTCAGCATGACCACACGCTATCAGGGTTGCTTCCTCCCACCTCCCTCAAGTGCATGCACCCTCTAGCAATTAAAACCCCAACCAGTCCTTTGTATATGTTAGACGTAAGTCCTTGCGTCATAAGGATTTTTGCAAATATTTTCTCCCAGTGTGTGACTTGTCCTTTCATTGTCTTAATACAATTTTTTTTTTTGAGAGGTTTTCGCTATAGGGCATGTGTGCTCGCCAGCCAGACAGAGAGAGACAGAGAGACAGAAAGCGAGAAATCACCCCCCAGGGGGGATGGTCATGCCACAATCCCTTCTCCTCCATTCTCCTCTCAGGATCTTGGGCACGCACGCACACGCGCCCGGCGTGAGTTTTAAGCCACCAGGCCCAGGACACGAACCACGGTCGACTACGTGGAAGTCCAGCGACATAGCCATTACGCTAACTGCTGGTTCTCTCTTAATACAATTTAAAAAAAAAATTATCAGAGGGTGTGTTCACCAGCCAGAGAAAGGAGGAGGAGGGAGGGAGGGAGAGAGAGAGGGAGAGAGAGAATGAGAGAGAACTCACCCTGTGGGATGTGCTCACGCTGCAGTCCCTTCTCCCCCATTTCTCTATGCAGCCAGGGTTTTAGACACACACACATCCAAGTGCCCAGTATGTTTTGCAAGCTGCTGGGGCCAAGTGGGACCCAACACTTTACCCATTAGGCACAGGGAAGGCCCACAATTGGTTTTAAAATATTGACCTTATGGGAGCCAGCATGCGGCATGGTGGATAAGGTGCTGGACACTCATATTACTCAAACTGAGGTTTGAGTCCCAGATCTGGTAGTTTGCTTTCTCATTTTCCCTCTCTCTCTGGTCAAATTAAATAACAATAATAATGACAATAAATAAAATAAATAAATAATCCTTTAAAAAATATTGACCTTATGTTCTGCAGTCTTGCAAAATTCTTTTATTTGTTCTTAGGATTTTTTTTTTTAGAGGTTTTTGCTATAGGGCGCATGCACTCGGGGGGGTGATGGCCATGCTGCAATCTCTTCTCCTCCATTCTCCTCTGGGGATCTTGGGCATGCACAAGCTCCCGGCATGAGTTTAAACCACCAGGTCTGGGACTTGAACCATGGTTGACTACGCTGGAGTCCAGTGACACAGCTATTACGCCAAGTGCTGGCCCCAGGACTATTTTTTTATTTTTTAGAATTTTCCACATAGATAATAAAGTTGTCTGAGAATAAAGACAGCTACATTTCTTCCTTTCTGTCTTTTTTTTCTTTTTTAGAAATTTTTGCTATAGGGTGTGTGCATTCGCCAGAGAACCAGAGACTGAGAAATCAACCTCCAGGGGGGATGCCACACTGCAATACCTTCTCCTCCATTCTCCTCTTGGGACTTTGGGTACGCACACACACATACCCAACGTGAGTTTTAAGTCACTGGGTCCAGGACTTAAACCATGGTCGGCTATGTGGGAATCCAGCAATGTAACCATTACACCATCTGCTGGTCCCACTTCTTCTTTTCTAATCTGTTTGCTTTTTATTGAGTTGTTAGAAAAGTCATGATGCATTTTTGCACGGAAAAGTTCATCATAACTTTTTCAATGATCCCATATTTCTTTTTGTTTCCTATTGCATGGGTAGAATGTCTAGAACAATTGAATAAAGATCGTGAGAGTGGGCATCCTTGCCTTGATCTTGAGGTTACGTGGAAAGTATTCAGTATTTTCCCATTATAAATGATGTTAGCTGGAGATTTTTTTAGATGCCTTTTATCCAACTGAGAAAATTACCTTTATTTTCAAATAGAATTTTATCTCAAAACAATATTAGATTTGTCAAGGGCTTTCCTGCATCTATTATGATGATCATATGATTTTTTTCTATTGATATGGTGAATGATCCTGATTTATTTTTGAATATTTAACCAGCCTTGCATTTCTGATTATGATGTATTATCCTTTTGGAAAAAAACAAAAAACAAAAAACAAAAAACACAAAACTACTGAATTCAACTTGCTAAACTTTAAAGAATTTTTGTGTCTGTGTTTATGAAACATATTGGTCTATAGTTTTCTTTGCCTGTAATATTTTTTTATGTCCAGATAACGTTGGTCTCATAGGATGAAGCATTCCACCATCTTCAATTTTCCAGAGGAGTTTGTGTAGAATCAGTAGTATTCCTTTCTTAAATCTTGTTAGCGTTTATCTGTAGAGCCACATGGACTTTGAGTTTTCTACCCATAAATTTAATGTATTTAATAGATATAGAGCTAGAGGGCACATGTGCTTACCAGGGAAGACAGAGAAGAAAGCACCCTTCAGTAGAGCATGGTCACACCACAATCCCTTCTTCTCCATTTCTCCATCCTGCCCGGATTTGGGCATGTGTGCACATGCCCAGTGTGTTTTTAAAGCTGCCAGGACCAGGATTCGAACCACACAATCAGCCATATGGGATCTGAACCACACAGTCAGCCATGTGGAATCTAACTCCCTTAACCACCAGACTACGGGGTTGGCCCAGTTATTTCTTCTTGATTAAGCTTTGGTAGTTGGTGTCAGTCATGAAATTTGTCCATTTTATCCAACTCGTTGAATTTATTGACCAAAAAATATTTTTTTGTTCATATGAACCCTTATTTTCTTTTCATGTCTGCGATGTCTATATGGTATCTAAAAAAAATTCCTGCTATTGGTGATATGTTTGCATTTCACGTTTACTTATTTATTTCCGGAGAGAGAAAGAGAATGTAGAGAATGTTACCCTCAACAGGGACATGAGGACATAGGTAGAAAATGTCCATCTGGGGACCAGCAGATGCTTAATGGTTACGTTGCTGGACTCGTAAGTAGTTGATTGTGGTTTAAATCCCAGACCCAGTGGCTTAAAACTCACACTGGGCATGTGCATGCATGCCCAGAATCCCAAGAGGAGATTGGAGGAGAAGGATTTGTGGCATGGCCATCTCCCTGGGGGTGATTTATCACTTTCTGTCTCTCTGGTGAGGACATGTGCCCTATAGTAAAAATATCTCTATCTCCCCCCCTCGCCCCCGTCCCCCCGAAAAAAAAAGAAAGAACAGGAAAAGAAAATGAAGAAAATGGCCATCTGCAGGCCAAGTCTTAGAAGAGTTCCTTCCCTCAAGGCCCTGTCTTCGCCCCAGAAGAGCTTCCCCATTCCAGCCACTGCTCCCAGTGCGCCAAGGTGAGGGCTCAAGAGTAGGCTGGCTACATAATTTGTGGGACACCTGGTACAAAATGAAAATGCAAACAAGTACAGTTAGGAGCCAGTAGGTGGTGTAATGGTTGAGGCGCTGGACTCCCACATGGTCAACCACAATTCGAGTCCCAGACCCGGTGGCTTGAAACTCACACCAGGTGCATGCACATGCATGCCCAAAGGCCCCAGAGGAGAATGGAGGAGAAAGGATTGTAACATGGCTATCCCTGCCCCCCCCCGGGGGGGGGGGTGATTTCTCACTTTCTCTCTCTTTTTCTAGCAAGTGCACATGCCCTATAGCAGAACTCTCTCCAGAAAAAAAAAAAAAAGTACAGTTAGAGTACTAAAATACAAAGACTTTGCCGTTGAAAATGATTTAATACTTATAAGATCTAGTAGGGGAAGTAGCCATACATGAGTAAGGACATGAAGGTACCCATTGGTTCATGTTATTTTCTGTATTATATATACAGAGCAGGGTCTTGACTCCACAATTCACCCCTAGGCTCAGGCAGCTTCAGGTCATGGGCATCCACATGCCTGGCATAGTCAGGGAGGTCTCTGGATATGAACCTGGAACCCTCCCATGAGGGCCAGTCTTGCAGAGCATTGAGTTTTACTGCTGCACCACCTTCTGGCCCAACTGTCACAATTTTATGTAATATAGTAAATAACACTTAATTAGTGTGATTTCTCAATCGAGCATATGAGTTTTCTGGCTATTTTAGCTACTTCCCAATTGACTTAAGCTGATTTAGTTGAGTTTTGGCATTGCAACTTGAAGAGTCCTGGTTACTATCCCGGTGCCTTCAGGCTACGGAGCGTGTGGGACTGGGGACGGCACCAGGGATCCAAGGCAAGCTAGCAGAGAGGCCGTCACTTCAGGTCAGTGTCCCCCTCCATCCTATCCACTGACATGGCTCTTTCCCCTTTCCCACTGTAGAACCACCACCCCCCCACCTCACTCTGGGTGTGACTTCACAGACCACGGGGTTCCGCAACACCCTGGAGTTCAGGGCCGAGTCCGAGGACCTTCAGTAGATTGACTTGTCTCTGTTGGTGTAGACTATGGCGAAGATGAGCAGCGCTGGGACCCTCTTCTTTGTCCTGTGGCTGGACAGTTGGCCAGGTGCAGAGCCCCACCCGAGAGGCTAGAGAGAGCGTGAGCTTACGGCAGGCAGGGCTTGGGTTCCCCTCTCTAAGTGTGGGGTGGTGAACAAAGGCTTTCTCCCGCCTACCTTCTTCTCCCCTGAATTTACTCTTTGGAATTTATTGCTTGGAAAAAGTGACTTAAAAAAGTTTTCTTAACTTTGAAACTTTCTCAAAATCCAGAGCTCCATGGGAAGATAGCATACATGTACATTTTAACTTTTCATTTATTTTTTAAAGATTTAGTTCATTTTATTTATTATTGTTTTTAAAATTTGACCAGAGAGAGACAGAGAAAATGAGAACAAGCCACCAGGTCCGGGATTCAACTGTGGTCAACCATGTAGGAGTCCAGCACCTTAACTACTAAACCACCTGCTGGTCTCCATTTTAACGTTTTTTTTTTTTTTCCTGAGAGTTTTTTTTTTTTTTTTTTTTTTGCTATAGGGGAATAGGGGATGTGTGCTCACTGGAGAGACAGAGACAGAGAGATAAAAAGCACTTTCTGGGGGGATGGCCATGCCATGGATCCCTTCTTCATTCTCCTCTCGGGATTTTGGGCATTCTTGCACGTGTGCCTGGCATGAGTTTCAAGCCGCATCTGGGACTTGAATCACAGTGGACCACGTGGGAGTCCAACACCTTAACCACTATGCCATCTGCTGGTTCCCATTTTAACTGAAAAACAAAAACAAACAAACAAAACAACAACTACAACAAAAAACAACTTTATTCATTTCTTCTGAGAAAGGGATAGAGGCGGAGCGACAGAGAGATACAGGCACCTCCGACGGGGTCTTCACACCACCGTCCACATCTGGTGTCAGCCAGCCTGGATCACGGGTGCATGTGTGCCTGGTGTACACAGGGGGCTTTGGCGCTTGAACCCAGGACCTTCCCATGTGGGTCTAGCTGTGTTACTGTTCCACCACTGTCTGGCCCCCATTTTAACTTTTTGCTATCAAAAAGTTCAAACGTATACAAAGGAAGCTTAGTACTGCCACATGCTGCTTTGTCTACACACACACGCATGCACACACACTTCAGTAAGAGCTTTATGAAGGTGTGATTCACCTGCCATCGCATCCAGCCTTCTCACAGTGCGGAATTCAATGGCTTTTACTATACTCGTGGAATTGTGAATTACCACTATCTAATTTCAGAACATCTTCATCACCACAAAAAGGAACCTCAGAATCACTAATCGGCATGTCCGATTCCCCCCCACACCCATCCCCAGCAACCTAATTTGTGGTCTGCTCTCTAGATTTGTCTTATCTGGACATTTTATATAAATGGAATCATGTTAAACGAGATGACTTTTAAAAGTTCATGGAAAATGGAATTCAAGAATGTGTGTGTTTTGCTACAAAGTTTTTGAAATCCACATATAGATTTTTCATAACAGGTGTTTTCCATGAACTTTTTGAAGACCCCTGGATGTGATATTTGGTGACTGACCTCTTTTACTTAATATGTCTTCAGGGTTCATACATATTGTAGCATATATTGGCATGTTCCTTTTTTTTTTTTTTAAATTTCTTTTAGTTTTTGCTATAGGGCACATATGCTCACCAGAGACAGACGAGGGATGGGGTGGGGGAAGGAGAAATCACCCCTCAGGGAAGATGGTCATGCAGCACTTCTCCCTCATTCTTCTCTTGGGATTTTGGGCATGCATGCACTTGTGCCTGGAGTGTTTTTCAAGCTGCCGGGTCTGGGGCTTGAACTGCACAGTCGCCCATATGGGATCCAGCACCCTAATCACCATACCACCTGCTGGCCCCATGTACTTCATTCCTTTTTATGGCTGAATAATATTCCCTGTATGTCTGTGTCACGTGTTGTTTATCTATGATCAGTTGATGGATATTTGGGTTGTTTTCATCATTTGGCTATTAGGAATCACACCATTATGAACTTAGCTTTTGCAAAATGTGTGTTAGAGTTCTTTTCTCTATCTTAGGGTCTTATTTGGAACCACTTTTGCCATTTAATACATTAATTGGCTGACCCTATTCTGTGATTTTCTCTCAATGTAAAGATATTGGGAATGCAGAGAAAGGGAAAAGCAGTAGACATAGGCTTTGTGAGGGACAAAGAAGTTCTGGTATTGTTTTCCAAAATTAAACAGGCCAGCTCAGCCTTTGTAGTGTAGCCCATAACGTGCTGGACCCCTGTGATGGAAGTCACATGCTGACCACGGGTTCAGTTCCCCAGGTCTGCCCGAAAAGATACCAGTCACACAATAAGTGCCCAAGATCCTGACCAGCTGGAGGGCTGGAGAAGGGGATCCTGATGGGGTGGGAAATGGGAAAAAAAAGAATTGCAGTGCGACCATGTGCTTCCTTTCTCTCTTCCTCGCTCTCTTTCTTCCACGCCACCCTCTGGCAAGCAATAAATAAATAAATAAATAAATAAATAAATAAATAAAAAATTAAGTGTCACTTTTACAAAGAAAAGCCTGGGATTATAACTCAACATCTCTCCAGGTTTTGATAGTGCAATCTTTTGTCAGTTTGTTCACATCCACAGTAGGTATGTGAGTATCAACTTGAGATCAGTTCATGAAGCCCTAGGGGAGATTGCTGACCACTCTACTTCCATTTGCACCTCCATTTATTTATTTATTTAGGAGAGTTTTTTTTTTTTTTTTGCTATAGGGCGTGTGCGCTCGCCAGACAGACAGAGAGAGACAGAGAGACAAAAAGCGAGAAATCACCCGCCAGGGAGAATGGCCACGCTGCAATCCCTTCTCCTCCATTCTCCTCTCGGGATCTTGGGCATTCACACACACACGCCTGGCGTGAGTTTAAGCCACCGGGTACAGGACTCAAACCGCGGTCGACTACGTGGGAGTCCAGCGACATAGCCATTACGCTAACTGCTGGTCCCGCACCTTCATTTTTTTGTTTGTTTATCAGTGACAAAATCAGGAATTCCTAGTGCTCGACATACGATCAAGTAGAGATTACCTCTGGCCCCCTGAGATCCCTCACAAATATAGACCCACAGCCTGGATTAGTAAGAGTCAGCAGGAGCCTTT
The DNA here is from genome assembly GCF_000334495.1 of Tupaia belangeri chinensis. Taxonomy (NCBI): domain Eukaryota; kingdom Metazoa; phylum Chordata; class Mammalia; order Scandentia; family Tupaiidae; genus Tupaia; species Tupaia belangeri. Next base: position 1,437,348 of record NW_006204133.1, read on the forward strand.
TTTTCTCTCCTCCTAAGCAAGGAAGCAGTACATTTCCTTTATTTATTTTACTTTTAATTTTTTTGGGGGGGGTTTTGCTATATGGCACATATGTTCACCAAGGAGAGACAGAGAGCAGGAAAGTGAGAAATCTCCCCCTGGCGAGGGGTGGCCATGCCGCAATCCCTTCTTGGCTACCCTCCTCTCAGGATTTTGAGCACGCATGCACATGTGCCTGATGTGATTTTCAAGCTGCCAGTTCTGGGACTTGAATCACAGTTGGCCGTGCGGGAGTCCAGTGCCTTAGCTACTGTGCCACCTGCTGACCTCTAAAGCAATGCATTTCCAGCATGGTCAAAGTCATTCTTCATCACCACCACTCCACATGGAGGGGAAAGTTTCAACCTAAAAAATCCGAAATGTTCGTTCATCTGCTTTTGCTCCCCCCAAAATTGAGCACTGACCGTAACTCTTCTTGGAACGAGTTCCGTTTATTATAGTTCATACTAAGTTATAACACTGAATGATATGAAGGTAGGGCACTTTCGATCTCCAGATCACATAAGCAAAGTGTGTCTCCCTCTCCCTCCTCCAGCTTCCTGTGGCTTTCCTACCAGTCCTTGGGCAAGAAAGCCAAATCGACGGAACTTTATTGTGTGCCATGGTTTAGGTAATGGATTATCTCCCAAAGGTTCCTGTTTTGGAATTTGTTTGTAGTGGATGGCGATTGGATCCCAGAGGCACATGAACTGATTAACGCTGTCTTGTGAGAGGCTCAGTGAGTTCTAGACCTCGTGATGCAGGTTGTAATAAAAGAGAGAGCTGGGGGCATGCACTTGCTGATCTCTGCTTCTGTTGGCCCTGCTGTATGCTGGCTTGATGTCAGCTTTACGTCCTTAGTGCCTTTGGACTTTCCAACCACTAGAATCATGAGTTAAATAAACCTCTATTTCTTCCTCCCCCCCTTCTTCTTCTCCTCCTCCTCTTCCTCCTCCTCCTCTTTCTCCTTTTTCTTCTTTCTTTTAAAATGTTCTATAAGGCATATGTGCTTGCCAGAGTGAGAAAGAGCATGTGCCTGATGTGATTTTCAAGCTGCCAGTTCTGGGACTTGAATCACAGTTGGCCGTGCGGGAGTCCAGTGCCTTAGCTACTGTGCCACCTGCTGACCTCTAAAGCAATGCATTTCCAGCATGGTCAAAGTCATTCTTCATCACCACCACTCCACATGGAGGGGAAAGTTTCAACCTAAAAAATCCGAAATGTTCGTTCATCTGCTTTTGCTCCCCCCAAAATTGAGCACTGACCGTAACTCTTCTTGGAACGAGTTCCGTTTATTATAGTTCATACTAAGTTATAACACTGAATGATATGAAGGTAGGGCACTTTCGATCTCCAGATCACATAAGCAAAGTGTGTCTCCCTCTCCCTCCTCCAGCTTCCTGTGGCTTTCCTACCAGTCCTTGGGCAAGAAAGCCAAATCGACGGAACTTTATTGTGTGCCATGGTTTAGGTAATGGATTATCTCCCAAAGGTTCCTGTTTTGGAATTTGTTTGTAGTGGATGGCGATTGGATCCCAGAGGCACATGAACTGATTAACGCTGTCTTGTGAGAGGCTCAGTGAGTTCTAGACCTCGTGATGCAGGTTGTAATAAAAGAGAGAGCTGGGGGCATGCACTTGCTGATCTCTGCTTCTGTTGGCCCTGCTGTATGCTGGCTTGATGTCAGCTTTACGTCCTTAGTGCCTTTGGACTTTCCAACCACTAGAATCATGAGTTAAATAAACCTCTATTTCTTCCTCCCCCCCTTCTTCTTCTCCTCCTCCTCTTCCTCCTCCTCCTCTTTCTCCTTTTTCTTCTTTCTTTTAAAATGTTCTATAAGGCATATGTGCTTGCCAGAGTGAGAAAGAGTGATAGAGAAATTACACACCCAGGGAGGATGGTCAGTCACAATCCCTTCTCCTCCATTCTCCTCCTGGAATTTCGGGATGTATGCACACATGCCTAGTGTATGTGTCAGACTGCCAAATCTGGGACTCAGACTGCACCGTCAGCCATGGGCTCCAGCTGCCTTAACCACCACATCACCTGCTGGCCCTAAACCTGTTTCTTTATACATCCCGCGGTCTCGGGCGGTTCTGTTAGCAATGCAATAGCAGGATAAGACACTGCCCAAGGCTGGCGCTCGGAGGCTGGACTGAGATTCAGTCTAGCGCATCTTCCCTGCAGGGTGCGCCGCTCAAAGCAGCATGTGAAAGCCTCTGGCCCGAGGAGAATGTGTGCCGAGCCAGCACGACACTGAATCACAACTAAGTTTATTTCTCCTACAGGTTCAAATAATGAACTTGCCTCAAGTTCCAAAAATCTAGATGAAGGTTTGACTAAAATATTTGGTAAGTAACCTTCTCACGTGACACCTTTGGGCTGTATTGGAGGACTCACAAGCTTGTCCGTGGTTGTCTCCCAGGGAAGCTGTGCCTTGGGGCTAGAATGACTTCCTCTAAATGTCAAACTTTTAAAGAAATAAACAAAACACCGGCAGGAAGGACCCTGCTGCTAGACAGGGGTCTGTATGGCAGCTGCAGAGCCCTGAGCCAGGACTCAGAAACTGCAGGACGTCCAGACCCACTCAGACCAGTAGCACCAGAGCTGCCTAGCCAGGCTGAGCTGAGCTGGGCCTTCTCATACTGAGAATCCCCTGGGAAGAGTGCTGGAAGGAGGCATCTCTTACTGATGTCAGCCGTCAGACTTGGCGATGGGGGTGCAGCCTTGCATCAGCAGTTTTTTAAGCCCATCAGGTAACATCAGGCCGAGACGCATTGATCCAAGTCTTTCAATTACCATTAGTGAAAACCTAATGCCGGGGGAAGGGAGACTGAGACTCTTAGCAGATTGCTGAGACTGAACCCCAGCCATCCACTGAAGGAAGCTGTCCAGTTTCCGGTGAACTCTCTCCTGGCTGTGCCTGTGCTGTCTGTCAGGGTGGAGGCTGAGGGTGGTCTTTGGTGTGAGCCAGAGCTCTCAGGAGGGTGAGTACAGGCGCTTTCCTCTGGGGCAGGAGCTGTTGGATCAGAGATGTTCTGACCACAGAGCGACACCTGCCGATTCTGCTGCAAGGGGGAAACCCGCCTCTCAACAGTTTGCCCCTCCTCCACCAGGGCCTGCTGAGCTGACCAACCCCTTCCAGCTCTGCCCTGGGCACCGAGGGGCCAAGGACTGTTGCCTGGTTCTCCCTGAGCAGCAGTTCAGAAACTCGCAGGTGAACGCCTTCGTCAGGGAGTGGGTGGGGAGGAGAGCTCACTCTGTCAGTGGTGGGTCTGATGGTTACATGTGTGACATCTATTGTAAGCACCGATTCCATCGAGCGAGGAGACCTTCTACCAAGGTATCAGGAGCCCTCGAAAATGGACTCAGGATATGTACAGGACAGGCGCAAGTTGTGCTGGTTGTAAGCCTCGAAGGGGAAGTAAAACTGCTGTTTTCCAGGGGAAAGTAGAAGCCTCAAAGCTTTAAGAGGGAAAG
>NW_006204133.1:1440876-1459412 GCF_000334495.1 Tupaia belangeri chinensis
ACAGATTTTGAAAAAAATGTAACCCTGAGGAACGAGCAGTCATTTTACAGAGAGCTTTCACGGCTTACAGACCTGTCATTGTTTCCACCCTCATCACCTCCACCCAGCTTTTGGGGGTGCGGTTTTCTCATACGATATTTGTGGATGACTTCTGAAACTCCCTGAGAGCAGTCGATTTGGGCTGGTTGGGTCCTGGGCAGTCCTGATGTTATAATGTCGGGGTCAGCGCCCTCTGGGGGCACTGGGGCCAGGGTGAGAGGGTGTCTATGGGATCCCGGGATGAGCAGCAGTCCTTTAATGGTGCTCCAAGGACCTTTTGTGATGCCTGTAGCTCATTGAGTTAGTGTCCCCAAGGGGCTATTTCTTCATGTCCCTCATGCCTCGTATTGACCCACCAGAGCTGCTGTGAGGCATGAGCACCCAGTTGCTGGTGAAGGGAGTTGACAGAGACACCTAATGTCTGCAGGCGAGAGTGACCTCAGGTCTCCATAGAGAGTGACCTCAGGTCTCCGTAGAGAGTGACCTCAGGTCTCCGTGGTCAACTGGCCCCAGCCTCCCTGCAGGGCTTCTCCATTCTGAAGTCTGCTCAGCCCGGGGCCTGCCTTCAGCCCAGCTGGTTTTCTCTCCTCCTCTCTTGTCCCGCCCCCTCCTTCTCTGCTCTGTGTGGCTGTCAGTGTATCCGGTCATGTCTGCATACACTTCACCTTTCCACACATCTAGATGGCTCAGGGGTGCAGACCAGGCGCCAGGTCTCCCTCCTCTCTGAACCCCAGCACCTGTGCAGTGTATCGCAGAGCTGGAACTCGGTAAATCTTACTGTACGGATGACACACAGTCTCGTACTCTATTCTAATTTATGCAGGCGTTATGCCTTTAGGAAGTTAGGCTTGGTCCTGCTACACAATATGGGTCATAAAAACTGATTGGCCAAGGTGATCTCAGCGAGGAGAGGCCACGTATTACTGTGGCCGCTGTGCCAGTTAGGAACACACTAGGTTGCAGCTACCGGAAAACATGACTTGGGTGGCCCAAACAAACAGTGGTTTATTTCCTTTGATTATAAGCAATCACAGCAACTAAGGATCTGGTAATAGCTCGGGCTAAGGCCAGTTTCCCTGAGACCGTCAGGGCCTCCCCAGTGTCTGTGTCTCTTGGATATAAGATGGCTTCGGCAGCTCTAGACACCACATGTGCTTCAAGGCAGGAGGAAAGAAACCCCATCTTTCTCATCCAGCCAGAGGAGCAATACTCTTCCTGAGTCCCTGGAGTCTTCTGAGGACCTCTGTGTCCCACAGCCCTGTCCCAGCTCCAGGGACAGTGAGAAAGGAAGCTGTTTAAGTGCTTGGCCTTCAAGATTCTGACCACTAATAGGCATGGAAGGAGGTGACAGTGACTTGCAAATGCCACAGAATCTGCAGGGATGCCTCGTTTGTTCTGTCATATGGTAGTGACATCTTTGTTTTCTTTGTATTGTGTGTCTTTTTTTCCTCCTCACCCACATTTCCACTTGTGCAGGCTTCCAGAGAACAGGAAACTAGGACTATTCACCAGCCGATCTGGGTAGTGTTGTTATGAAAAGGAAGGGGATGAGCCATTTCTAGACATTCTGCCTTCTGCGTGACCCTCACACTATGATTTAGTATCTAAATAATAGTAAATAAATAAACTAAATAATAGTATCTTCATTCTACCTGTCAGAGAACCAACCATCAAAGAGCTGAAGTTGCTTGCCAATATTATGCTTTCATAAATAGCAAAAATCAAGGTTTAGACCTATGGGGCCAGCAGGTAGTGTGGTGATTAAGGTGCTGGATTCCACATGGCCAACTCAGCAGTTCAAGTCCTGGACCTGGTGGCACAAAACCTGCCTGGTGTGTGTATGTGTGTGCCTGAAATCTTGAGAGGAGAATGGAGGAGAAGGGATTTCAGTGTTGCCATTCCTCCAGGGGAGCAATTTCTCACTTTTCCTCTCTTCAGTGAGCCCACTTGCCTACAGAAGAAAAAAAAAAAAAAAGATTTAGAGGTCGGCAGGTACCATGGAGATTAAGAGGCTAGATCCCACATAGCGGATTCCATGGTTCAAGACCCGGATCCAGTGGCTTGAAAAACACACAGGGCACATAATCATGTATGCCCAAAAATTCTAAGAGAAGAATAGAGAAAGGACTCTGGTGTGGTCATCCCCCATGGGGTGATTTTTCACTTTTCCTCTCTCTCTGTCTCTCTTCAGCAAGCACACACATCATTTAGCAAAAACAAAAAAGAGAAAAGATTTGGACCAATGTCCATCTGTCACAAAATTAGGACTTCCATTATGAGAAATTTTCTAGGTGAGTCAATAAGATCTTTTTCTTCTTCTTCCTTTTTTCATTTTTATTTTTTGGAGAGGTTTTTGCTATAGGGCATGTGCACTCTCCCGAAAGACAGAAACAGAGAGACAGAAAGTGAGAAACCATCCCCCCAGGGGGGATGGCCATGCCACAATCCCTTCTCCTCCCGGGATCTTGGGCATGCACGCACACGTGCCAGTGTGAGTTTAAGCCACTGGGTCTGGGACTCAAACTGCGGTCAACTACATGGGAGGCCAGCAACATAGCCATTACGCTAACTGCTGGTCCTTAGATCTTTTTTTTTTTTTTTTTTTTGAGAGAGAGATTTTAGCTATAGGGTATGTGTGCTCACTGAAAACAGAGAGAGACAGAAAGCAAGAAGTCACCCCTCCACAGGGGATAGCCACACTGTAATCCCTTCTCCTCCATTTTCCTCTCGGGATTTTGGGCACACATGCATACACACCTAGCATGAATTTCAAGCCACCAGATCTGAGACTTGAACGGTAGTTGGACATGTAGGAGTCCATCACCTTAATCACTATGCCACCTGCTGGCCCCATGATCTTGAAGGAATAAAATTATATGCACCTTGAGGAAATAGGAAAGAGATTTCTTTGTACACAGGAACAGTTTGGATAGTGTCATAGGTGGGCCCAAATGACAATGGGAACAAGAAGAAAATTGTGGCACCAAATATCTAGAGATTTGGGGCAACTTTTCCAGGCATATATTTTTGGTGGGCAACATTGACTTCCCAGGGTACCTTCATGCAATCACAACTTTCCAGGAATAAGTTAGGTGGCTGGAGTTTCCTTCCCTATGATAAAGCATTTCATCCCATGTCCATTTATCCACTGTATTCATAGACTAGGTCCTTACAGAGCAGTCAGTCCTGCATGGCTGGTGCTAACAGGCCTTTTTTGTTTCACCCGAGATGATATTCTACTGCAAGCACTTCCCAAAGTTCCGAATGATCCGCCATTTGATGGAACAAGAACGGAAGGCAAAGCAATTACAAAGAGAGACGTGGAAGAAAGCAAGTACATGTTAACACCATAGTGCGCCTGTTCCTATAGGCCTGCGTGCTGTATTGTCTGTACTACCTTCTCATTTTAGCATTCTTAAAAAAATGCTAGAAGGGGCATGTGTTTGCTGGAGGGAGACAAGAGACAGAAAGAGAGAGAGAGAGAGGGAAAGTGAGAAAACCTCTTCAAAAAAAAATCATTTCTATTAATAATAAGTTCTGTTAGACTATTAGTAAGGCAATTTTATAATGAATGACCTGGCCAATGGGCTTCATAAGTCACTCGATGAAGGAGAAAGGTGACTATTTACTGTATAATCTCCCGCCCCCCCTTTTTTTTTTTTGGAGAGGTTTTTTCGCTATAGGGCGCATGCGCTCGCCAGACAGACAGAGAAAGACAGAGAGATAGAAAGCGAGAAATCACCCCCCAGAGGGGATGGCCACGCCACAATCCCTTCTCCTCCATTCTCCTCTCGGGATCTTAGGCACGCACGCACACGCGCCCGGTGTGAGTTTTAAGCCACCGGGTCCAGGATTCGAACGCGGTCGACTACGTGGGAGTCCAGCGATATAGCCATTACACTAACTGCTGGTTCCCCTTACTGTATAATCTTGATTGTTTGTCCTGTAGCAGGTTTTCTTATGCTTCCTTGGCTGACAGAATGTGCTGAGCACATTTTTAGCAAGCTACTTGCAAGATTAAGTGCATCTACTCTTAATGATCCACCAGCGTCTCACTAACAGAGAACTGTGCATTTATCACTGGCTGGATCAAAGTCGTCGTCCTTGAAATCCTTTGGCAGACCCCACACAGGCCTCTTACCAATTTCCTGTGGCGTTAAAGCAGCCATGTGCACAGATTACTCACTTGCTATGCATAGCGGCTGTCAGGAAACCATGTGAAAATGAGTCTAATCAGTGATTTTATGTTGCAACTGCAGATTCTTGTACACGGTTCATGAATACTGTGGGACCCTCAGAGTTAAGCGAAGGCCAAGTCAGTTTCTTAAAATACCATGCAGAAGCGTCAATGTAAAGAAAATATATGCAGATCCAATGAAAGATTTAATCACAGGTTTAACCTATTTTCCTGTAGGTTATTCCCAACAAGGAAGCTTGAACAATTCTGAATTTGCATCAAGTTCAAATACAGGAGAGGAACATTTGGCTAAGCTGTTTGGTAAGTAACCTCCTTGTGTGAAACCTTCGGCCTGTATTTGAAGAGTTGAATGCTCATCTGTATTTGGTTCCCAAGTTCCTGCAGCTTTGAGAGGGAAGCAGGTGCTTTACCTTCAGGCTAGAATGCATTCCTCTAAATGTCCACGTCCCCCCAAATTCAGCGAAATATATAAGATAAACACTTGGAAAGGACCCCGCTCCTCAAAAAGTGATCTGTGTAATAGGAGCCAGGGCCACCATCTGAGAGCATGAGAACCTGCTGGGGAGATTGTTGAAAAGAGACATCCCATCCCATCCCCAGTGATGAGTATGTGGTGGGGGTAAGACCTTGAAATCGGTAATCTCTTTTTAAAAAAGTTTGTTTATTTCTTCAACAATGAAAGAAAGAGAAAGAGGAGCACCACCAATGGGGTCCTCCTGCTGCGATCCTCCCCCATCCTCAGCAAGCCCAGGGTTTTGGCATGCATCTACCCTACAGTGTGTTCAGGGAGCTCTCTAGATATAAACCTAGAACCCTCCCATGTGGGTCAGCAATGCGGAGTATTGTATTACCGCTGTGCCACCACCCAACTCTTGACAATAGTAGTTTATTATTTTGTTTTGTTTCTTAATTTGCTAGAAGATGCATGTGCTTGAGAGAGAGAGAGAGAGAAAGAGAGAGAGAGAGGGAGAGACCACTTCCCGTGGGGGATGGTCACATTACAATCTCTTTTCCATTTCTTCCTCCTTTTGGGGACTCTAGGCATGCACACACAGTCCCAGTGTTTTCTAAGTTGCTGGCTCTGGGGCTGAGCTTTGTAGTCAGCCATGTAGGATCCAACCACCTTAACCACCATGCCACCAGCTGGCTCAGCATCAGTAGTTTTTAAAGTCCTCCAGTTTATTCTAGACTAGGCCTCACTGATCTACTCCCAACTCTGTCATTTACCATTTGAGAAAAACTCAGCCCCAGATGGAAGATGGTGGGGTGAGAACTTCCAGGAATCTGTCCCCTTACCAGAACAATTGATCTGGCAAGAACTGTCTTTTTTTTTTTTTGAGAGGTTTTTGCTATAGGGCACATGTTCTCACCAGAAAGACAGAGAGACAGAAAGTGAGAAATCACCCTCCAGGGGGATGGCCATTACACAATCACTTCTCCTCCTTCTCCTCTTGGGATCTTGGGCACACATGCACACATGCCCAGCGTGTGTTTAAACCACTGGGTCTGGGACTCGTACGGTAGTCGACTACGTGGAAGTTCAGTGACATAGTCATTATGCCAACTGCTGACCCCAGGCAAGAACTATCTGAAGTAGCTAGTTTGAAACGCTGGAGTCTAGCTGAACACCTGCAGTGTCCAAGTGTGAGTCTGATGAAGAGGTTGGTAAGTTCTGGTGAATTTCAATATTTCACATAGTAGCTACCATTTTCCACCTCTGCAGCAGACAGCTGTGTGCAGAGCAGTCCACATTCCTGGTAAGACTTGCTGGTGCCAGGGTGGGCAACAAAGACCTTGTCCTCTGAAACTGGGGGTATGTGTTTTGACTGCTGATTGCTGCTTTAGATCATTGACACAGCTGGCACTGAGCCTAGCCATTGTATAAACATTCATAGGCTAAAGAGACTTCCAATCCTTTCCAGGAGATTAAAGAGACAGTATTTTTGTTTTTCTCCTTCTTGGAGATAGACACTAAAGGGAACTTTTGTCAGATCACTGACCTCAGAGATAATGAAATGAAATATAGTACCCACACACAAGAAATACATACTTTACAAAAATAGTTTGTAGTATTGTCCTTGTAGTGAAGTGGTCATGAGAGCTAGATCCCACATGCAATCATGGTTTATAAGCCAGCCCCAGAGGCTTCCAAAACACTCTGGGTATATTATGTGTGTGTGCCCAAAATCAGAGGAGAGGAGATTGCAGCATGGCCATTCCCCATCGGAGGATGTTTTCTTCTCTCTCTCTCTGTCTCTCCGGCAATTGTAAAAGAATAGTTTGGAAAAGTCACAAGTGGATAACTCCAGCCCTTAGCAACCAAAATACATGAATCCCTTAGAAGTGAGAGGATTGGATTCTCAGAATTACCAAAATGTAATACTCAGGATGATCATCTCTCAACAAAAATTACAAAGCATATGGCAGGAAAGTATGACCCTATCACAGGAAAAAGGAATTTGACAGAATCCATCTCTGAGGAAGCTCAGACATTGGGATTATTAGTCAAAAATGTATTGTGTTTTTGGAAAAGTTATGACACATTTTTGCATAGAAAAATGCGTCATGACTTTTCTGACAACCTAATACATCAACTCTCTTCAATATATTTAATGAGCTAAAAGAAACCATGAATAACAGAACTTAAGGAAATCAAAGAAATGATGCATAAACAAATGAAAATATCAATAAAGAGACAGAAATATAAAAACACACACACCCTATGGCAAAAACCCCACCAAAAAAAAAAAAAAACACTTTGAAGTAAGAGTTCTATATCTGACAAAATTATCCTTCAGGAGTTAGAGAAAACAAGACATTTCCACATAAAGGTGGAGAGATCTTCTCTACAAGAAATGCTAAAGAGCAGGTGGCATGGAGGCTAAGGTTCTGAATGACCAGCTGCGTAGTTTGAGTCCTGGACCCAGTGGCTTGAAAATCATGCATGTGTGTGCTCAGAATCCCTAGAGGAGACTGGAGGGGAGGTGATTGTGATTGTGGTCATTCCCCCTGGGTGGTAGGGGGGTGATTTTTCACTTTCTCTCTCTCTCTCTCTCTTTCTGGTGAGTGCACGCACCCAATAGCAAAGACGTAAAAAAAATGCTAAAGGGAGTCCTTCAGGCTGAAATGAAAGGACAAGAGACAGTAATTTCAAATCATAAGAAAAGAAAGTAAAGGTAAAGGTACCTACATAGGTAAATATTAAAGTCAGTATTTGGTTTGGTCTGTAACTTCTCTATTTTTTCCTATGTTATTTAAAAGGCAAGTTCATGTGGCTGGCAAATGGCATGATGGTTGAGGCGCTGGACTCCCACATGGCTGACCACAGTTCAAATCCCAAACCTGGTGACCTACTTTCTCATTTTCCCTTTCTCTTCAGTCAAAATAGAAGAATAATGATCACAAATAAAATTAAAAATAATAAATCTTTAAAAATAAGTAAAAATAAAAGGCAAATTCATAACAGAATAATTATAAATATATGCTAATATGGGTATGCATAAAGATTTAATCTGTGACTATAATAATATACAGGGAGCGACAATCGAGATATATATGAGTGAAGTGTTTGTATACTATGACAACTAAGTTGGCAACATTCAAACTAGGTTGTTAGAAGTTTAAGATAACTCAGTGTTTATGTTTAAATTAGTTTTAACTAATGTAAGTTTAACTAGATGTTCCAATGTAACCACTAAGAAAATAATTTTTAAAAAAGTAAAAAATTTAAGGAAATCAAAATGGGACACTATAAAAAAAAACAACTAAAAAAAAGAGAGTAATGGGAGAACTGAGGAACAAAAACGTTATAATACAGAAAAAAATAGCTCAGTGATAAATTAAACCCTTTATCAGTAGCCACACCAGATGCAAAGAGTTAAACTCCCATTAAAAGGCCCAGGGGTCTGGATGGTGAAGCCGCAGTAAACTCTGATCCTCTGTGAGACTGAGATTCCCAGTGTGCATCCAGAGACCTCCCAAGTTTACTGGGCACATGCATGCTCGTAATTCTCCACTGGCTGAGGCTGAGGGTGGATCACAGAGTCAAGACTCTGTTGAGGGGTTCTCTCTCTCTCATTTTTGGAAGAAATAAACAAATTTTAAAGGAATAGATTATCAGACTGGAGTTTTAAAAAACCAAACTCTGGGGCTGGCAGATGGCACGATGGTTAAGAGCACTGAACTCCCACATGGTCAACCACAGTTCGAGTCCCGGACCTGGTGGCTTGCTTTCTCATTTTCTCCCTCTCTCTCTCTGTCCCTCTCTGGGCAAATTAAAATAAATAACTAAATAAATAAAGTTGAAAAAACTAAAAAAAAAAAATTGAATAAAAAAATTCTAAAAAAAAAAAACCTAACTCATCCATCTATATGCTGTCTACAAAAGATTCACTTAGGATATAAGGATACAAAGAGATTGAAAGTTAAAGGGTGAAAACTTGTATTCCATGCAAATATTAATCCAAACACTGCTGTGGTTAATATAATAAAAATAACTATATTGAGGCCAGCAGGTCGCAGGGTTGTTAATGGCGCTGGATATTATGGCCGACTGCAGTTTGAGTCCCAGACCTGGCACCTTGCTTTCTCACTTTTCCCCCCTCTCTCTTGCTCTGTCCCTCTCTGGTCAAATCAAAATAAGTAAATAAATAAATAAAATTAAATAAAATAATTCTTAATAAAAAACTATTATTTTTAGGCAAAATTTATTTCATTTTTTAAAAAGTTTATTTATTGGGACAAATAAATGGGTAATGGTTACATTGCTGGACTCCCACATGGCTGACTGCAGTCTGAGTCCCAGACCTGGTGGCTTGAAACTCATGCCGGGCTCCTGTGTGTGTGTATGTGCCCAAAATCCTGAAAGGAGAATAGAGGAGAAGGAATTACAGAATGGCCATCTCCCCTTGGGGCTGACTTCGCACTTTTTGTCTGTCTATCTCTCTGGTGAGTATATGTGTCCTATAGCAAAAATTTCTCTAAAACAAAAAGTTTATTTTATTCATGATAGCATGTGTGCACATGTATGTACACTCATGCATGTACATGTGTGTGAGAGAGACAGAGAGAAAGAGAGAAGCACGTTCAACACGGTCTAGTCACACTATGATCCTGTTTCCCCAGCCTTCTGGCTTGTTAGAATCTTGGGCATGCATGCGCACACCTGAAATATTTTAGGTTGGCTGGGACCTGCTGTCCAAACCTGTGGTCAGCCATATGGTTTCCAGCAATAAAATTGAGTACATTGTGCCACAAAGGCTGGGCCCAAAATAGAAAAGTTTAAAAGACACATAGAAAGCTAGTTGTAGAATAAGAGATAGAACAAGGAGACAAAAGCAATAAGGAAATAGAAGATTTGAACATCACTGTAAACAAATCAGGCCTAATAGACATGTGCAGACCCTCCATACAAGGACAGCGAAATATAAATTCCCCTTAAATGTACATGGAATGTTCTCTGGGATACTCCATATTCTAGGACACAAAACAAGTCTCAATAAATTTAAAAGTGTGAAATTGTACAAAATATCTTTTTGAATTATAATGGAATGAAACTAGAAATCTACAACAGAAGGAAAAGTGGAAATTATACAAATATATAGAAATTAAGCAAGATACTGTCAAATAACCAATGGGTCAAGGAAGAAATCACTATGAAGATTAGAAATTTTCTTTTCTTTTTTTTTTTTTGAGAGGTTTTTGCTATAGGGTGCATACGCTCGCCAGACAGACAGAGAGAGACAGAGAGACAGAAAGCGAGAAATCACCCCCCAGGGGGAATGGCCATGCCGCAATCCCTTCTCCTCCCTTTTCCTCTTGGGATCTTGGGCATGCACGCACATGCGCCCGGCATGAGTTTTAAGCCACTGGGTCCAGGACGCGAACCGCGGTTGACTACGTGGGAGTCCAGCGACATAGCCATTATGCTAACTGCTGGTTCCAAGATTAGAAATTTTCTTGAGAATGGGGGTCAGCAGATAGTGTAATGGTTATGTTGCTGGACTCCCACATAGTTGACCATGGTTTGAATCCCAGACCTGGTGACTTAAAACTTATACCGGGCACATGTGCATACATGCCCAAAATCTTGAGAGGAGAATGGAGGAGAAGGGATTATGGCATGGCCATCCCCTCTGAGGGATGATTTCTTGCTTTCTGTCTCCGTTTCTCTCTGTCTCTCTGGCAAGCACATGCACCCTATAGCAAAAACTTCTCTACAAAATAAATAATAAAAATAAAAAAAATCTTGAGATGAATGAAAACTAAATCCAGCATACCAAAACTTATGGGATACAGTGTAAGCAATGCTAAGAAGAAAATTTAGGGTTATAAATATATATATTAAAAAAGAAAAAAGATATCAAATAACCTAACTGTACACCTAAAAGAGCTAGTAAAAGAATAGCACATTAAATTGAAAGCTAGCAGAAAGAAGGAAATAGTGAAGTATATAGTGGAAAGAAGTGATGTAGAAAACCAGTAGAAGAGGGACCAGCAGTTAGTGTAATGGCTATGTTGCTGGACTCCCACGTAGTCGACCGCGGTTCGAGTCCCGGACCCGGTGGCTTAAACTCACGCCGGGCGTGTGTGCATGCGTGCCCAAGATCCCGAGAGGAGAATGGAGAAGGGATTGCAGAGTGGCCATCCCTCCTGGGGGGTGATTTCTCTCTTTCTATCTCTCTGTCTTTTTGGTGAGCGTGCGCCCTATAGCAAAAACCTCTCAAAAGAAAAAAGAAAGCAGATAAGATAACTACAAAAAGCAAGCAAACAAATCCGTAAGGCCCCTCCCCCCCAAAAACTATAACTTATATCCCTTATAAAGATAAATGTGAAAAAATGTAGGAAAATTTTGGCAAACCAAATCCAACAGCATATGAAAAGGATTGTACACCAGACCAAGTGGAATTTATTCCTGGAATGGAAGGATGGGTCAATGTACAAACACCAATCATTTCAATCTACTGCGTTAACAGAATGAAAGGAATGAAACGTATGATTATCTCAACTGATACAGATACAGCATTGGGCAAAATTCAATGCCCTCTCACGATAAAAAGAACAGTCAACGAACCAAGAATAGAAGAAAACTACCTTAACATAAAGGCCTAATGGAAAGTTCGCATTCGATGGTAAAAGACTGGTTAGGAATAAGACAATGCTCGCTTCATTTCTTCTGGAAGTCCTCTCCAGTAATTAACAAGAAGAAGAAATGAAGCATCCAAATTAGAAAAGAAAAAGTAAAATTATCTCTGGTTGCCAAGGATTTTCTCTTGTATTTTGAAAATCCTGTAGACGTCATCAACAAACAAAACAAAACTGGGGGACCAGCAGTTAGCATAATGGCTATGTCGCTGGACTCCCACGTAGTCAACCGCGGTTCGAGTCCCAGACCCAGTGGCTTAAACTCACGCTGGGCGCGTGTGCGTGCGTGCCCAAGATCCTGAGAGGAGAATGGAGGAGAAGGGATTGTGGCGTGGCCATCCCCCCTAGGGGGTGATTTCTTACTTTCTGTCTCTCTGTCTCTCTGTCCTTTTGGTGAGAGCACACGCCCTATAGCAAAAATAAACCTCTCCAAAAACAAACAAACAAACAAACAAAAAACCCTGTTAGAACTAATAAATGAATTCAGCAAAATTGCAGGATACAAATTGAATACATAGAAATCAGTTGTGTTTCTATATGTTGACAATGAACAATCCAAGAGAAAATTAATTGTATTTACAGTGATATCAAAAAGAATAAAAAATTGAGTAATAAAATTATCCAATGAAATGGAAGACTTGTACATTGGAAAACTACAAAATGTTGGTGAAAGAAACTAGAGACACAAAGACATCTCATGTCCATGGATTGGAACACTTAAATATTGTTAAGATTCAAAAATACCCAAGTGATCTCTAGATTCAGTATAATCCCTATCAAAATCCTAATAGCTTTTTGTTGTTGTTGTTCTTGAGAAATAGAAAAACCCACCCTAAGATTCTTACGGCATCTTAAGTGACCCTGAAGAGCTAAAATAGTCTTGAATAAGAACAATGTCTGAGGACTCCTACTGTCTCCTTTTAAACTTGTACTGGGGCCAGCAGGTGGCGTGGTGGTTAAGGGTGTTGGACTCCACATGGCAGATGGCATTTTGAGTCCCAGACTTGGCGACTTGCTTTCTCACTTTCCCTCTCTCTCTCACTCTGTCCCTCTCTGGTCAAATAAAATAAATAAATAAATTTAAATAAAATAATTCTTTAATACAACAACAACAACAACAACTGAAACTACCAGCACAGCTATCTAGAGAAGGCTAGACATGCAGACCAGTGGAATAGAATCGAAAGTCTAGGGGAAAAATATGTATCTATGGTGAACAGATTTTTTGACAAGGGTTCCAAGGCCATTACAAATAATAGTCTCTTCAATAAATGGTCTTGAGAAAGTTGGATATTCACATGTGAAAGAACGAAGATGGGGGCCAGTAGGTGGCGGTGGTGAAGATGTTGGACTCCCACATGGCTGTCTGCCTTTCAAGTTGTGGATGTGGTGGCTTGCTTTCTCACTTTCCCTCTCTCTCTCTTTCTCCGTCTCTGCTGAGCACATGAGTCTTATACCAAACTTAAAAAAAGATAATAAATAAAGTTAAATATAAAAATAGATACTAAAAGAATGAAGATGGACCCTGACATTACATCATATACAATCATTAAAACTCAGGACCAGCAGATGGCATAGAGGTTACGTGGCTGGACTCCCACATGGCTGACTGCGGTTTGAGTTCCAGACTCAGTGGCTTGGAAATCACACCAGGTGTGCGTGTGTGTGTGTGTGTGTGTGTGAAATATCTGGAGAGGAGAATGGAGGGGGGGGGATTGGGGTGTGGCCATCGCCCGGGGGAGGGTTGAGAAATAGAAAAACCCACCCTAAGATTCTTACGGCATCTTAAGTGACCCTGAAGAGCTAAAATAGTCTTGAATAAGAACAATGTCTGAGGACTCCTACTGTCTCCTTTTAAACTTGTACTGGGGCCAGCAGGTGGCGTGGTGGTTAAGGGTGTTGGACTCCACATGGCAGATGGCATTTTGAGTCCCAGACTTGGCGACTTGCTTTCTCACTTTCCCTCTCTCTCTCACTCTGTCCCTCTCTGGTCAAATAAAATAAATAAATAAATTTAAATAAAATAATTCTTTAATACAACAACAACAACAACAACTGAAACTACCAGCACAGCTATCTAGAGAAGGCTAGACATGCAGACCAGTGGAATAGAATCGAAAGTCTAGGGGAAAAATATGTATCTATGGTGAACAGATTTTTTGACAAGGGTTCCAAGGCCATTACAAATAATAGTCTCTTCAATAAATGGTCTTGAGAAAGTTGGATATTCACATGTGAAAGAACGAAGATGGGGGCCAGTAGGTGGTGGTGGTGAAGATGTTGGACTCCCACATGGCTGTCTGCCTTTCAAGTTGTGGATGTGGTGGCTTGCTTTCTCACTTTCCCTCTCTCTCTCTTTCTCCGTCTCTGCTGAGCACATGAGTCTTATACCAAACTTAAAAAAAGATAATAAATAAAGTTAAATATAAAAATAGATACTAAAAGAATGAAGATGAACCCTGACACTACATCATATACAATCATTAAAACTCAGGACCAGCAGATGGCATAGAGGTTACGTGGCTGGACTCCCACATGGCTGACTGCGGTTTGAGTTCCAGACTCAGTGGCTTGGAAATCACACCAGGTGTGCGTGTGTGTGTGTGTGTGTGTGTGCAAATATCAGCCCCAAAGGTTTGAAAAACATGCCAGCTGCATGAGTGCATGCCAAGGATCCTGATGGGAAGGGACTTGAGGAAAAAGGATTCTCTCTGCCCTGCCCTGTAGCATTACAGGTTTTTTGTTTAAATGTCAGGCTCATCAGGAAATGGTGAGTTCTCCCCATCCCCTCCTTGATGAATGTATTGACCTACACGTTCCCAAAAACATTGTTCAGGGAGACCCTGGCAAGCTGACTGGTGGCCCACCAGTGCCCAGGAGGAGAATGGAGGAGAAGGGATTAGAACATAGCCATACCTCCTGGGGGAGGAGGTGATTTCTCACTTTCCCTCTTTCTGTCTCTCTGTGGTGAGCACACATACCCTCTGGGGGAAAAATAAAAAAAAGAGTTCAAATGGCCTGCCCTATAGCCTCGTGGTTAAGGGAGCCAGATCCCACATGGCCAGCCATGGTTTGAATTCTGGCCCTGGCAGTTTGAAAAACACAGCACGTGAATGTGCACAAGTACCTGGAGTCCCAGTGGGATGGACAATGAAGAAGGGATTGTGTTGTAACTGCACACCACTGAGGGCTGCTTTCCCCCTCTCCCTTTGTCTGTGCCAAGTGCACATGCCAGTCATCAGTATTTTAAAAATTACTTTAAAAATGGCATGGTGGTTGAGGTGCTGGACTCCCACATGGCTGACTGTAGTTTGAGTCCTAGACCTGGTGGTTTGCTTTCTTCCTCTCTCTCTCTCCTCTTTAATTGGTAAGCAAATGTGTCCTATAGCAAATTAAAATAAGAATAAATAAAATAAAATTAAAAAGTTTTTAAAAATTAGTTAAAATGGAAATTTTATGTTAAGTCATGTTATGTTATGTTCGTTTGTTTGTTTTTTGAAGAAAGGTTTTTGCTATAGGGGACATGCATTTGCTGGAAAGACAGAGAGGGCAAGAGAGACAGAAAACAAGAAATCACCCCCTGGGAGGATGGCCATGCCACAACCTCTTCTCCTCCATTCTCCTCTCAGGATCTTGGGCACGCATGCACACACACGCACTTGGTATGATTTTAAGCTGTCAGGTCTGGGACTCAAACCATGGTCAACTACATGGGAGTCCAATGACTTAACTATTACACCATCTGCTGGTCCCCTGTCATGTATATTTTACCACAATTGCAAAATGAAAGAAAAAAAAATTAAACATCCAAGACCTTATTAGATGGGAGCTGAGACTGAGAGAACAAGTCTGAATCCCAGCTATCTGCTAAAGGAAGCTGCCCGAATCCAGGGAATCATCTCCTCCCTGTGCCTGTGGTGGGGGTCAGGAGTAGAGGCTGAGCGGGGACATTTGTGTGGGAAGGACTTCCCAGGAGGGGGAGTGCTGGTTCTTCCCTCTAGGTTAGGAGCCGTTGAATCAGATGTGTTCTGATCACAGAGCGATGCATTCTGATTCCTGATGCAAGGGGGCGACCCATCTCTTTACACACGATGAACGCTTTGTTTCAGGAGCTGATGGGAACTCTGGGTTTGCTCCGCCCCCAGGTGTGCTACCAGAGAGGCCCAGTCAATCCACATGGACTCCCTGGTTGCCTGACAGGCAGGAGACCGTGTTGGAATGAATGAACAGACGCAGAGAGTTCTCCAGTCCCTTAGGCTGTGCTTTCAGTAGCTGCTGTCCGGGAATCTTAAGACTTGTCCTCATCCTTGCGGTGTACCCCTGGGTCTCTGACTCCAGCCCCATAGGTGTAAGATGGGAGTGAGTGCATCTGAAGAGGGGCTCTGCATTGGGGTTTGGACATTGGCGGGCCACCACTCAGCTTGTTAGGTTCTTCCTGAACAATGTTTTCGGGAACTTGTAGGTCAATACACTCATCAAGGAGGGGTTGGTGAGAACTCACCATTTCCTGAGGAGTCTGACAGTTTAACAAAAAAAACCTGTAATGCCACAGGGCAGGTCAGAGACAGAGAGAACCCCTACATGGCAGGGCCTGGTCACGCTGCAATCATTTGTTCTCAATTTCCCTTCCCATCAGGATCCTTGGCATGCACGCGTGCATCTGGCATCTTTTTCAAACCTCTGGGGCTGAGATTTGAACACTAATCCACGTGTCCCTGTCCTAAGCACTTATTCCATCAGGCAAGTAGACCCTCCGCCAAAGTAGCAACAGTGCTTTAAAATGGACTCAGAATATGTCCATAATGAATGGAAATTGTGATTATTTTCTGAAGCATCACAAAATAATAGGAAGTAATAGAAGAGGAAGTAAAACTTCTATTTTTCAAGAAAAGGTAGAAGCCCAGAAGCTTTTTTTTTTTTTTTTTTTTTTTTTTGCTATAGGGCACGTGTGCTCGCCAGAGAGACAGAGAGAGACACAGAGACAGAAAGCGAGAAATCACCCCCCATGGGGGATGGTCACACAGCAATCCCTTCTCCCCCATTCTCCTCTCGGGATCTCGGGTACGCATGCACACGCGCCCGGTGTGAGTTTTAAGTCAACGGGACAGGAACCGCGGTCGACTACGTGGGAGCCCAGCGACATAGCCATTACGCTAACTGCTGGTTCCCAAGCCCAGAAGCTTTTGAAAGGAAGAAAAATTTAATTAAAAAAAAAAAAAAAGTAACCTTGGAAACTTAACAGGTTTATAAATAATGAGCTTTCTGACCTTTTCTGTTCTGGTTTGTTCTGTCCAGAGACTTCACCCCTTTTTTATGGGTCATCTTGGGGTAAATCACATATGTAGGTGGGTCAGAATGACAACAGGAATGACACAATTGTGGCACCAAATATCATGAGGTTTCTACCCGTATCTTTTCTTTCTCTCGCTCTCTTTGACAAGGTCTAGCTACATCCTGATCCTCTTGCCTTAGGCTCCAGAATTGCTGGACCTACAAGCTTATGCTTTTAGGGGTGGATTGGGAATTGAACCTGAGCCTCCAAAGTGGCTTCAGCCTGCTGAGTAGCAGTGTCTCTCAGCACGTGCTACCACGGATAATCTCTTTAGTGGGCAGCGTTTATTGCCTGGGTTACCTTGCTCAGTCACAACTCTGCAGAGATGGTTTCGGTAACTGGAGTTCCCTTCCCTAGGGCAGGACATTTCAAGGCGCGACGTCTCAAGTCCATCGAGTGTATATCATTTATTCACTTGTTCCTAGACGTCTGTAGTGCTTATAGAGCAGGATACGTCAATCCTGCATGGCTGGTGCTAACGGGCCTTTTTTGTTTCACCCGAGATGATATTCTACTGCAAGCACTTCCCAAAGTTCCGAATGATCCGCCATTTGATGGAACAAGAACGGAAGGCAAAGCAATTACAAAGAGAGACGTGGAAGAAAGCAAGTACATGTTAACACCATAGTGCGCCTGTTCCTATAGGCCTGCGTGCTGTATTGTCTGTACTACCTTCTCATTTTAGCATTCTTTAAGCTAAACTGCGGTGTGAAAGAAAGAATGGTCTAAAATGCTCTCTGTAACCTTCCCCCAGTGATGGAGTCTGGGCCTAAAGTGTGAACATCCCTGTATGCTGGGGTGATTCCTGACGTGCAGTGTCAGGCGTGTCCTACCATTCTGGAGGCTGTTCGGACGACAGAAACCTGACTTGCAAGTGGGGCTCACTCTTCCTGGCAGGAGGAGCCCCGAGTAGCACAACTTTCTGTCCAGTGTATTTTTCTACTTCCATGTACACTATGCAGTTTGACAGAGCTAGTGCAGTTGTTGACACCCCTTTCAGTAACTAAAACAAGATTGAAACTTAACTTGCCCTGGGCACACGGTTAGAAAGGACAGAACAGAAGAACATGCTCTTCCCAAAAGCAGCTTTATATTATTGGAAAAAAATAAAAAAGAGAGTTGCACTTTGTAAATTAAGGCAGGTGTCCGATCACAGGTAATACTAATACATTTGTGAATCAGAAATTGAGCAGCACATCCACGTGTCCCGGGCAGCAGGGCACATGCCACGTTGGTACTTTGCATACAGATGTGCATTTCAATTTCTGAGGGTAGTTTCCAGCAGCCACTGCCTGGGCCCCCCTGCAGTCAGGTGACACCCGACTACATTGATACATTAGCTTTCAAACACAACTTTCCACATACAGGTGTAATTCCATCTTAGCACTTCAACTTAAAATTGTGAAGGAAAATGTGGAACTTTTAAATGTGTAACTGAAAAAATACTCCTTTTTTTTTTTTTTTCTACTATGCATTTCATCAAAGGAGCCAGTGTTGCTTGGAATTCTCCAGAACCAGAATATTTCCTTGGCAGTATGGACAACATTTCCAATAACGGTAAATGGAAAGGATAAAAATGGAGTTGGAGGTCGATTAGTCACAGTGTATTTTCCTCTTGCCCGAGTTCAGAATGGAATGTCAGACCGAGCTAAGGGTCCGGCAGACGGAGCTCGGTAGAGACATTTCTTGGTAGAGAAATCCTTGGCTGGATAGGGGGGTGCCTCGCCCCCAGTTAGGACTGTCCTAGTCACTAGTACAGGGTTTAGCCTACCATGATCTGCTCTGAGCGTCTGTTCTGTAAGCTGCAGGGCATATGGGTGCCAA
>NW_006204133.1:1459430-1484563 GCF_000334495.1 Tupaia belangeri chinensis
TGACTCCTCCCACACTCACCGCCTTGTCTCTCTCTCGCCCTGGGTGGGGGGTTAGTGAGGGGCTGAGCACATTTCTGAGGTACTACCCAGATAAATTCTCTCCATCTTCATGAGGAACGTGGGAAGGTGTTTCTTCCAGCGAGTAAGCAAAGGCTTGTCCTTCCCATCTGATTATAGTGGAGGCAGATCCTCTCTGAGGACAGGTTGAACAACTACAATAAAACCCCTTCAAGTATTTTGTCCCCCCTTGAACACTGAGATTTGGAATGAAAAGCGAGGCCATGTATGTCATTGCCCGAGCTGGCAAACATGTGGTCTCTCCTGGTGCCCATGGACTGGGTCAGTGGTTCTCACTCCCCACTGCGCACCAGCTATGGGTAGATGGTAGGGAAAACTTATTAAAAATTCTTATTTCAGGACCGGCAGATGGCATGGGGAGTTGGATTCCCATATGGCCAACTGCGGTTTGGGTCCTGGACCTTGTGGCTTGCTTTCTCTGTCTTGCGCGCTCTCTCTCTGTATCTCTCTGGTCAAATTAAAAAATAATATCAATAAATAAAATTAAATAAATTGATTTTTACAAATCCTTATTTCTGGGACCAACCCCGCAGACTAGTGGTTAAAGGAGCCAGATACCATATGGTCAACCATGCAGCTTGAATCCTGGCCTAGATGCTTAAAAAACACACTGTGTAGGGACCAGCAGTTAGCATAATGGCTATGTCGCTGGACTCCCATGTAGTTGACCGCAGTTCAAGTCCTGGACCTGGTGGCTTAAACTCATGCTGGGTGCGTATGTGTGTGTGCCCAAGATCCTGAGAGGAGAATGGAGGAGAAGGGATTGCAGCGTGGCCATCCCCCCTGGGGGGTGATTTTTCACTTTTGGTCTCTCTGTCTCTCTCTGTCTTTCTGGTGAGCACACACACCCTATAGCAAAAACCTCTCCAAAAACCAAACAAACAAACAAAACACACTGGGTGTACACACCCAGAAACCAGATAGGGTGAAGAGAGGAAGACAAGGGATTGCGGCATGACCATGCCCCATCGAGGGTGCTTTCTCCCTTTCTGTCTCTGGCGAATGCATGCACCCTCTGGCATATTTAGAAATCCTTATTCCTGGAGCTCACCAGGAATCTCTAAAAGTGAAGCCCAGAAACCTGCACGTCCTTACGTATTTCATGAGTGACTTTCTGCAGTCAGCCAGGGACCAGGTCCTTGTCTCTGGGAACATTGACTTAGATCATTTTCAGAGATTAATTTATCATAGAATTCCCTCCCCCCACTTCTTTTTTTTTGTTACAGGGTGTTTGTGCTTGCCAGAGAGGAGAGAAACAGAGAGATACAGAGAGGGAAAGTGAGAAATCACACTTCTCCTCCCTTCTCCTCATGGGATTTTGGGCACATGCACACATGTACCCAGCATGATTTTCAGGCTGCTGCGTCTGACTCTAACCATGGTCAGCCATGTGGGAGTCCAACACCTTAACATGCATGCTTACCTGCTGGGCCCTATAAAATTGTCTTTAAAATGAATACTGCTGATGTTCCTGAGTTTGTCCCGTATGCTTCCTTCTGGAAATTGCATGGTAATCATAAATAAAATATCACTGGGCATCTCTTTTTACCTGGGCCTTCACCGGGGATGGGGGATGGGGACTGCAGGTGAGCCAGGATGGTCCGATCCATACAGGCCATGTCATGCAGTTGTTTTGTGAAAACCTACCCAGTTCTCTTAACACTCTTTACTTATATATTCAAATTTGCTTTCGGGTGCATGCGTGAGCGAGAGAGGGAGAGAGAAAGTGAGGATAACCACACCTCAATCCCTCTCCATTGTCCTCTTGGAATTTTGGGCACTATTACACACACACACACACGCACACACACACACACACACACACACCAGACACTCGGCATGTTTTCCAAGCTATCTGATTCAGGACTCAAACCACACAGTTGGCCATGTGGGATCCAGCCACCTTAACCACTATGCCACCTCCCTGGGCTCCAACACGGTGTATTAACAAGCCCGTCTTTGCTCCAGTAATCTGCAATGCAGCCTCTGTCATATACTAAATTCCTATGAATACTAGGTCTACTCCTGGGCTTTCTATTCTAACCCACTGGTTTATTTGTCTTGGTACGCAATAGTGACACGTTGCTTTAATCAGTGACTGGTTTTTTGTTTTGTTTTGTTTGTTTTTGAGAAGTTTTTGCTATAGGGCGCATGCACTTGCCAGAAAGAGACAGAGACAGAGAGACAGAAAGCGAGAAATCACCCCCAGGGGGGATGGCCACGCTGCAATCCCTTCTCCTCCATTCTTTTCTCGGGATCTTGGGCACGCACACACATGTGCCCAGCATGAGTTTAAGCCACCGGGTCCAGGACTCAAACCATGGTCGACTACGTGGAATCTAGCGACATAGCCATTACACCAACTGCTGGTCCTGTAACGATTTGTTTTAATACTTTGTAAGACTAGTATTCCTTCGTGGTTTTGTTTTTCAGTGTTTTCCTTGCTGTTTTTGCACGTTTGTTTCTCCATAGGAACTTGTCTGATTTCATTAAAGCCTATTAGCATTTTTATTGATATTACATTATTATTATTATTTTGCCATAGGGCACATGCGCTCTCTGGAGAGAGACAGAGAGAGTGAGAACTCACCCCCCAGGGAGATGGCCATGCCACAATCCCTTCTCCTTCATCCTCCTCTTGGGATTGTTGTCACACATGCTCCTGGCATGTTTTAAGCCTCCAGTTCTGGTATTCAAACCATGGGATCAGCCGTGTGGGATTCAGCCACCTTAACCACCATGCCACCGGCTGGCACAACATTAGTTTTCCCAATTTGCATTTAATACAATACAAAGCAAACAAGTGGCATGGTACTTAAGGTGCTGAACTCCCACATGGTTGACTCCATGGTTCGAGTACTGGAACTGGAGGCTTGAAAAATATGCCAGGCACGGGGCCGGCAAGTGACATGGTGGTTAAGGGCACTGGACTCCCGCATGGCCGACCACAGTTTGAGTTCTGCACCAGGTGGCTTGCTTTCTCACTTTCCCTCTATCATTCTGTCCCTCTCTGGTTAAATTAAAATAAATAAATAAAGTCAAATAAAATAATTCTTTAAAAAATAAAAGAAAAAGGAAAACATGCCAGGTGCATGTATTTGACAAAAATCCCACGGGAAGAATAGAGGAGAAAGGATTACAACATTTCCATCCTCCCTGGGGGAAGGGGGACGGTGATCTCTCACTTTCCCTCTCTCTCTCTGTCTCTCTCTGTCGAGCACAAGTGCCCTACAGCAAACCGGAAAGAAAAAAAGAAAAAGAAAACTGATGTTGAGTCATCCTATGCTAGAAAGTACTTTCGGCTCTCCCAGTGTGTGTTAATGTTTTCCTCATGTAGATATTTTGCACCTACGAGATTTTACGAAAAATGTGTAACATGAAAACACTATGCATGAATTTAATTTTTTTTAAATTAAAAAACTAACTCCATTTTCCACGAACCTTTTGAAGTCTCTTATAGCTTGTGAAGTTTATTCCTAAGTAATTGCATTTTCTGTTGGAATTGTAATGAGTTTTCCATATTATTATATACTCTACCTAGTTAGCATTTTGGTACAGGAAGGCAATTGAGTTCTGTGTGTTAACTTCATATCCTACCACCTCACTCAACTCTCTCCTGTTACATCGTTCAGAGTAGAAATAGCTTGACTTCTTTACCAGTTATGATGATGATTGTTTAATTTACTGCAGGGCATGTGTGCTTACTGGAGAGAGACAGAGAACGGGGAGAAAGAAAGTGAGAAAGTACCCTCTGGGGGGAATGGCCACGCTGCAATCCCTTCCCCTCCATTCTCCTCTCAGGCTTTGGGGCATGTGCTCACACGCACCTGGCATGTTTCTGAGCCACCAGGTCCAGACTCGAACCACACAGTCAGGTAGGGGAACCAGTCACCCTAACTACCGCGTCACTGGCTGCTCCTTTTCCAGTTATAATGCCTCTAAAGGATGTGTTATGTTTAATTGCATTGCTAATATCTCTAGGCCAGTCCTGAGCACTAATGGAGGTGTCCTGGGCATCCTACCTTGTTCCTCTCTTAGAGAAAATGTCTAGTGTTTCTCGAAGTACATAGTGTTGGGGCTGACATGTGGCATGATGGTTATGGGTATTGGACTCCAACATGGCCGACTGCGGTTAGAATTCCAGACCTGGCAGCTTGCTTTCTCATTTTTCCTCTCTCTGTCCCTCTCTCTCTCTCTCTGTCCCTCTCTGGTCAAATTAAAACAATAAAAATAAAATCAAATAAAAAGTTAAATAAGATCATTCTTTTAAAAATATAAAAGAAGTGCATAGTGCTTAGGGGACTAATTGAAAAAGAGTTATCTATTTTATCTATATTGCATTTATACATATATATACATATAGTCATACTGAGAACGTATCTCCCAATTTCTATTTGCTTGAGGATTTTTTTTTTTTGAAGAGGTTTTTGCTATAGGGCGCATGCACTCACCAGACAGAGAGAGACAGAGAGACAGAAAGTGAGAAATCACCCCCCAGGGGGGATGGTCACACCACAATCCCTTCTCCTCCATTCTCCTCTCGGGATGTTGGGCATGCATGCACACGCGCCCAGCGTGAGTTTAAGCCACCAGGTCTGGGACGCGAACCACGGTCGACTACGTAGGAGTCCAGCGACATAGCCATTACGCTAACTGCTGGTCCCTTGAGGATTTATTTTTTCCTTTTCATGAGAGAGAGCTTGTACATGACGGGAGTGGGGGGCATAGAGAAAGCAGGGGGCCACCCGGGACAGGATCTTGCCATGCCACCATCCCCTTCCCCTGGCCCTCCAGCTAGTCAGGATCTTGGGTGTGTGCACTCAGTGAGTTTTCTGATCGACTCAGGATCCAAACCCACAGATGACCATGTGACTTCCAGCACTGCAGATGAGAATGCTGCTGACAGCACCACTGAGGTTGGGCCTATTTTCTTGAGTGTTTTAAAAATCAGGAACAGAGGGGCCAGCAGGTGGCATGGTGGTTAAGGTGCCGGACTCCCTCATGACTGACTGCAGTTCAAGTCCTGAACCAGGAAGCTTGCTTTCTTACTTTCTCTTTCGCTCTCTCTGGTGAGCACATGTGTCCTACAGCAAATTAAAAAATAGTAATAATAAGTAAAATTAAATATTTTTTAAAAAATTGGGAATGGGTATTACATTTTGTCAAAGGTTTTTTCAGCATCTACAAGACTAATCATGTAATCTTTTCCATTAATACCATCTATGATATTAATGAATTCCTAATGCTAAATTGGATGCACAGCCCTGGAATAAATTCCCCTTGGTCGTAGTGGGATTTGGTGAGTCCAGTCATGGCTCGGGGCTCTGGGGCCCAAGCCCAGCTGTCCCCTGCTTCAGCTGTCCGTGCTGCCCTGACTGGTGGGACCCTCAGTGCTAGTAGGTGCTTAATGATTTTTGCTCAGTGAATAACCGTGTTCGCTTCTCTGTAAGTAATCACTATTGTGACTGTAAAATTAACCCAGTGGGTTCTCATTGTGTGCCAGATGTGAGGATCTTCAACAATATGATCTCATTTTATTCCCGCAGCCATCCTATGTAGGTCTCATTATTATTTTTTCAAACTTATTTAATTAATCAATTATTATTTCAAAATTTGCTGCAGGGTACATGTACTCATCAGAGAGAAACACACACACAGAGAAAAGGAAAGCGAGACAGCAAGCCACCAAGTCTGGGACTCGAACCGTGGACGGCCATGTGGGAGTCCAGTGCCTTAACCACCACGCCACCTGCTGGCCCCAGTACCATTACTGTCATCCCTCCATATCACATAAGGAGCTGAGGTTAGGTCACTTTCCCTGGGTCAAGCAGCCAGTAGGGGATAGCGCTGGTTTTGAACCCAGGAAGCCTGCAAGAAACACCAGTTTTGCTAGCACAGTTCTCATTCATTTTGAGGGCACCTGGAAGAACACAGAGGCAGAAAGTGTCACAGGTGTTACAGAGAGCAGTGATCCGCAGGTGCTAATCCCCCCTTAGATTTTCTGACTAGACCCCTAGCCTGGTGTCCCCAGGGTGGGAAGCTCTGCTCCCAGCTGCTCTGCCTGCTGCTGTGTGGACCCACCTGCACTGATGATATGCTCTGGTCATCACCGCTGGAGAGCAATGGGGGCGGGGGGTCCCCTCAAGGATTCACTGCATGAAACCATTTTATCCCGGAAGCTAACTAGAGTACGCTCTGCTCCCTTGTAACAGTGGAGGGGACCAAGTCCTTCTCTGAGCTCAGGTCCCCTGAAACAAGCATGACATCCCTTCTCAGACCTTTGTGGCAGGTCCCAGATTGCCATGTTGATAGGGTTTTCTAGAACTTTTTTACAGTACCAAAGACATCACCCTCTAAAACTTCCCTTCAGTAATCAGCTTTTTTAAAAAGTTTATTTATTTACTTTAGAGAGATTTTTGCTATAGGGTGTGCACACTCACCAAAAAGAAAGAGAGAGACAGAGAGACAGAAAGTGAGAAATCACTCCCGGGGGATGACCGCACCGCAATCCCTTCTCCTCCATTCTCCTCTCAGGATTCTGGGCACACGCACACACACACACACACACACGCACGCCCAGCATGAGCTGTAAGGCGCTGCATTTGGGACTTGAACTGTGGTCAACCTTGTGGGAGTCCAGCGCGTAACCATTTCAACATCTGCTGGTTCCTGTTTATTTATTTATTTTGAGGGAGAGGAAGAGAGAGACTGGCGCCCCCTACAGGGCTCTCATACCACAATCTACCCCCATTCTCAGCCAGCCTGGATCCTGGGTAGCTGCATGAGCCTCGTGTGCTCAGGGAGCTCCCAGGACATGAACCCAGGACCTTTCCCGTGTGGGCCCCCGTTGTGTTACCATCGTGCCATCACCTGTCCTTCTGTAATCGGCTTTGTTGATAGTTTTCTCTCTCATGGGGGCTTTATTCCATACTTGAGTACTTCCTGTGTACAAATCGGGCTTACTTTCCTCTCCCAGACCCCGAGGTGTGCAGTGACCAACCTAAGCTGGTTTGAAGTCATTTGCATACTGTGTTCCTCGTGTGAAGGAGCACATTATGAATTGATCAGTGCCTTTGTCTTGACCGTCAGTGATGTCAGGCTTCTAGGAACCTCAAACTGAGAAGAAATATGTGAATTAGAACACTTTACTTGAGACTATAACATGAGGTCAAATCATTTGAACTTATCTCTTTTTTTTTGGACAGGTTTTTGCTATAGGGCACGTGCGCTCGCCAGACAGACAGAGAGAAACATAGAGACAGAAAGCGAGAAATCACCCCCCAGGGGGGATGGTCACGCCGCAATCCCTTCTCCTCCATTCTCCTCTCGGGATCTTGGGCATGCACGCACACGCGCCCGGCGTGAGTTTTAAGCCACCGGGTCGGGGAAGCGAACCACGGTCGACTACGTGGGAGTCCAGCGACATAGCCATTACGCTAACTGCTGGTTCCCTGAACTTATCATTTTTGTCAGTCAAAAATGGACAGATACCTACCATCCCCTATGACTCACCAAATACCTCAAAACCCATTCAAGAGTCTCTGCTTAATGATACAGGTTACATATCTAAGGCCAAGCTTCCTGGAGACTAAATGCTTCAGAGCAGTCATGACTTCTCTGCACCCCCAATTTTTGCAGAAAGTCAGAGACAGCAGATTAAAATTCTTATGTTCCTATAGACACAAGCCAATGTTTTCTTTGCTCAACTATGTTCCTTGGAATTTATTTCTACTGTGGTTTAAAAATATGTCCACACGAGACCAGCAGATGGTGTAATGGTTACTTCGCTGGACTTCCATGTAGTCAACTGCAGTTCAAGCCTCAGACCTGGCAGCTTAAACTCACACTGGGCACATAGGCATGCATGCCCAAGATCTCGAGAGGAAAATGGAGGAAAAGAAATTGTGGCGTGGCCATCCCCCCAGTGGGTGATTTCTCACTTTCTGTCTTTCTGTCTCACTCTGTGTCTCTGACAAGTGCATGTTCCCTATAGCAAAAATCTCTTACAAAGAAAAGTCCACAGATTTTTTCCTGCCTCTCCCTTTCAGAGGTAGAGCTCCCTGTGAGGGCGGTCTGGACTTTTGAGCTTGACCTTAATGAATAGAACATAGCAGACATAATGGCGTGCTACTCGGATTAGGTCATAGGAGATGCTGCAGGTTCTGTCTTGCTATCTCTTGGATCATCCACTCAGATGAATGCCAGCTGCCATGTGGTGAGGACACTCAAGTGGTCCTAAGGAAAAGTGCTTATACTGAGGAATGGAGCCCTCCTGCCTATAGCCAGCAAGGGGTGAGACCTGCCAACTGCCAAGTGAGTGGGCCATCCTGGAAACAGACCTTCCAGAGCTGATCAGCCTTCAGATGACTGTAGTCTTAGCCAACAAGATAGGTGTGGCTGGGTAGCTGTGGCTCAGAGTTTCTCATGAGGCTGCAGTTAAGATCATTCAAGATTAGAGCCAGCAGGTGGCGTGGTGGTTAAGGGCACTGGACTCCCACATGGCCAACCAGGGTTCAAGTTTCTGACCTGGAGGCTTGCTTTCTCATTTTTCCTCTCTCTCTCTCACACACACACACACTTTGTCCCTCTCTGGTCAAATTAAAATAAATAAAAAAAGTTAAGTGAAATAATTTTAAAAAATCCTTCAAGATTCGTTCTCTTACTCAAGACTTAGATTTCTTCTATTCAGTCAATGGCACTGTGCCCAAAGCTAGAGAGCTTCTTGTCCTCTAAGACTGCACAGCTAGTAGAAGAGTTGGTGCAATTAATAGTTATTAGGTAGAGGGACCAGCAGATGGCATAATGGTTACGCTCTTGGACTCTTGCATGGCTGACCGCAGTTTGAGTCCCGGACCTGGTGGCTTAAAACATGTCTGGCACGTGTGTGTGCATGCCCAAAATCCCGAAAGGAGAATGGAGGAGAGAGGATTGCAGTATGGCCATCCTCCCTGGGGTGTGTGTGTGCGTGTATGCGATTTCTTGCCTCCTGTCTCTCTGTCTCTCCTTGTCTCTCTAGTGAATGCATGCATCCCATAGCCAAAAAAATCTCTCTCTAAAAAAATTATTAGATAGAAATATGCTAAAATTGAAGGTATTTAAAAGGTGCTAAGATCATATCTCATGGAGCTTTGGGAGACCAAAAGAGAAGGAGATCTGCTTGATGAGGTTAATTTTTCTGAGCAGGGAGTGTGAAGAAAGAAGAGAACTGAGAATACCCTGTGACAGTGGTGAAGGTCGCATCTCCCTAGAAAAGGGGCTGATCAGGGCCATGTTCAGAAGCTTGGAGATGCCCTGAGGCTACTCTGCAGGGACCAGGAGGTCCCAGACCACACAGTCTACACCTCCTCCTTGGCAGCAGTTACACCCCACCCCCGCAGAGAAACCAAAGTGGGATCAGATGGTAGTGCAGTGGTGGAATGCCACACTCTGTGAGGCTTATCCACATGGTACACTTCTAGGTTCAAATCCTGAGACCTCTCTGAGTATACCAGGCACAAACATGCTAATGACTTGGGATTAGTTGAGGCTGGGGTGTGGGTATTGTGGTGTCAGGACCCTGTTGGGGGTGCTGTCTTTATCTGTCTCTGTCTCTCTTTGTCTCTCTTATTAATGGAAATAAATGGATGGATAAACTTTTAAAAAATGGTAATAAAAAGAAAAAAGGCTAGATTGAGGTCAGCATGTGGCGAGGTGGTTAAGGTGTTGGACTCCCACATATCTGATCACGGTTCGAGTCTCCAACTAGGTAACTTAAAAAAAATCACCCGAGGGATCCGCAGATGGCATAATGGTTACATTACTGGACTCCCACATAGCTGACCGTGGTTTGAGTCCTGGGTTCAGCAACTTAAAATCCATGCTGGGCACATATGTGTGCATCCCCAAAATCCCAAGAGGAGAATGGAGGAAAAGGGATTGTGGTATGGCCATCCCCACTGAGGGGTGATAGCTCACTTTCTGTTTCTCTCTCTGGGAAGCACAGGTGCCCCATAGCAAAAATCTAAAAAAAAAAAAAAAAAAAAAAATCCCATGAGGTGTGTGTGCATGCGTGACCAAAATCCCAAGAATGGAAGAGAAGGGATTTTGGCACGGTAATCCCCTCTGGGAGATGATTTCTCACTTTCCCTCTCTGTCTCTGTCTCTGTCTCTCTCTGACAAACGCACACACCCTATGACAAAAGCCTAAAAGAAAAGTTGGGTGTTAGATAGGAAAAAGGATATGGAAATTACCCTTTTGAAAAGTGAAGTATCCTGTAAAAAGGTGTACTGCAGGTCTGTGGGCAGAAATTCGAGCAATTAATGATGTAGTCTCAGATCTGGGACACCCAGCAGTAAGATGCTATTTGCATCTAATCAAAGCTTCCTTTCCTTTTTCTTTCTTTCTTTTTTATTGCCAGAGGGTATGTGCACTTGCCAGAGAGCACAAAAGGAGGGAAACGCCCTGCTGCAGTCCCTTATTCCTCAATTCTGTTTGGATTTGGGGGCCCGTAGATGTGCCCTGTGTGCTTTTTTAAGTTTTTCAACTGTTGGGGTCAGGAGCTGAGCCACAGTCAACCATATACGATCTGGCTTCCTTAACCACCAGGCCATGGGGCCAGCCCCATGGCTCATTTCAATGAAATTGTCTCCTGAGACTACAAAAACAGAACACAAGGAAATGATGATGATGTAAGATGTCCACTCGGTCTTGGGCACAAAACTGAAATATTCTGGTTCTGGGCTCATTTAAGAAGAATTTGATGAGGCTAGGATGAGCTTGCTTGGTGACTTGGACTGAGTCTGCAGCGTGGAAGGACAGGGAGATTTGCTTACCAGGCTTACTCTTGCCGTGGGCTGTTGTTTTTCTCATAGCTGATGGTTTTCAAAAGTTGAAAAGAAGTTGGGAATCAAAACTTGATAATTGTGGGACCAGCAGTTAGCGTAATGGCTATGTCATCGGACTCCCATGTAGTCAACCACGGTTTGAGTCCCGGACCCGGTGGCTTAAACTCACGCCGGGCGCGTGTGCATATGTGCCCAAGATCCCGAGAGGAGAATGGAGGAGAAGGGATTGTGGCGTGACCATCCCCCCTGGGGGGTAATTTCTCACTTTCTGTCACTCTCTCTGTCTGTCTGGCGAGCGCATGCTCCCTATAGCAAAAACCTCTGCAAAAAAAAAGTCCTTCAAACTCTCTGAGGAACATTAGGTATGTGAAAATTCATGTCCAAGATAAGTGTAGACAAGAGCATTTAATTGTTTGTTGTTGTTTAGGGGCATTTTGTTGTTTTTATTTATTTATTTACATGTTTTGTTTTGTAGTGGTACAGAGAGAAAGAAAAAATTGTGTTCAAATGTCAAGTCTAACTTTTTACAGCTCTGTGAAAGAGCAACACAAGCATAACCCTTTCATAAATCATTCCATATAATCCAGAGTTTTCTGTTTGTGATTGTTAATCTCTTGACTCTGACTTGACAAGTTGGCATTTCCTAAGTCAAAAATTATGAGTCATATTAAATTGAGCATTTTCTCTCTTTTCTTAGGCAAGTTGAAATAAGGAACAAATTCCTCTCTTTTTCCAGGAATAATTAGAACTTCATGATGGTCTTAATCACATTGTGATAATTCTCCCCATCTGTTTGTGAACTAGGCCAAGGAAGATTTGTCAAACTCACCCAGAGTTTCTCCTCCAGCTCTCAGAGGTTTCCACATAGGGCTTGGCTTTGGATTCTGGCTTGGCTTTAGTCTTCTGGGAGCATGAGATTCTACTACTTCTCATCCTTCCCCATTCCCTTTTGGATAGCTCTATTTTCTAGTGTCTAAACAGTTAGAACAGGTTTTTCTCTAGTGCTTGCCTATTGACTCTCACTTGCTCTCTGGAACTTCTCAGAAAATTTCTCAGCCTCTTCCCGGGGCCATTTTTGTTTCTGGCCAACACATCTCTCCTGACCTCTCCATTTTCTCTGAGCTAAAGTCATTCAGGCACTTTGACAGGTCTCATAATGCAAATGAGCCATACGCCCAATGGCAGAGTGAGGATGCAAGTATTTCTCATTTTCAACGCTGTCTTCTTTCTACTGAGTCATTGTGTAGTACCTCTACCAATAAATAATTCAGGAGCCAGCAGGTGGCATAGTGGTTAAGGGGCTGAACTCCCATATGGGTGATCATGATTTGAGTCTCAGACTCGGTAGCTTGAAAATCACTCTGGGCACATGTGTGTGCATGTCCAAGATCCCAGGAGAAGAATAGAGAAGAAGAGATTGTGGTGAGGCCATCCCCCCGGGGGAGCTGATTTCTCACTTTCCCTCTCACTGTTTCTGTCTCTTTGTCTCTCTGGTAAGCACATGCGCTCTAAGGCAAAAACCTCTTAAGATAATATATATATATATATATATTTCAGTGTGATTCATTTTCCTGTCTTGTTCTTGCAACTTAAGACATATTTCTCATCATACATTGTGGACTAAAAACTATGTTCATGGTGGTGTGGTGGTTAGGGCACCGGACTCCCACATGACTGACCATGGTTTTAGTCCCTGACCTGGTGGCTTATTTTTCCACTTCCCTCTCTCTTTCTATCTCTCTCTGGTGAGTACATGTCCCCTACAGCAAACTTAAAATAATAATGAATTCATTTAAAAAATATATACTCATGATCATTACTCCATGTGAGAGGTAGGTCTTACTATCTCTATTTTATACAAGTGGAAATGGAGACTGGAGCTCAGATAGGCTCTGCAACTAGCTGGAAGGTTCTCTCTGGAGTCCTCCACGTGTGGGCCCTGGGCCAGCAGCCACATCTTTCAGGATCTGTGAGGCGTGTGCACCCTCAGGCCCAGCCTAGACCTACCGAGTTTCTGGGGTGAAGCCCAGAAACCTGTGTTTTAACAGTTCTCCCAGTGATTCTGACGCCACTTGAGTGTCAGGAACACAGACCCAGTGTTGGGTAGGTTCCCTAGGTATTAGTTAGATTAAAGGAGTAAAAACAGAGGCCGGCAGGTGGCATCATGGTTAAGGGCGCTGGACTCCCACATGTCTGACTACAGTTCAAATCCCAAACCTGACAGCTTGCTTTCTCACTTTCCTCCTCTCTCTCTCTTGCTCTGTCCCTCTCTGGTCAAATTAAAATAAATAAATTAATTAAATTAAATTAAATAATTCTTTAAAAAATGCAAACAAACACCAGTGTGAGGAGGGAGGGCAGTTGATGGCCCGATGCTAAAATGTGACACTCTGCAAGGCCGAGTAGCACAGGAGGTTCTGGGTTTGTATCAGAAGACCTCTCTGAGTGTGCCAGGCACGTGCGTGCCCGTGACCCAGGGCTGGCTGACGAAAGGGTGGATCGTGGCATCAGGACTCTGTTGGGGATACTCCTCTTTCTTGCTCTCTCTCTCGTCTCCTGGAAGAAATAAACATAGAGTTAAAAAGCGAAACAAGGGCCAGCTCTATGGCCTGGGGTTAAGACAGAGATCCCACAGGGCCTGCTGCGTAGTTTGAGTCCGGGACCCAGTCAGTAGCGTGAGAAACACGCTGGGCACTTGTGCATGTGTACACAAAATCCTGAAAGGGGGGAGAAATGGAGGAGAGGGGATTGTGGTGTGACCATACCCCACCTGGGGCGCTTTCTCCTCTCCCTTTCTTTCTATCTCTTGATCTCTCTCTGGCAAGGGAGCAGACTCTCTAGCAAACAAACCAAAAACCCACTGATGTACTCTGGTACATATAGACCCTTCTTTAGGATCCTCCCAAACTTACCACTTTGATTCTAAAATAAACTTTCATCTTAAAAATCAGGGCAGTAGGCGGTATGGTGGTTAAGCTGCTGGATCCCATGTGGCCAACTCCGGGGTTTGAGTCTTAGACCTGGTGATTTGAAAACCATGCTGGGCATGTGCGTGCATATCCAAAATCCCAAGAGGAGAATGGAGGAAAGGGAACTGTGACATGGCCATCCCCTGAGGGTGATGATTTCTCACTTTCCCTGTCCCTGTGTCTTTCTCTGTCTTTCTCTGGCCAGCACATATGCCCTATGGAAAAAAAAAAAAGTAAAAATTACTTGATTAATTAATTTTAAAAGAACTTTAATTTTTAAATTAAATTATTAAAATTTTATTTATTATCATTATTATTAGAATTCTAACTTGATCAAAGAGAGAGAAAGAGAGAGTGAGAAAGCAAGCTACCAGGTCCAGGACTTGAACCATGGTCAGCCATGTGGGAGTGTCCAGTGCCTCAGTCACCATGATACCTGCCAGATCCTTAATGAATTAATTTAAAAAATAGAACTAATCTCAGGCCAATGGTTGTTTATAGACAAACACTTTTTATCTTTTGTCTTTTGTAGATCGCATTTCAGAGGAGGAGGTGGCCAAAGAGTCCGCTCTGTTCAACAGGGATGTGAGTGAACAGGTGACCTCTGAAGACAAAGCAGGTAGCCCAGGTAATATCTACGTAGCGTGAACTGAGTAAGGTGCGCACACCGACTCCAGAACGTGTCTTTTGCCTTTTGTGACGTTTGAACTAAATAGACGTCAGCACACCTTTCATTCATTTAAAAAGCAGATGATCTGGGGCTGAAGGTGTTGGACTCCCACTTGGCCAACCATGGTTTGAGTCCTGAGCCTGGTGGCGTTCTCTCACTTTCTCTTTCTCTCTCTTTCTCTGTCTCTATCTGGTAAGCATGTGTGCCCAGTAGCTAATTTTAAAAAGTCATAATAATAAATCAAATAAAATAAAGAATTCTTCACAAAACAAAAAAAGCAGATGATCTGCAGTTAAACTTATGAGCAAAATTAACACCAGGAATTTGACCACTATTTTTAAAAAATTTTATTTTATTTATTTTTATTTTTTTTTAATCTGACCAGAAAGAGACAGATAGAAAGAGAGAGAGAAAGTGAGAAATCAAGCCACCAGGTCTAGGACTCAAACTGTGGTTGACCATGTGAGAGTCCAGTCACCTTAGCCACCATGCCACCTGTTGGCCCCTTGACCACCCTTTTAAAAGATGCTATTTGGGCCAGCAGGTGGCGTGGAGGTTAAATTGGCTGGATCCCATGTGGCCGACTGTGAGCTTCAAGTCCAGGCCTCAGTGGCTTGAAAATCACTCTAGGTGTCTATGTGTGTATATGCCCAAACTCCAGAGAGGAGAATGAAGGAGAAGGGACTGCCGCGTGACCATCCCCCAAGGGGTGATTTTTTTCTCTGTCTCTCTCTCTCTTTCTCTTCTCTATCTGGCTAGTGTACATACCCTATAGAAAAAAAAAACTTTAAAAGTTAACGTAAAAATTAAAAGATGCTACACTTTTTTTTGAAAGAGAGATTTTTGTTATAGGGTGCATGTACTCACTGGAGAGACAGAGAGACAGAAAGTGAGAAATCACCTCCCGGGGGGGGGGGGGGTGGCACTCGTGGGCCCCCATTCTCCTCTCAGGCTTTGGGCACACATGCACACATGCCTGGCATGCATTTAAGCTGCCGGGTCCAAGACTTGAACCATGGTCTACTACATGAAAGTCCAGCAACGTAACCATCACACCACCTGCTGGTCCCAAAAGATGCTACTTTTAGGTTGCATGTGCACAGCTGGGGACATTCATAGCATGGGCAGCATCCTCCTGGGCCCTGCCAATGCGGGTCCCAAGGTTTCCTAACATGCAGGAGGGTGCTGTGCTGCTGGGTCCCAGGTGTGCCTGTCTGGCTGCTTCGGCCTTGTTGGATTACCTAAGCCCAGGCCTGCTCAGAGTCAGTAGAAGCATGGCCTATGCTGGTACCAGGCCCCGTAAGTCGCCGCCACATCGCTACCCACTGTCCTGACCTACCTCTTAGAAAGCCAATGCTGAATTGTTCCAACGGTGCCCTTGGAGCTGCTTGATTGGCTGCCTTTGGCATTGCACAGGTGGAGGTGGGGAGTTGGGCATGCCCAGTTTTCTCCCTAACCTGCCAAGACCCTTGGCCAGCACTCCCCTGCCTGATCTCCGCCTCTGGGCAGTTCTGTGCCCTAAACAGCCGACTCCTGTCAGACATCCCTGCGCCCCACTTCCTGGACCCCTCTTTGGTCTTCAATCACATGCAGATGTCCTGACTGAAGCTCTCGGAGTCCTGATGTCAGCAGGGGTCTCCTTCCTTTCAATCTTGCTATGATTGCCCGTGTTCTCAAGCCCACTCTGTAAGTCCCTAGAGAGCAGCAGGAGCTTAGGGTCATCTCTGCCGTCATGTTTGCATCATGTTGACACAGACCCCCCCTCTCCCCGAGACCTGCTCACAGCAGGCAGGTGTGTACATGGGGGTTTCCTGAAGCTGGGGGCAGGGAGCATCGGAGAGGAGGTTGTCCCTGACAGACCTTCCTATGAGAAGCAGGTTGGATCACTGCCCTGTTGATTGCTTCAAATATTTGCCTTCGCCATTCCTTTCTCTTTCTCTTCATTGTTTTTAAGGATTTTGCTATGGGGCGTGTGCACTCACTGGAAAGAGAGTGAGATGGAAAGTGAGAAATCACCCCCCAGGGGCATGACCAGGTCTCAATTCCTTCTCCTCTAGTCTCCTCCTGGGATTTTTGGGTACACATACACATGTGCCTGGGGTGATTTTCAAGCCACCAGGTCCAGGACTCGAACCATGATTGGCTGTGTGGGAGTCTAGCCCCTTCACTACTACGCCACCTGCTGGCCATCCTTGATCTTTTTTTTTTAAACAGATTTTTGCTACAGACTGCATGTGCTTGCTCGACAGAGAGACAGAGAAACAGAAAGTGAGAAATCAACCCCATCGGGAGGATGGCCACACCACAGTCTCTTCTCCTCCATTCTCTTCTTAGGATTTTGGGCACACATGCACATGCACCCAGCATGAATTTCAAGCTGCTAGATCTGGGACTTGAACCACAGTCAGCCAAGTGGGAGTCCAGCGACTTAACCACTACACCACCTGCTGGCCCCCTTTCCTTGTTCCTCAAAAGACTTTGCAGTAGGACTTCCCCACCCCCTTCTCCCCATCTGAGCGCTCCCCTGTCTTCTCACCTCCTACAAGCTGTGCTTCATGTACCTTCCTGGTCACTTTGTGGCTTGCCAGCCCCTCCCTCAGCATCCCACATCACCCCTGGCAGCAGCGGCACCCCCAAACAACTGAGGAATATATTTGCCTGAACAAAGCCAGCTCTTGCCCCAAGAACACTGCCGGGCTCTCACTTCTGCCACTAGCAGAGCTAACGGATCGCCCTTGTGTATTGGTCCTGGCCGGGGGTGGCTCGGTGGGGTCCCACACAGTGCCAGCACCTCCCTGTCTCTGCAGCTGCCCACCGCGGGAGCATGCCCTGCACGCAACTGCTGCACTTCCTGCACAGGAACATCATCATCGCCGCGGTCTCGGTGGCAGGGATCCTCGCGGCCACCACGCTGCTGCTGCTCGCGCTGACCACATACGTCAGGAGGAGACAGCCGTTGTGAGTGGCTCTCGGCATCTACGTCCCTTCCAAGAACTCGCGGTAGTCGGTACCCCTGT
Organism: Tupaia belangeri chinensis; assembly: GCF_000334495.1. Classification (NCBI taxonomy): domain Eukaryota; kingdom Metazoa; phylum Chordata; class Mammalia; order Scandentia; family Tupaiidae; genus Tupaia; species Tupaia belangeri. Next base: position 1,476,989 of record NW_006204133.1, read on the forward strand.
TGCCCCAGAGCATCCCCTGGATCCCGATTCCACTGCCTGTGGTTCAGCCTCACCTGGTGTGCCCTGTGAAAGTGCCAGTGACCTGGGCCTTTATTTTTTGAGGAGAGATTTTTGCTACAGGGTATGTGCGCTCACTGGAGAGACAGAGGCAGAGAAAGCAAGAAATCGCTCCCAGGGGAGATGGCCATGCTGCAATCCCTTCTCTATTTTCCTCTTGGGATTTTAGGCACCTATGCATGAGTTGTAAGCTGCTGGGTCCAGGACTTGAACCATGGTCAACAACATGGGAGTCCAGTGACATAACCATTACGCCATCTTCTGGTCCCTGAACCATTGGTTTTAAGATACCACCTGAGTGATTCTGATGCACAACCAGGTCTGGGGATTCTTGGCTTGGGCCACACTTGCCTCAGAAGGCCACCGCAGGTCAGGCCAGCCCTATCCCTGTCCTGAGGGCTGGTGAAAGAGAAGCCTGTGGTCTGGCTGAAAGATAATGGAAAGTAAGAACTTGGACCTAGAAAGAAGGGACAGTGCAGTTATAAGAGGTCAGGGAGGGGCCCAGCCACTGTGGCTCACGCAGTGCCCTGCAAGGCTGGAAGCTACAGGGCTCACCTCAGGTTAGCATTTCCTGGTTGGCCTGAAAACATGCTCAGGATCCGAGGAGCTGGGGGGCTGGGGAAGGGGGTCGCTGCATGGTGTGACCCTGTGGAGTGCTTCTCTCCCTCTCCTGCCTTCCCTCTCTTTCTCTCTGTTTCTCATGCATATGCTCATGTGCTCTCTATGAAAAAAGAAAACAGGGGAAAAAAAGAGAGAGCGAGAGAGAGGGACGGGGCTGTGGAGGAGAGCGGAGAGTGGCTCTCACTGGGACAGCTGCCCTGCTCCTGGGAGTTTTGGAAGATGCTCCGTGGGTTGCTACACAGCCACTTTCCGAAACCTCCCACAGACTTCCCAATGATCCTGCAAAGGGAGGGTCAATGCTTGGCAGGGCAGGGGCCCCGCCCCACGGAGGTCACGTGGCTGGTCCGTGCCTGCCTATTAAACACTGTGCTACCCTCCTAGATGGCAGGACTCAAGCACAGAGCTGCCAGTTGTGAGGCTCTCAAAGGCAAATAGCTTCCGAGATTGTGTGTGTGCATAATGGCATTTTTTGGGGGAGGAAGAGGTTTCTGCTATAGGGCGTGTGCTAGCCAGAAAGACAGAGAGAGACAAAAAGACAGAAAGTGAGAAATCACCCCCCAGGGGTATGGCCACACTGCAATCCCTTCTCCTCCATTCTCCTCACGGGATCTTGGGCACGCACGCACATGTGCCCAGCGTAAGTTTAAGCCACCGGGTCCTGGACTCCAACCGCAGTCAACTACATGGGAGTCCAGCGACATAGCCATTACACCAACTGCTGGTCCCTGTAATGGCAGGGAAATGATTGGTGTTGCCGCTTCTGCATCTCTGCATCGCAGAGGGAAGAGCAGCTCCCACAGGCCCTCAGGTTCTGCCCGATGCTGTGTTGGGCTTAGCTTGTCCCCAGAGAAGAGGGATGGAGGTGTGTGATGAAGGATGAAGCATCTATCCCGCCCCCACCCACCCTCTGACTCTGAGGTTGCAATATTAAAATGTCCCCACGAGAGCGACATTGCTTTTTCTAAGGTGTCCCTTACCCTCCAAGGCCTCTGGGACTGGTAGCCCATCAAAGCCAATCACTACTTCCTCACGTCTAGCTTCCTCCTCTGAGACAGGAATGGGTCCACTGAAGTGAAGGGGGAACCCTGGATGTAGCATCCCCATCCCCCCAGGAATGAAGAGCTCCTGAAAATAAGCTTGTCACAGGGACCCCACTTCACAGCTCCAACCAGCGCTCATCCGCCAGACCTGCCATTTTCCCTCCATGCCCCTTGAGTTTCCAAAGAAGAGAACAGGATGTGGCGCTGGCCCCAGAGGTGAGGCACAGCTGTGGATACCCTGAGCTAGTCCTGAGAAAGTGGGGAGAGAGGAGTTCCCCAGTCTCTGTGCTGTCCAGGGGCAAAGTTGATTTCAAGCACAACGAACCTTCTCAATGAAAAACACAGTCCTCGCCCCTCAGAAACCTCAGCCCGTCTGCCCAACAGTAGGGAGGACTTCCTGAATAGTTATCTGAGCTCTGAGGTTCCTTGTTATGTTTTCTTTTAGACTTCCTCCGGCAAACATGACGTACAATATTTTTATAATGAATGGGAAGACTTGGTGGCAGAAGTCTCAAGGAAAGAATTCCAGAAAACATGCAGGAAAACAGTTGTGCAAGTCTTGCATCTAGGCCAGGTCACGGGGTCAGCCACATCAGGACTTAGCACTGCGACGGGAGGATTCTCCATCCAGACACCAAGGAGGGACACCTGGACTTCTGGCTGTGAGGAGTTTTCTGCACAAAGCCTTGAATGGACCCAGAAAAAGTGCTTTTCCGTGGGCTGCTGATGGTGACACTGCACAATGATCAGTGCAGGAGACAGTGCACTCACCCAGAGTCAGGCCCGAGACTTGGACTTACTCCTTTAATAAAGCATGGATTCACTCAGCCAGTCATTGACCGGAAGTAACTGAACACCTGCCGTGTAGGCGATTTGAAAGGCAAAGAGGAAACCCAAGATAGCTAGCATGAACTCTGACCCAACCAGATCATAGTCTAAGGGTGGGCCAAGGACCTGACCATAGGAAATAGCTCTTATGAGAGGTAGGAATACATGAAGTAGTATACAAAGAAACTGATAAGAACTGTGGGAACTTGGGACCAGCAGGTGGCGTGGTAGTTAAAGTGCTAGACATTTCCACATAGCTGACAGGGTTCAAGTCCCGGATCTGGTGGCTTGCTTTCTCTCTCTCTCTCTCTCTCTCTCTCTCTCTCTCTGTGCGTGTCTCTCTCTCTGGTCAAATTAAAATAAATGAATGAATAAATAAAATTAAATAATTCTTTTTAAAAAAATAAAGAATTGCAGGAACTCACCAGAAGGCCCGGCTTAAGGGACCAAGGTGACTGTAACAGGAAAAAGAAATGGGGTAATCGAGAGTATAAAGAGAGGAGTTAGTTTTAAAAGTCTGAGCAGAGGGACCAGCAGATGGCGTGATGGTTATGTTGCTGGATTCCCATGTAGTCAACCGCTGTTCAAATCCCAGACCCAGCAGCTTAAACTCACGCTGGGCATGTGCGCATGCATGCCTAAAGTCCCGAGAGGAGAATGGAAGAGAAGGGATTGCGACGTGGCCATCCCCCCGGGGGGAGATTTCTCACTTTCTGTCTCTCTGGCCAGTGCACGTGCCCTATGGCAAAAATCTCCCTCTCTAAAAAAATAAGAAGTCTAAGCAAAGTTAAGAAATACAAATGAAGAATGCTAAAGCAGGAGCCAGCAGGTGGTGTGGTGGTTAAGGCACTGGACTCCCACATGGCAGACTGCAGTTCGAGTTCAAGACCCAGCAGCTTGAAAATTATACCAGGCAAGGGTGAATGTGTGCTCCAAATCGCAGGAGAAGGGATTCTGGTGTGGCCATTCCCCTTGAGGGTGAATTCTCACTTTCTCTCTCTGTATCTCTCCTTTCCTGTGAGTACACATGCCATATAACAAAAACCTAAAATAAATAATAATAATAATAAGAAGAAGAAGAATGCTAAAGCACCTTGGAACTAGCAAGTGTAAAAAGCTGTTACCTGTGTGTGTGTGTGTGTGGGGGGGGAAACAGTTACAAAAACCCAGAGAAGGCCCAATAGTGGAGCTGCAGTGATTCAGTGCTGAGCCCACGGATAGGTCCCTGGTTCCTGTCCGGAGGCCTTCCTGTCCATGCTGGGTGTGTGAGGCGTGCCTGTGGTCTGGACTGGCTGAGCTGGGGGTGGGCCATGGTGTAGAGACTCCTGTTGGGGGTGTCTCTCTCTTTGTGTTTCTCATGAAAGAAACACATTTTAAAAAGAGAGAGTGAGAAAGAAGAAAGAAGGAAGAAAGAAAGAAAAAAGAAAACATAAGGAAGGAAGAAAGAAAAAAGCCCAGAGAAAGTAGGAGAGACAAGCTGTACCTTGGGGGAGGAACATGGGCAAATCCTAACAGCCCAACAAGGAGAGGTGAGGGGAAAACCTACCCTAAACTCCTGCTGCTCCTGCCCTTCCATCTCCGACAAGGGGCTTCTCTTGATCGAACCCAGCAGGAAGCTGGGAGGAAGGGAGTCCACTGGTTTAATTCTTCAGCCTCCTGGGACACAGAGCAGGTGGAGTAGAGTAGTTTGGGAAGGGCAAACCAGAAATATCTAGCATAGTTCATCGCTTTTGCCCATTGACATCCATTTTTGTCCTTTTTATGGCTGAAAATTTCAAATTCCCCCACAGTACTATCAACTACCTATTCCTGGGGCTAGCAGTTGGCGTAATGGCTACGTTGCTGAACTCCCACGTAGTCGACTGCAGTTCGAGTCTCGGACTCAGTGGCTTAAACTCGTGCTGGGTGTGTGTGTGTGCATACCCGAGAGGAGAATGGAGGAGAAGGGATTGCAGTGTGGCCATCCCCCTGGGGGGGGTGATTTCTCGCTTTCTGTCTCTATGTCTCTGTCTGGCAAGCACACGCGCCCTATAGCAAAAAAACCAAAAAAACAAAAAAACTCTCAAAAAAAAATTTGTCCCAGGATTTCTCTCTCTCTCTTTGACATTTTCTTTGTTCACAAATACTCAACAAAGGCCAGCAGGTGGTATGGTAGTTAAGGGTGTTGGACTCCCACATGGCCAACCAAGGTTCAAGTCCCAGATCTCGTGGTTTGCTTTCTCACTTTCCCTCTCTCTTTCTCTCTCTCACTCTGTCCCTCTCTGGTAGAATTAAAATAAATAAATAAATAATTAAATAATTAAATATAAATAATTCTTTTTTTTTTTAATAAAAGAGAACAAGTGCTCAACTTTTGTGAACAAGGGAAATGGACTGACTGCGGTTTACCAACTGCTTGTCTTCGCTTGGCGTTAACATAGCGTTAGCCCGGATGCAGACTAAGCGGTTTAGGAGTAAGGGCGGCCCGTGAAAGGTACATCTATGTCCGAATCCCTGGACTGGTGCTCTTCTTTGGAAAAAGGGTTAAGTTAGGGGTTGTGCAATAACATAATCCTAGCTTACCAGAAAGTACCAGAAGCCACGTGATGGGTGTCTCTTAAGACAGAAGAGACACCGACGCCCAGGAAGAAGGCCAATGAAGACAGAGGCAGACTGGAGCGAGTCGGCCACACACCAAGGAAGCCCAGTGTGCCGGGAAGCCCACATCGGACACCGCGTGCCCAAATGCTACCAATGCCGACGCACACACCTAGAGTCCAGCAGAGGAGGACAAGCGTTTCCTTACACAGAACGGGGTGTTCCGCTGACGGTGGGTGGCGAACTGTCCATACTGTCATTGAACAAGGCGACATCCGAGAAGAACAAAGCATTCGGATAGCAATGGGAAATGAGTGCGGGCCCTCTGTCGCCAAGTCAGGGGTCTGGTTTGCAGCGGCATTGCTGGAAGGTTACAGTAAAGGTCAGCTGATCGATGCGCAGAACCAGCAGTGTTAGGGTTCAGGGCCCCAGTCCCGTGCTGTCGATGTGGGAGGGGTGTGCACGCCTCTGGGATGGTGCTGGCTATGGGCCACTTCCACGAGGTAAGGGAGCACCTGGGCCATAGTCACAGTAGCCTGCAGCTAGGTCTCAGGGAGGTAGGGTGAGGAGGTGGGCAGAGCTCAAGGTATGGCGCCTATCCTGCTCAAGGCTCTTCCAGAGGCTGGAAGAGACAAGGAACACGTCTTCTCCAGAGCCTCCGGCGGCACTGCGGCTCTGCAGATACCTTCTGACACCTCAAGTCTGACTCTGGCCTCCAGAATGTGACAGAATACATCTCTGTGGTTTTACTTGTTTGCTTTGGGTTTTGTGCTCACCAGAGAGACAGAGACAGAAGAAAAGTGAGAAATCGCCCCCACCCCTCACCTCCCCCAGGGGTATGGTTATGAAGCAAGTGTGACTCCATCTTGGAAGAGCACCTCCAGTACAGACTGTTAGATTCCCAACTAGAAACTTGCCTTCTCCTTTTTGCCTAAGCATGATTAACATTCCTATTGTCCTTAAAACCCCACTCCTCCTGGTTGCCTTAAGATCCAATCTCTATGACTGAAAATATTTAGATTGGGAACCAGCAGTTAGCGTAATGGCTATGTCGCTGGACTACCACGTAGTCGACCGCGGTTCGCGTCCCGGACCCGGTGGCTTAAAACTCACGCCGGGCGCGTGTGCGTGCATGCCCAAGATCCCGAGAGGAGAATGGAGGAGAAGGGATTGTGGCATGACCATCCCCTCTGGGGGGTGATTTCTCGCTTTCTGTCTCTCTGTCTCTCTCTGTCTGTCTGGTGAGCGCCCGCGCCCTATAGCGAAAAACCTCTCCCCCCAAAAAAAATTTAGATTAATTAAGATCTTTTGTGAATCAATAAAATGTGGGGGGAAAAAGAGGTGTGGAAAGAACGGTAGGTATCAGAGACAGAGTAGGAGGAGGGTGGAAATGGCAGAGGGTGAGAGGGAAGGAATCAAGGGGGGAAAAGGAAAGAAACAAGAAACGAAGAATTATTTCTTGACAATAACACATCTGGTGATGTCCTTGACTGAGCCAATACACAGTGTATACCAGGTGGAAAATCTCATTTTGTATACTGCAATGATGTCCAGTGAATGAATGCAAATAAATGAATTTAAAATTCAAAAATAAATATTTTTTTTAAAAGAAAAAAAAAAAGATATAATCTCTAGTCCCCAACTGTGGAACCTTGCCCAGAGCCATGGAGAGCGAGCGTTGAGATGCCATTGTGTTTAGGCAGGGACAGAACGTGCCCTTGGGAATAATCAACCTACTTCCCCACTTGCTCTGCCTCTGTAATACACTTCCACTTGCTTTTACACTGTAAAATCTACCCCTACCCTTCCGAGCCCACCACACTTTGTCCTCGTAATCAGCGCATCGTCATCTTTGCCTTTACAAGCACCGTTCTCCTTTCACTCGAGGCTGCGGGTTTTGGGAGACACGAGTGCCCCTGTTATGCCGCCGGCTCAATCAACTCCAGTAAATGTGGCTGTGTCTAGACGCCCTCTTACTTCTCACTGACTAGACTGTAACAGTTACACCACAACCTCTTCTCTGCCATTCTCCTCTGGGGACTTCGGGCATGCACACACATGTGCCCAGGGTGATTGTCAATCACTGGGCCCAGGACTCGAACCATGCAGCCGGCCATGTGGGATCCAGTGCCTTATCCTCCACACCACCTGCTGGCCCCATATCTGTCATTTTAAGGCACCCCCTGAGAGTATGCGCACTCATGGCCCAGGGCTAGCTGAAGCTGGGGGGTGGATCGAAGTGAGGTCCTATGGGGGTGCCCATCTCTCTGTGAGTGTCTCTTGCTCATGGAAGAAATAAGTGAACAAACTTAAAAAAAAACAATAGGGAGCCCCAGAGGGCTCTCTGAGGAGGTGGCCATGTCGTGGTGACTTGAAGCTTTCAGAAGAACTCAGTCCTCTGAGAACCCCCCCCCCCCCCCGGGGGAGCCCACCAGGCATTTCTTTGCCCCTT